>NC_059399.1:12103500-12710500 GCF_905220565.1 Melitaea cinxia
TTTAAGTTAATAATACCAAATATTAGGTATATATATAATTTTAGGTATGTAATTCTACTTAATAATCTGAGTCACATAAGCAGAGACTGCTTTTTCATCACTATAAATTTTATTATAAAACGTAAAGTAATTAATTATCTTATGTATTAAATTTTAAATTGAATCTATTATTGATTTAATGACTGTATCGAAATCTGCATAATTATCATCATTATCATTAATATTAACCCACTATAATTTCGTTCCAATTAGCAAGACATTGGTCAGTCTGACTAATATTTTATAAGTGAGTTATCTAAATTGCTAGTTTAATAGTGACTTACTTAAATTTAGATAATACATTACGTAATAAATACTTACACGATATAAGAGATAACAAATGATAAAGAGAATAAACTCAATAAAACATTTCTATGTGTCGCGATTTTTATGAAGGTCGTAAACACGACCGATAACCAACTATCGACGTCATATGAAATATTTATGCGACACTACCCTCCATTCATGTATTAATCGATTATTTTCATTTCTATATCCGGAATTTTGATATTAATGCTAAATAATTAAATAAACAATGAAACGTTATTAATATAAAAAAGCTAATTCATGCACTTTTTAAAGTTTTAAGAATTAAATCGGATATTTAAATAATAGAGGAATAGCAGAATTTTGCTTAACAATAAGTAGTACAGAATAATTTTATTATGCTTATATTAAAACTGCGATTCAAATACAAATAAGTTGAAATATTGTACATACATATGCATATATTCTTAATACAACAAAAATTACGTTGACACACAGGTTGAAGAAACACTCACACTTTACAACCGCAGCAAAATTCAGCAATTCATGAACCAAAATGACATTGTTTCTGTTGGCCGAATAAAATGAGCCCGAGACAATACGAACATGTGCGATGAAAATGAAAAATCGTTTCAGCGTTTATGATTTTATTGTTTTTCTAAACTGGTATGACTAATATGGAGAAAAGGAAACTGTGCCATGGAACCTACAACGATCCTAATAATATTTTTATTGCCATTTCATGACCTATTCTGTTTGATTTAACTCGACGCGGATAAATTATGATTTAATTTAATAACCACCGTTGAAAACGAGCGTGAAATGTTTTTATGCGGTATAATATACCTCGCTTTTCATTGAAAATTATGTGTTAGACTCCACTTTTATATTTGGACTTCATAGGCTTAACATGTCTGTTAGATTGAACTGCCAGAAATGCTATATTATCTTAATATTCTTTTTATATGGAGGTTTAGCTTAACTTCAACATGGACTGTACATACTGTTGTATATAATACTGTTTTATTCTTAATAATACGTTTTGAGAATTAATTTCTTTAAATTTTAATCCATTTACGTATATAAATTAAGGTTATAACGATCCTTGTAATTAGAAATTTTAATTAAAACACTTCAATTCTGAATATCATCAAAATTTAAGAGGTGAACCAAAGATGCAATCACATGTGAGAGCATTAAGCTCGCGATGAGATCCATCCCACACTCGTACAGCGTGCGCCGCTCATTCGTCCCGAATGTCCAATATCATCCGAGCGTCTCAGGGTAGGATGTCGAAATTAACGATCTTCATAATATTTGTTGCCTCAGCGCTGCCAGCTCTGCTAGTAATTAATTGCACCAATTTGTACAGCGCTTATAACGGACATTTGTCAAGCGCCCACCCGTAGCGGATGATTTTCGCGTAAACTTCGTAATCGATACTTAGAATCGATGAATGAAAACTCTTTTTTTCTACCTTTACTGATCCCAACGAATAGCTTAGTAGATTATAATTGCATTAAATTCGAAGTATATATGAAACATAAATTTGGTATTACATATTACTTTTCTATTATAAAGTTTTCAGTCTCAAGACGTCTAGTTGATATTAAATATTTAAAAACGATCTCAAGCAAATTGAATACACTCGCACTGTGTAAAAGTTAACAATTCTCATCACAAGAAACAAACGTCTTAACCCCAAGACAATATAGAGAGACATTAGTCGCTGTCACAACTCTACTTTATAGAGAAAGTAGGAGCAGCAAGTTTGCATGAACAAAGTTGGAGGCTGGTTACTTCGGTAATGAATAGAGACGTCAGACGTTAACCGCCACTAGAGCGCAACTCGCATACCATTTTAACTTCTGCTCTACGATAACTGAACTATTTTGACCTATTCGTTGGAACTACACCGATAATTTGTTTTGCATACTTTTATTGGTAATTAAAATCCAAGACAAAGGGATATTCTAAGATATTACTTGATCTGGGGATAAATGACATCAGTTTTACACAATACGACATATCCTAGTGTAATTAATTAAATTTTGTGAAAATTATACGATAAATTAATCTCCATCGCGTCTCTTTTTATTAGAAGTAAATACAAAAAATATTAACTAAATATGAACATGTATTCTAAAATAACATTACGTTAAGACCGGTTTTTCAAAATATTTTATTTATATGTCTGCAAGAAGTATTTAGGAAATATGGTTTAACAAAAATTAATTTGAAACAATCGTGAGATAAAAGCAAAGAGAAGCAGTGAGAGAAACAAAGGGCAGCGTTTAAAGGCGACATTCATTTGCATACGAGACGATTTGAATAAATATCGCGAGCAAGCACATTGCTGGTATTTTATGTTTTCCATTATTTTATTTTAAGTAGTTTCGGGAAACTTTCATTATAATATTTTCTATAATTGTATTATACACTACGAGTAGGTATTATTTCTCTTTTTTATTTGCCTACAGTATTTTAATCATACATAAATTTTGATATTTAATAATGGTTATCTACTCCTATTTCCTATCTTTTACGAAAGTCTTTTTGAAACGTTTACTAGTCGTATTTTCTTACGAATCCATTCAGTTGATTATCGTGTTGAAATCCGTAAACATTATTTACCATTACTTCCTAACTTTGTCTACGCTAGTTTTTGTATGTCAAGAAATTTAAATATAAATGATCACAGGGAAATTGTCAGATTATAGAGATTTACTTTAGAATTTTTTATTATTTTTTACTAAAGATTATCCTGTGAATTTTTTTAAATAAGTTTTTATCATTTTTGATTTACTAATGAACATGGGGAGTAAAGAGAAATTCTGCGTTATTTTTTCACAATTATTTAAATGAAATGAAAATCACGCATATCTCTAAGAAATCAACTTCATATGTATAAAAAAAGTAAATCAGAATTCATAGCTCCACTCTTTTTGAAGATTGTTCAAAAAGGTAAAGAGTGATTATATTCGCTCGAATTCCATTTCTTTAAGGCTAAGGAAAAAAGCAATTAAAAAGCAAGCCGTTGCGTCGTAGAGCGTGATTGAATCCACGTACGGCACCTCTGTCAATCGAGTGAGTGCGCAATCGATAACTTAGCTCCGTGAAGAAAACAAATAGATTCTTTATAGCAATGTAGGAAGGTAACAATTCACCCCTCAATGGACCGTACGGAATCTAAAGCGATCGTAATTTCGTCGGGCAATATTCCGCCTTTTCATATTTTCCTTTTGCTTCCCGAATGTTATGCCGAGCCCAATACACGGCCACGATTTCGTTTGTTATTTCAAGCCCCTCGTCTCTGCGATTTTGTATATCGACATGTGAAGTATCATTTAAACAAATAACGTTTGGGGTTACGAGAACCTTTACGTGACATAATTTATCTTTTTTTTAAAATTTAATTATAATTTATCGACGTGTGAAAATATTAAATAAGAATACGAGTTAAAATCGATCTTATAATCATCGTACGAGTATAATAAATACACCTTAAGATATTTTTTCTAAATTTCTCTTTTTCAATGAAACCGAAATAACATTTGGTCTTATTCAGATGTTCTTCATTAAGTTTTAATAAACTCATATAAATAATTCAGGAATACGAACAGAAACATCTAAAGGATGATGTTTCAAAGGCTTTACCGTGTTTGCCTTCACGTCTCTATGACTGCTAGCCGCAGATATTTAAACACCGCCAGCGTAGCGCCAAGATAAATAAAAATTACTAAAATTTAAACATTTTTTGTACTCATTTCGCAGTTTGAGTGAATTCCTCATGGTTTTCAGGTAAATATTATCCTATTCAAAATACTTGTAAAACAATATAATACATTTTAAAAGTTTTGTTAAAAAAGTGGACTTAACAAAATTAAACATTGCTTTATTTAAATAATTTTACGTTTATCGGTTACGGTTAGTAATATTGAAGCTTTTATGTAAAGTTTAAATCATTCGTATTTTTTATCGGCTTTAACCTTTACATTTCCTTTGAAATATATTTTCGCTTCGTGAAACCTTGTCTCAAATGAAAATAGAGAACCACAAGTCGACGACTTTTTATTTTGAATGTGAAATGATATTTTAGAGTGAAGAGGTGCACACATCATGCAAAGTATAGATTCCATGTGGAGGCAACGCAAATTTCATATCAGAGACTTCCACAATCGAAGATTTTACAACGTTTTCTCACCGTTATTATTGTTAGAATATTTATTTTTATAGACTTTCAGTATTCAAATTTTTGTTTTATTTACTTGAAAATGCTGATCTACACTGCCATAATTATAAATAAAATACTCGTAATATTAAGTGATAAAACACATTTTGTAAGCATCGCGCTAAAGCTTATCGGAATTAAAATTTTATTTTTTAAATATATATAAGACATTAGTATATAAATAAGACTTTATATATATATATACAATTTCTTGTGCTATTCTTACCATTCAGCCTGTAGCATTTCACTGCTGGGTATAGGCCTCTTTCTCCACGTAGAAGGATCGGAACTTAATCCACCACATTGTTCCACTGTGGGTTGGCGGTTATATTCCCCACTATGTATAGTAACGATCGCTATTAGGTGTATATGATAACAATCGGGACCGACAGCTTGACGTGTTCCTTCCGAGCGGGAATCGAACCCGCAAATAGTCTGTGTTTAGGTGCGTACATGGCACACGCACTACTATACCAGGGCGGTTGTACTATTCTAATATAAAGATAATTTACGTTATACATGAATTGTATCCAAAAAGCCTAACTGTTATAAATATTATACCATTAAACATAAATATACGAATGTATAAAATAAAACCATACAAGAAGCATTAGCCGTTAAAAGTTATTATTTTTTAAAGAAATCAATAATATGGACACATCTTTCATTCATTAAAAAACTCAGGGCTTATTCATTAATTAGGAGTAAAATATTCCCATAGTTTTACTTTAGGAAATGAGTTTATAAATAATAAAGACACATTGCTAAACAAATGTACATACATCTTGATTAAGACGGCGTAATCCGTGTCTGGTCGTACTTTTCGAATTATCATTAGTCACAGTTCCCGCTAATATAGGTTGTAACGCAGCCCACCTGAGTGATGTGGCTTCGATCTCCCCACTAATTGCCTAGACGGACGTTAGATCCCATTCATTCATCTTAACTTCACTCATCTCCTTTCTCATTCAAACACCCATTATCACAAAGGTTATGTTGTGTTATGGAGCAGCACAAACTGAGTGCATAATGAATTATGAATGCGATATTCGCACTACACATTAATAATGTTTTAAGTTTATTTTCATTCAAAATAAACAAATTTAAATAAAACCTGACTTCTTTAAAATAATTATATCATTAATTTTCTATGATATCTAAAACCATTTGTCGTGGGGTTTTCATTTAGAAAAACATGACGAAAAAATGCTGTTTATTTCTATAATAATAATAACAACAATTTAGTAACGATTTTATCAAATAACAAAATTGCAAAATATTTAATTTAAACACAACAAATATATTGTATGCATATATATTCTGAACTATCTAAATGGTAATATTTTTTAAAATAGATAGTTTTACTTATCGAAACATCATCAGTGTAGGATAACAAACACTATTTTAATCGTTACAATTAAAAAGTAGTTTATAATAGAATGAATGATACATGTATTGACCAGGCGTTGTGTAATTTAATAGAATCTAGAATAACAAGAAGGAGCCGCAAAGCATGTTTTGAGCGGATTAAAAGTGTTCGGAACAGGCTCCCAAAATAGCAGGAGTCAAAACACCGTCCTTGACGCGCTAATGGAGTTAGCTTTAGTGGACAAGTTGTACGTAAGGGCTCTGCGGTTACGACAACAACCGTGTTACGAGTTTCGAATACGTGCGCCGAGGTACGGATACTAGCGCGCCACTAGTTAGAACCACGAGGGGATTGTGAGTCAAATTAGGTAATCAATTTATATGTGAGCGAAATTAAATCAGTGGAGCGCAAATATTAACTTTCAGATGATTGGTGTGAATTAAAACTAGTGTTATACGTTATATTGATTTAACAATAGTCTGTCTTTTTGTGTGTAAATCTTCATCTAAATATTAAAAAAAGAATCAAGCCTAACTTAGTTAAATCGAATGTTCTTTAAATGGTCAAGTAACAAGTCTCCGTGCACATATTTTGCCACTTCGTATGTTACCTGACTATGGAAGCACCGCGGGCGACGCGGGGAGACAAAGTAAATATGTCCCCGTCCCGGCGGTCCCCGAAGGTCCCCACATTTTATCGGGGAGCGATCGGCTCTTGGGTCGGGAAATGAATTTAAAACGTGTTTGCGGGTAATCTGTTATCGGTCCCTTGTCTCTTGCTTGAATATAGACGTTCGGACCGACCTATTTCGTCGAGATTTTAGTAGTTGTTGTTTTGAACATGGACATATTAAAATTATTGCTTTCGTTAGTTATTTTAAATGTTTTTATTATACTTCCCTTTTTGTTTCCTTGATAATTTAATGATTCAATCTATGGACCAATTGCAAAAACCTGTAAACAATAACAATATATCTCGTAAGGGCTCAAGTTTTAAGAAGAAAACCGCAATATAATAAAGTGATGGACGTAAAATTTCCATGCAAATTTGAAACGACAGCAATAAAATGTAAAACATATAAGTAGTCAATGCTGTGTAGAAGCAGACTCTAATACGAATAACACTGGGTTAATTATTTCGTCACAAGAACCCTCGTAAGCCAGTCTAACAGCGCTTCGGTCGAGCTCGGGAGGGCCATAAAAGCTACATAATACGCGGCGACGTAAAACTCTTATTATTTTAGTATCTGCGAAACGGTCGCGGAAAACATCTCGTAAAATAAAACCTGTCGCTATAAGATGCAAGTCTCTCTAGCAGAGACTGTTCAGCCAATGTGCGCGCTCTAAATCCAGGTGGATTCCGCTCGGACACCGGTTAGGATAGAATACGGGAGCTAGGAGGATTTCTATGGAAAATGTAGACTTTATGGTAGCCCCGGGATAAGTTTCCATTTTAAATTGAAGAGAAACTCTGAAATGTTACCTTGTCTACCGTCTAGCGACGTGTGGACGAATAAAAATTCCAGTCCCCGTACCAAAACATTAATACGAGTACAAGCAAGAACCAAAAACTAACGTTTTGTTCTTTGTTATTTGTATCACATATTATCTATGAAACTAAAACTAGTCCATTACATTTTCCTCTCGTTCTTGAATTGTTTATTAAACAAAACAATTAATAAGAGTGCATAAGAAAGGTGATTACGATTAAGGGGAACTAAAGTTTTTAGTCTTTTTTTTTGGTGAAAATGCGACTAAGTTTCGGAAGCGCCCATTTACATAGTCGATGTCAGCGCGATGGTGCGTGGCGACTTCAAATGGGAATTATAATACCAAATTGAATACAAAACTTTCCTTTCAGTGCCGAGTAATGGAGGAGACTATGCACCGGAACAATCGAAAAGACAAATAGAATGAGAGAGGAGACGAGATACTGACTTTGTTGAAATAATAAGTGCCTGACGCCTTTTTGGACGGTCTTTCCGCGCTTTTTTTTTTGTAAAGATAAATTTTTACGATTTGATCTTTCCAATTCAAATAGGCTTTTTTTTCTCGTTGAATCAGAAGTTATAGGAATATTTCAAAAGCTTTAAGTGAGGCGACAGAGCGGATTTTTCTTTCCACCGGCCATATCATTCTGATTGAAATGCAAATGGAACGGTGTCCGTACGAAACGTATTTATTCTACATTACTTTTTAAACAATCTTTGAAATTAAGAAGGCAGAATATCAATATTTACACTTTTATCCTCAACCCTATAATTTCTTATCATTTCAGATCCCAAAGGAGATGAGAAATTCTACAATTACGTTTACACTGTTCGTAAATTGGTTCATAAAGAAATTATTAATCTGTATAATATTATCTTTCTGGTCACAAAATGAGAAGATCTTTAAATTTGTTTAGTAACTTAGAGCGGTTTAAAGTTGTTTGCAGTAGTATCGGAAAAAAACTTAAAATAAAATATTTGTAAAACGATTACTTTAAATTTAACTGATCAACCTGTCTCTGCCCAGTAGTGGGATGTTACAGGCTGAATCAATCAATTAATTACAGATTGCAGCTTCTTAAAGATTTTTTCAATCCTACGTAGGTATTCTTAATCACAATTATAAAAAGAATTAGTCCACGTGTTTGAAACAAAAATATTTTTTTTATTTGCTTTACTACTAAAAAGCCTCTAAAGCATGTAGTATTCAATTGTATTTGTATATCGTAGTTATGACTTGTTGGGACGAAACAAGCTGCTACAAAATATTTACCTATGCTGTTAGTGAATTGTTCTCTCGCTCGTGTCTGGGTAATTTCCATACATTTCAAGTTCTATCGCCTGCGGGACGTTCATTCTTTTGTTGATAAATGTTTGACGGGAACTCCGGGGACGCCATTAAAAGTTTTTTTTCGTGAATAATTCGAGTTTACATACGCAAATATTTACTCTTGAGTTTGCCCGCACTCACCTACTCTGTGATTTCTTTTCATAGTATCGCTTGTTCAAAGAGCAACGAATTTCTTCTGAATGGAGCGTTGAATAGGTAATTGGAAAACTTTGCGCTTTTTTCGAACAATTCACGAAACTATATTTATGTTCTAACACAATGAATTATAATGTAATGCGACAAAGTAAAAGAAAATTTACATAAAGTTGTATGAATTAAATTATTCTTAGTTGTAAGCAGTAATATAAAACAGACTAGTAGCTAATTTAAATCGCTATATAGTAAAGTATAGAAATTTATTTTAGACGCTAGTAAAATAATTCGAAACTTCTGATAAGAAATAGACAGGAGGTGGTCCTGAAGTTGTTGGAGGAAGAAGTATTAAGTTCGTCGAGCAATAACTCAGTGAAAGTTGGATCTGATTGTAAGACAGACTTGGGACGTCGCGAGGTTAGATGGTTCGGATAAAAGTGCGTGCTCCCGAGATCACAAGCTAAGCTGACATACTTTACTGTTGTTTTTAAATTTATCTTGAGATAATTATTGTAGAGATACAAAAATATAAACAAAATGTATCCTTTTTTAGCTCATATGTTTAAGAGCGATGCATGGTCTTCTTTTTAATTGTCTTCGGATTTTTTGGTAAAAAGTTTACCTACGTATTGATCTTGGCCTGCAACTATTTTAACAATTTCCATTGTAATCGTGTTTGTAGTATCAGTGTGAAAAATGTCCAATTTTATTTTCTGCATTTACAACACAAATCATAGAATGTTAACTACTAATTACTGGGCATATGCCTCTTTACCCATGTAGAAGAAGGACCAGAGCTTAATCCACCACGCTGCTTCAATGCCAGTTGGCGGATATATTCCCTACTATTTGTAATCATCGCTATCCGGTGTAAATGATAACAACTGAGACCAACTGCTTAATGTACTCTATAAGGCACGATGGGTAGACCCACAAGGCCTACACAAAAACACCCAGACCAAAGCAAACATCTGTATGGCCTATACAAATGTTTGTCATGTGCGGGAATCGAACCGCAACCGCCAGCGAAAGAGCCATAAGCCAGTGTTGTGACCGTTGCGCCAGCGTGTCGTCTTAACTACTTTAACTAATTTAATTTACAAGTTTAGATTCCTTTTTACTTAGTGACAAACGCGCGTACGGTATAGGAACTGCGTACACTTGCGTCATTTTAATGCACTCAGTGTGTATATCTATTTTTTTTTTGTATTAGATTAAGTTAACACTAGTGTAATGACTTTAAATATTGTAAATAATATTTAAATCTTTTATAATTGCTATTTTCATAATACGAGTCTAAACCTACTAATCCAAAATCCAAAACCAGTCCAAATCTACTAAACATAGTTATATTTTCAGAAATAATATATCAGATGAAATATTGTAACCTCTTTGAAGTAAAACTTCTTTACGGACGCTTGACCTAGAGAGTAAACTGGTGAATGCGTGACGAGATCGTTACGAAAAGTTTGATTTTTTTATTTATGTTTATTTTTTTAATTCTTTTTTATTTATTAATTACACCAGAGCACGAAAGAGGCGCAGTAAATCACATGTTTCAAAACACTTAATAATTTTAACACGTATCGAAAATATATAAATTATGTACAATTATTTTAGTAATATTGTGAGCCATGTAACAGTATCTCTCATAAATAATTTTAAGGATCAGTGAAGGCAACCAGCGTGATTATTCCGCGCTAATGAAATTAATAAGGTAAATTTCACCTCCGTGAGAGCGGCTTCATTGCATTAAAGCGGAAACACTCATTTGTTCTCCTAACTCGCGCAAAAAATACCGTGATTTGTTTTATCGCAGCTAAAGCTAAGTATTTCGTTACATTATTTTATTAAAACCGAGGTCGAACTGCGATGCTTTATTTATATTTTGTTTGGGCGCTTGAGTTTCACATAATTACAATGGCTAAATAAAAATTCAATTTGTGTTAAAAACATAAAAACTTTTTTTAAAATATATAATATTCTTATAGAACTATAACTTTATGTAACAATAACAAACGACTTTTTCCGATGCATGCAACTTATTTTTCTGCTATTTCTCAATACAAAAAACACATACTTTAATTTCGCGAAAATCGATGTAATGAAAATTTGCTTAAAGTAAATAAATGTTTATTATATCATTAAGTTATCTTTTCAAAACAATGGGCAGACTGATGATATTGTAAGATATTATTGACTAAATATAAAGTGGTAATAGAATTAAAATTGTCTATTTTATTTCTTGTACAACGTTTTATGATAAAGATTAATATCTAAACGTATAATGGAAATACAAGACAAGTATCTAAAGTATGATCCATTTTTATTAAAAAAAAAGTTTCTATGAAAAACAACTCAATACTTATGGAATATTAATTTATTTATTTACTCAAAATGTTTTGAAAGATGAACTAACATTGATATATTATTTATATTATATTCGACTTTTTCTCGGCGCTAAAGTAAGTTGACATTGAATGTCAAACGAAACTTCAAACGACAGAAATACGAAATACAGGGAGGGCGGGAAACCAATTTTGCGCTCCTTCTCTATGTAACATCCCTAAAAACAGGAGGTACAAATAAATGGGAGACGATTTCGTAGAGTTATTTGGAAAAAAGAAGACTAAGTAAACACTAGAATAGAGCTTTGAAATATGCATTGTCTCTTTTCAAATTAGCAATGCATTTTTGAACTTAGTAAGAAAAAGGTTTTAAATAAAGTTAAAAAAAAGATTTAGTTTGTCATTAAATACAGTAAAATAAAATTTAGCGATATTGTTGAAAATACACATTGTTTAAAGAACTAGATTGAAGGCATCATTTTACTAATTAGAGAAGTTGTACTGTTAGTTACGTATTTCAAAAAAGTAATGATAGTGAATCTCAAATTAATTACTACTCTGTTCGGTTTATTTTTTGATCAGTCACCCTTATTAATGAAAATAACACTTAGAATGCATTGTATTTTAATATCATCTAAGATTTAAAAATGTACTAAACCTTTTTGTTCAAAGTTCCTAAATAGACGGTAAATACCTTTTTTGCTTTTCTATTAATGTATTTTATAATTTTTTTTTTAAGATTAAAAGTAAATAAATAATATACAACCATAAAAATACTATTTGTTACATCGTTCAAAAAACTGATAAAAAAATTTAAGTTTTTAGGTCGAATTTCAGATTCTTATGTGTTATGTAAATTACTCATTACTAGGTAATGACAAATAATCATCATCATCATCATTCCAGCCTATTGCAGTCCACTGCTGGACATAGGCCTCCATAAGTTCACGCCAAAAATGGTGTAAACTCGTGTGTTTTGTCCATAGTCACCACGCTGGGCAGGCAGATTGGTGACCGCAGGACTGGCTTTGTCGCACCTAAGACGCTGCTGCCCATCTTCGGCCTGTGTGTTTCAAAGCCAGCGGTAAGATGGTTATCCCGCCATCGGTCGGCATCTTAAGTTCCAAGGTGGTAGTGGAACTGTGTTATCCCTTAGTCGCCTCTTACGACACCCACGGGAAGAGAAGGGGTGGCTATATTCTTTGGTGCCGTAGCCACACAGCAGCATGACAAACAATAAAAAAATATATATTATTATTTATATAAATATAAGGAAAAATCATCTATTAATTATTTAAAGTAAACAATTTTAAAAAATAAAATAAAAATCAAAGTAGAAAACATGTGAATGAAACAAAGGTTAATCGAGTGTGCAATATGCGGCAGAAAGGTGTTTACGTGAACGCTCGTGAGAGTTGGCGCGGACTTTGGAATGGCCGCAAACCGAGTGGGTTAAATGGACCGTGGACAGAACGAGGCCCACTGCACTTGTTGCAATTTCTCTCTACTCTACAACTTAATTGTGCCGAGTGCGCCCTTACATTCGCTACAGACGAATGACGTTAATTTTACTCTGGAAGGTTACTTCCATTACACTAATTGCGAGCTACATTTCGTCTAAGCATCTCAAAAGTTTGGCCGACGGTGAAGTCTTCGTGAACAAACTCGAGAAAATTCACGGAGACCAACTACTAAAGAGTATGGAAGCCTTTGGCAGTCGTTTTCAGTAAAATTTCTGACCAAGAACGACGACACTTCATTAATATTACTAATTAAGCTTTTAATGTAATTGAAAGACTGAGAACGCATCTTAGTTTTGCGCTCCCGCTATGCTTCACGTTTGCCGTCAAAAATACTTTAAATAAATTAGTTGCCGAGAGTTTGGCGCGCATACAAATCGACCGAAAGTTCGCCATATTTTACCTCACGAAGACCTTTTTGAATTGCACACTCCTTTAATAGGGAAAAGACGATGTCTGCGATCGAGTAACGAACACTTCCATCTTGGTGAAAAATTAAGTCATTTCCGTTATGGAGCACCATGATCGTATTTATTACTAATAGAGTCACGTCACAAAAAATATCCGATGCACAATTAAAGACGAAATGAATTCAGAGTGTTGCAAATCAGAAGTAGCTGATATTGTCGTCGATCGTGAGGAGGCAAATAATTGGAGAGAAGGGGCACCTGTGCTCGATAATGCGACGCCCCGTCTGGTCGAAAGGGCGAGGAATCAATTAGGCTGTTCCCGAATTGCGTAACGACTCTAGTTACGAGCGGTGCGAGTGGGTACGCAGCTGCTTTTTCCTCATCCAACCTCTTGTTATTGCGCCATCGACATCCGACTCCGCAGATTAAGACATTATGTATTCATCGAACCTCTTTTTATTAATGAGCGATAAGCATAAAACGAAAATGAAATCGAGATTTATCAATAGAGGCACAAAAAATATTTTGTAAGATTTAAAAGTATCATCTCTTTCAAATACTTCTTAGATATTACAATAATTTTTTATAAAGATTTTATGCAGTAAATAATTACAAAAATACAGGTAAAAATAAAAATTATTCATGATATAGTTATAGTTTCGTTCGTAAGCAATCGCATGTGAATTATTTAGAGGCGGTCGCGTTACTCGACCACAATTAATGAAGTGGTCCGAATCGTTTGTCAATGTGAGGTCAGGCGGTCCCTTATAGGCTTACCCAATCTGTTTCACAGAAACTGTCAAGTGCATCTAATCTACAAATACAGTACAACAACGATAGTTAAAAATTTATCAAATTGAATAAATTAAGTTTATAAATTATGTGTTTTATTTCTTCTTTGTTTAATATTTTAAAATTAAATTAGTTGAATATAAAAAAGAATGTAAACTTTAATGATTTAGTGTTATATAAAATTATAAAAAATATATGCATATTTCAATGGGTATTCAGAACTTAATTATCACTGTAGCCATGGTAACATTCGGCTAATACCTATTTTACGGCTTAATATAATAGCAGCGCCATTTAGAAATGCGATTATAAATCTACTGAAGAGGTCGGAAGTGGAGCAGTGAGGTCACCGTTAATTTTAATGGTGAGATTTATTTGTCCCCGATTACTCGAGTTTGATCAAATTCCGAGGCGTAAACGCAATGACATTAGGCAAAGCTGACTGCGGCCCGCGGCTCGCCTCCGTAATCGCCCCGATAAATATAATTGCAATAAGTTAATAAAATCGCGTAGCGCTTTAATTAATTTGTGGCAACACCGGCTCCCAATTATATTACAATTTTGAAAATATCATAAATCGGCGCGGCGGTGTTCCGTCGCATTTTTGTGTGAACAATGGTTCATTTGCGACACATAACTATGTAATGTGCTCATTAAAGTAAATATTTCTTTTACAGATTGGTTAACATAATTGATATTATATAGGTATATTGCAACTAAAGTAACAAATAGATTAAACTGATTACATTTTAGTATATTCGTTTCAAAATAACCTATATGTATGATGTTCTGACCTGTATGATGTTCTGACTAAACTTTACTACTTTAAAAAAAATTTGGTGACTTCAATCAAAAACGAGTCAACAAATAAATGTATAAATTTATATATTTGTATACAAAATACGAACACACTAACCAAATAAATAAATACCCAATGTTTGAATTTTGGTTGTTATAGAAATGTATAATTAACCAACTTCAAAAAAGTAGGAGGCTATCAATTCGACAGTATTTTTTTTGTGTGATACCTCAGAACTTTTTAGTGGGTAAACTGATTTCGATGATTCTTTTTTTTATCGAAAGCTGGTGCTTGTCTTGCGGCCATATTTAAATTTGACCAAGATTAGACGCGTACTTTTTGGGTTACCTATCTGTAATAATGCTTATTTTTTCGTCTACTGTACCTTGTATTTCTGGTTGATGTAATTGAAGTCGTTTTTTTTTCCGTTAGCGAGCAATCTCTAACTTGATCAGCCTTTATTATATATATATTTTATATTTGATCTATATATATATATATATATATATATATATATATATATATATATATATATATATATATATATATATGGATTTCATTTTGCGGATCAAATATAAACCCCAAAGCATCATCATTACATCATTACAGCCTTTACAGTCCACTACTGGACATAGGCCTTCACAAGTTTACGCCAAAAATAGCGTGAACTCATGTGTTTTGCCCATAGTCACCACGCTGGGCAGGCGGGTTGGTGACCGCAGGGCTGGCTTTGTCGCACCGTAGACGCTGCTATAAAACCCAAAAGCATATGAACAATGAAATCAACGATTATGAATAAAATAATCAAATTAGAAACGGATATTAATTCATTTCATCATTGATTTGATTCAACGAGCTTTGTTTGAGAGTGGAGCAAGTAGTATTGTAAATATGCATTAGGGTTGATGACGCGACTCAGTCCTTCATTACTTGAATGCGTCAAAGATGTCTTCGATTCAGCAGCGAAGTGCCCGGACACGAGATATTCAATTACACTAATGGACTTGCTTCTAATAAGTGAAATAAACTAATGACTGAAGAAACAAACGTGTAAACAGAAAATATTATTCTATATTTTATCTCGTTTGAGTAAGTATTAATAAGAGTTTCCATTGGTCGGTTTTCAAGTTCTAACGAAGTGCCTATTCCATTACCGAACACAAGCCCGCCGGACATCAGTCATTCCTTCTAAAATCAATATCGTGTGCTGCTATAAAACAAATACATTTTATTTCTCTCCGTGTATAGGCACAGGAGGATGATTGATAGTGTTTTGAGCACACACACTGATTATTATTGAACGGAAGCCGCTTCAAAATGTACGAAAATAATCATCACATAAGTCAAGAAAAATATTTTGAAAATCGTTGCTGAAAACAGAGTGGATGCGATGAAAGGCTTTATAAGATAGAAAATCTTTCACTTTTGTAATGTTTACAATGGGAATGAAAAGATCAGGATGATAAGTATTTTTTACTCACTATCAGCAATGACTTTGCGAAAAACATCGACCGATGTGCACAGAACGGGCGATATGTGATTTACGTTTGAGTCCAAGAGGGACCGGGCACCTGCGATATCCTAAGAACGACGCGAAACGCCGACTCACGAAGCCGGTGTACGCTTAAATTACGCGTAAAGTCGAATACAAAGGCTATGCGTATTCAAATTCCATTAATCTTCCGGCTCGGGGGAAGGTGGGGTAAAATGAACCGGCAGACAAAAACAATGCCGCCGGCAAATAACCGGCTCAGCATTGTTCCGGCAATTAGAAAGCTTTCCCATGTACCGGTCGTGTATAAAAACAGTGTAACATCAGCACGAATCGCTGCCTATTGCTCGTTACCGTTGATGTTTATTACGGTTATTAGGACTAAGCTGCACGGTTCGATATCAATGTTTTCAGCGTAACTTGATTTAGATCTGTGTTTAATAAAATGTTTCACATGTGGACCTTAGACTAATTGGTATTACGAGTATTTAAACTAATAATCAATTTTATTCGCCTAAAATAATAAGCTTATGTATAAGAATAATAGTTATGTGCAACAATCACAGATAAAAACTTTTATATCTAAGTAATATATCTGTTCTCCTTTAGTATTTATTAGTCCTGAAATTTTAAAAGTTATACTTGAAAGTCCTTTATTCACTTAGACTCGTAATTTTTATTTGACATTTATCTGAAATCGGTCGATTTGTTTATTACAACACACACAAATACTTAAACTTCTATGCATAATTTAGACATAAAAATAAACCTTATCAGAAGTATTAAGAATCACAATAAAAGTCCACAGTAGCACGAGGCGGTATAGTACAACAAAATTACCAGACGCATTATTAATTTAAAAAAGTATTGATGGATCGTTATTATTAACGTTATCGCGCGGTGACAATCTACGGGAAATCCGGATCGTACCGGATCGAACCGGGTCGGAGTGGATGGAAAATAAAACTTAGTAACTGATCACAACTGACAGTCCATCGCCGCGATTCATAAGCCGTGATATTAATTAACACATATGTATTTACAAATATTCAGTGATTGTAACGTTAATTTCATAAACTTTTACATTTGATTGTCGTGTCTTCAATTAAAATGATATTCCTTAATATGTCTAAATCGATATAAAACGGGTTCGTTACAGTCGACAATATCACGTAACATACGAGTACACACAAAAAAGTCCAATTACGAACGATCTTCGTTTTTAAGTCGAATTATATTTGCAATGATATAACACAAAGAATATTAATTTTTAATTTGTAAACGAAATGAACAAATTTAAAACTGAAATACGACGAATATTTTTAAAACATTAAAAATTAAATGCAGTTGCCACGTCAAATACACTATAGAGAGATATCAGAGTTATCTGACGGACAATTCGATACGATGTAAATATAACGTTGTGCATAACGTAGCACGATGTTGTGGTTGATGTTCAAGTCGATTATATCACTGTTAGTATTATAAGTATAAAATGTAAATTGATGTATTTTGAGATTTCCGATATTTCGGTGACCACCGGCGACGAGTTACCGACGCTGTCATGGACACGGGCAATATCGCTGTCAAATAATATAATAATGAAAAAAAAAATGTTATTGAACTTCCTAGTGAGAAATAGATAAAATAAATGTTTTTACAAGTACTTAGTTGATTTTTTTTTTATTTAACAGTAAATGACAGGTGTTAGTATATTTTGATACGTTGAAAATTATTTTAAGGTTTAACATTCGGCCCTTAGAAGCGTAGGCATCTTAAATTTGTTTATTTACATACATATTATTATATTTTCAGTTGATATATGAGATACTTTCAGTTAAGCGCATTCAAGCCAAACAACAAACAAAGTCTAGCTTTATTATATAAGTACAAAAATAAGGCTGATAGCTTTTTTATAGCTGATTTTATATTTTAAATCTCAAAATATATACTGCTACGATTCTAATAATCTTTAAAACTATTTCTTAATATAGGTTCAATAATCTACAGTAAACATTTATGTTAAAAGTGTATATTTATGCATACAGCATACTTAAATATATATGAACAACCATTACGAGCACGCGATGTCATACTGTATCACATTTGAGGTCGTTACATAGTCTCATTTTTATAAAACATTAAATAAATATAATCCAATAACTACTAACTAGTACGTAGTGTGAAGTATATTACACGGTGCTAATTATTTAAGAAAACACTAAGTCGGTAGCCTCTCGTGCAGGTGTAAGGTGTAATTACCGCTTGAGTTTAACTTCTCGCTTAGCCATACAACAAATAGAACAATTATTAGACACTAGGCGTATCATCGGCGTTATTTGTGTTACAAAGCGACAAGCGTAACTCAGCACAAATAATAGATAGCGGTGCGAATATGAGAACAAACAATTGTGGGCAAACATTTGTAGCAGCTGCGGAAGAGCTGCACCGTTTAGTGGTTAGCCGAACTGGCTGTCAACATCGAAGACCGTTCCGCTCGTGTTTTGCTTTGGTTTTATTTGGGAAATAAATAACAACTTTGTTAGCTGTTACACATTGGAAACCCTTTATAACGATTTGTTACGAGGTATTAGATCAAATTCAAAATATATCGAACATATTAAATATATTTAAGGATGTCTTAAGTTAAAACATATACATTGACAAATACTTTTTTTGTGATTTTTTTTAATATTACAGATGAAAATCTCAATAAATAAGTTGTGTAGTCTCGTCAAAGCATTGTTTTTAACAAAAGGCCTATTCTAAAAATGTGCTCATAATTTTAGATTGAAATCCATTGGATTTATAGCTAAGGATTGTTAAGGTAAAGTGTGTCCTACTATGGTAGCATTTGATATTGCCCTATTTGATGGCCCATAAAGTTGCTATTAAATGGCTTTATGTCATCTTTTCAATATTTTAGTACACACTGTTATTGTATTTATTTTCTTTTTACTACTATAATATTTTTCTACATATATATGTAAAATATGTATATCCTACAAATTCTTTTAGTTTAAATAGATTATAATTACACAAACTATAAGAAAAAAGTCAACGTACTTGTTCTCAATACTGGACAAACTGTTTTTACCTACTTAAGGATTTAAATATAGCTTACGAAACTATCAATTTTATTTGTATTTTTTTTTTTTGTAAGCCTTGAGAATATAGCAAAATCGTTTATACCACGATATCTTCCATCATATTCAACTAAACGAGTAAAAGAATACCTTTGATAAAAATTAGTACTGAGATCTACTTAAGAACTGCTGAAATGGCTAAAGAACGATGCGACTTACAAATGATACTCTCACAGTTAACATTTGTTTGAAAGTGGATTCGTTTCCTCGGGATGCTCGAACGTATGAACGGGACTGAATAAGTGTAAGCGTTGCAACGGAAAAAGCTCACTTAAAAATTACGTAAGTAATTTCTATGACGAACACGTACAGTACTCGTATGGCTTAGATCCGTCGCGTTTCGCGTGTATGCCGTATTTCAATTGGTGTCAGTCATCGCGCACCGCAGATATTCTCCGAGCGTGAGATTGCTTAAGCCAATTTTGTCTTAGTGCTCGCACCATTACCTCCCTCACACGGACACTCACGCTTTAGGGACGTGATTAGGAGCTAAGTAAAATTTATTTTATTGGTACTACTCCGGGCTTGAGTGCATATAAGAATACGACTGTTTAATGGAAGTTTCGTATGTACATTATTTCCACATTTCCGTTTCTCAATCATTCTAAATTTAAATTGTAAATGTACTTATATCTTATTCAAAATGTCTTTAGTTAATAAATAAGCCGTCTCTGTTATTCTAATAGACATAAAAATGCACGAGGGATTTTAAGAAAATGGGACAATGTATTTATCACATTCATATCGGAGTTTTCACGTCGAAAACTCGTATGAAAGACATTTCAGAGAAGTTCCTTGCTTTTAGGCAGTATTATTCAAATTAATTTAGCGTCGTGAGGCAAAAAGTGCGAGATGGGAGCACCGCCCCCTATATTCGTAAAGCTGTCCCAAATTAGCATCACAATGAAGTGTTAGAAGCGAAGGCGGCAAGTGCTTAAAGCGACCTGCGTCTCCTCACACGGTTATATTACATTATTATATATTCAATATAAAACTTCACAATTGTCGAACTATTTCAGCTTCAACTAAGTATCATCTTTTCTTTTTTCATTTTTTGAGCTGACATTATGAGTTCACATTATGAGTTGACATTATTCTATTCACCTCTTCATATAGCATCGGTTATCTGTATACCTATCAAATTTAAAAAACGTGTTTTCACCTTGATTTTATTTGTAGATATACTAAATTAACTTATTAGTATTTATACCCTTTAGGGACCGTTTATTTATCATGTGATGATTTTTAGTAAACTATTAACCCCCTACCAAATTATTGTTAATATTTGGTGAGGTTTCAGATTAAAAAAAATTACGAGAATTTATCTTTTTTTTTGTAGAGGAAATTGTAATTTTCATTTGTTATCTTTAAATACAGGCATAATCTGATTATACTTTGAAAAATTAAGCATTGTGTTACAACATTCTTGGCAGGCATAATGGTTGCATGGTGTTTGTTGGTTGTTTAAATAATAATAAAATAACTACTGTTTATTGTATATCATAATCCTTCTCCTAGATGGAGATAGAGGCCAGCAATGCTCAGCAGTGAGATGTTAAAGGCTGAATCGTAAACCATAAGGAAACGTAACAAAAAAAGTGATACATGCAAAGAAAGATGTACAAAGGCGGTCTTATCGCTAAGAGCGATCTCTTCCAGACAAACTTGGGGTATAGGACAGGGCGTAGAAAATGAGAAGCGGTAGGAAAGTATACAAAGAGCATATTGGTTTAGAAAAAGATTTTTTTGAATTTTAAAGCGCTCGCCCAACGATATAATTATAACGTGATATCTCAGTACCCTGTGATATAGCGTATGATATTTTTCGAACTCCTTCCCCCTTTCGAGTCACACGAGATTAATGGATGACCCCTTAGAGTAGTGTAGATACGAATTCATAAAAAAGGAGACAAATGCGAAATAGCTGTGGTATGCAAAGTGGTGTCGATGAGCACACGTTTATTGTTTCGAAACACCCCTTTGGCTACGCCTTGCTGCCTATAAATAAATCAAAATATTCAGGAAGGGCCCGACTTTAAGGCGGCTTAGCAGAATCGTAAAATTCAACAGCACTCACATCGCCTCTGGGTTATCTTTAGGCTACGTTCACCGTGGTTTCAGTGTATAAAGAGCAGTCGACCTTTTACTATGAACATATGAATACTAGCTGATAATATTAAATAAGTTATTGATTTTTTATAATCAGAAAATATACATATCTATAATAAAATAAGTTGGTGATAAAAAAATAATCATTATAACGTAATAAGTGTAAGAAACTGTAATTGTAACATCCTGCAAATGTCCCAGTCACCACTCTGCGTAAAGGATGGATATAAATATTATATCTTAGAATTCCTTTCGAAAAATATCGGGTTTATACGATATCTTTCAACAAGACAAAAATATTAAATCAATTTCAAGACAAATTGAGCTGATGAGAATTTAGGATTTCTAGTTCAGACTTAAAGATGTCGTCGTATCGTTTTTTCTCGTTTGGTAAGCGTTAACATATTTTACTCTTTGGTACATCTCTTGTTCGTAAAATATTTTTTTCTGAGGTAGTGAAAACATACGTAAAAATGTAAGGAAGGAACGAAAACTGTACCTATCTCAAAAGAATTTACACATTTCATCATTATATATGAGGCGGGTTCAGACGTCACCCTGCGCGATAGTAAAGTCCACCGCCAGATGTATCGTTTTAGCCGTAAAAAGCTAGTAAAGTTGACGTCACACAGGCGTCACGCCAGAAGAAGTTATTTTATATGTTGAGAATTTACACAATCTCAAATATTTTATTTATTTAACTAGCTGCGCCGATGACTTCGTCCGCGCGGAATTTTACAAAGGTTATTGTTGAGTTAACAGTTATCATCATCATCATCATCATCATTACAGCCTATACAGTCCACTGCTGGACATAGGCCTCCACAAGTTTACGCCAAAAATAACGTGAACTCATGTGTTTTGCCCATAGTCACCACGCTGGGCAGGCGGGTTGGTGACCGCAGTACTTGCTTTGTCGCACCGAAGACGCTGCTGCCCGTCTTCGGCCTCTGTATTTCAAAGCCAGCAGTTGGATGGTTATCCCGCTACCGGTCGGCTTTTTAAGTTCCAAGGTGGTAGCGTAACTGTGTTATCCCTTAGTCGCCTCTTACGACACCAACGGGAAGAGAGGGGGTGGCTATATTCTTTAGTACCGTAGCCACACAATACATAACAGTTTTAAAATAATAATAAAAAATATAGTACTGCTTATTACATCAGCTATCTGCCAGTGAAACTCCTGTCGAAATCAGTCCAACCGTTTCAGATTAGCCGGAACAAACAGACAGACAAAAATTGTAAAATGTGTTTTTTTTAGT
Source organism: Melitaea cinxia (assembly GCF_905220565.1). Taxonomy (NCBI): domain Eukaryota; kingdom Metazoa; phylum Arthropoda; class Insecta; order Lepidoptera; family Nymphalidae; genus Melitaea; species Melitaea cinxia. Next base: position 12,126,254 of record NC_059399.1, read on the forward strand.
ATATGTATCGTGTAATCATCCATATGGATTTAGTAAAAAGCGGTTATTTTAATATTACAAGCAGACACTCCAATTTTATTTATTTGTATAGATGATCTGTCATAATTTACATTTTATACAAATAGTAATTAATATCAATGAAAATGAAACCATTAACACCATTTAAGAATATATAATATATTCAATTATTCATATATATATAATATCTAACTCATAAAACTTCACATAAATATTAAATAAGGTCCTAAGAAAAGAAGCCATTATACTTAATAAATCTTAGATTTTTTCTTCGTAGAGAAAAAGGCCTAAGCCCAACAGTGTAAGTGGGATGTTACAGGCTGAATAGAATAAATTCTAGAAGAGAGTTCATAAAAAGAGAGGTCATAAAAAAGTAGCACTATTAAAATACCTTAAGTTAGCAAAGAGAGTTAGAAAGATTCCCCCTTTTCAACTATGTATCCAAATATCCCAAACAAAATACGGACAGCTATTATTACGGCGAGTAAGGAGCGTTTTGGTCATTAATAACAATTTATTTAACACAATACCGCAATTTCGGTTCACGAATTCTAAACCTCTGGGAAAACGTAAATTTAATATTAAATAGGCTATCGCTACCAAATTGATTACATAGTTTGCGATTTTCCTTGCAGTGTTTGCCGTCACGTATCGGTTTTATTTAATGACCTATCAAAATTTGGATATCTGTAACTTTGTAAAATACTTCAATGAATTCAAATGAAAGTTTTTTGAATAATAAATACGTAATCTACAGAAATTTAGATTTCGTTAACTTTTCACAAATCATTCATTAACTCAGTTTTTTTAAGCACCATGAAAATAATGTCAATTTATAAAGTATTAAACGCTGTCTCACGACAACAATCTTAAGAAAAATTGATGTCGGTGAAGTTTGTGAATTGTTTTTAGATAAATTTCATATATAATTAATTTTCTTTAAAATTTATAAATATATATAAAGAAAGAATAAGAAGAAAACGTAAAAAGCCATACCACAAAGTGAACACTTCGTCCCTATTGAAAAACTTGTGAATGTAATTGTGATAGAACTTACAAAAGGTGTTTTTTACAAAACACTTTTTGTGAGATCCACTTGCAGGGAAACTCGTTTAAACTTGTGGTCTTGAAGTTTTCCATTCGCGGCGATGGCAGCTATTGTGGCTAATTCAAGGCTGTAATTAAATTTGGTTACCTACATATTCCGCAACGAAATAAAAACAACGTCTACCGGATAAAGAAGACAGAAAGTGAATTCATTGACGGCTGTCCATTAAAGCAGGACTTTTAATAAAAATTGTAACAATACTAATATACTGTAAAAAATTTAAAGTGTTTCTATTTGAAAATGTCCTCCTAAGAAATTCTTTCATCTAAGTCTTTTATTTCATCTTCTGCATAATATTAAACAACAACGCCATCGTACCTTTCTCGTATCGTTTCAGTAAATAAATAATGTATTTTTGAGAGAGTTTTTTTGCAAAGGGACTTTAATATTGTACAGTCTCGTAATCCATTAGCGAAAAATTTAGAAAAGCAATGAAATTATCCTTGGAAACTAAAGTAACCCGCCCGAGGAAAAACAACAATATTCTCGGTCCCCACTACAAAGAGGCCAGCATTCGTATTATCATTCCATTAAACAAAAGTCACCGCAGTTTCGAGTGAAAACACAGCACTCATTATTCCTGAGGCAAAGAAAATGATTTCAAACGTTAACCAGATTCGTCATAATAGAGTTGCTTAGAGAGATTTAAGAAAAACAAGTATGAGCAATGGAATCTTTGCCTTTCTCTGCGTGAATAAGAAAAATTGTGTTACTTGATAATTTCCCCTAACAACCTAAAGCTTTTCAAGAAATATTACCGAGTGCTACAAAGTGAATAAAATTAATGTTATTTCATAATTTATATTATAATAATATATTTGATTTAACTGAAACAAACAAATTACAAAAAAAAAATGAAACCGAATTGTAATTTTCAGATGTATTAGAATGGATACATAAAAGGTAAATTCCCAATACTATATATAATTATTCCCAATACTGTATATATATATATATATATATATATATATATATATATATATATATATATATATATATATATATATAATCTATTTATATTATAATACTAGCTGTGCCCGCAAATTTTTAAACATGAGGGATCTGCGGATACGCATTTTTGAGGCGCGGGATTCCGCGGGTCTTTTCGATTTTCGCTTTTAATACCTATATTATATGCATATAACTAATACTATAACATATAAATTTGAGAAATAGGAATAATTGATTATTCGGAGTCAATAAGTAACGCACCTTTTAAAACAATAAGTTCAAACTTCAGAGTAAGTCAAACTTTACTCAACGAAACAAAAACGCGTATAAGATACGGTAAATCCAGTACATTTTCGCGGCCCCTTGAGGAATTCCTATATTATTTATAATACGTTGGGGAGGATCATTCTCCTCGTTTACCGCGGGATATAGCTGTGAATGCTCGTTTGTCAAATGCGTAGTCATTTATTCAATGATGTATTTTCCTTTCTATTCATAGCTAAACATTCGAGAGTGATTTCACCAATGTTTTATACGCAAAACGTTGTTGTATTCTCTAAATATATTACGTAGCGTCAATAAAGTGTCACAAATAAAAAAGCGTTCATAAATAAAAAAGTTATCATTTGTTGTAAGCACATTTAGGGTGCCAACGTGTGCATCGCAACTTCACAGGATTGTTTGTGAATACATTGTTCATGAAACTGAACAAAGTTCGCCTTAGTTGCTAACGTGGTCAAAGTGGCACAAGCTGGTGTGCAAACATAAATCATTTCAACGGACATCGCCCGGCCAATGTCGACAAAGCGGCTATGACAGCACCGAACACCCCTCATCCTGAGTTCTACATACGCAGGTATATAATTTATAATCCCGGATGCCACGGCATTTGGAAAATGATCCCTATCTCCCGCAGCCTTCGCCTTGTGTTTCTACTCTCATTTTGCACAAGCGGTGTTACGAAGCTAAACATTCATCTCACATGTTTTGTAAAATAGCCTTTTAGAGGTGTAAAAACTTTTTTTGTAATTGTCTTAAGATCAACATTATATTCATTTAAACTCTCCTTACATTAATATAGATAACAAGTGTACAAATTTACTAATTAATTCAAAATCCAAACAGATTGTTCGAAGGCAGTACAAAGTTATCAATGATAAAATATCCAAGTATCGAATTTTATTCCTATATTTCTATATTTTCACGGTTTATAGTTTGTATTAGTCCTCTCATGAGTATGGTGCACAAAGAGCCGGTGAATTTCGTTTCACCAATTAAACAGGGCACTCGAAACGGACGCGCAAAGGCTTTTGTATCTCATAATAAACCCGTCGATGCAATGTGGCGTTTGTAACTAAGAGACCTGGTTTGATGCTTATAATGCATTGATAGCTTGCGTATGCAATTCCGATTGCTTTTGATATTGTACCAGTCTGGATTAACTATTATACTCTATGCTAGGCAAAGATAAAGTAAAGCTTTAAATTATGATGTGCGTGTAATCGTAACTATACTTGTCATAAATGCCTGTTAGATGTCTTTAAAAGGATAACAAACATCCAAGAAAAATAATAGGAAGATAAGAGGGCAATCCATAAATTACGTCACACGTTTAGGGGAGGAGGGGGTTAAGGGGAATCGAAGAAGTGTGTCATTGTGTGACAGGGGAGGGGGGACAAAATTTTGTGACATCACATTTCAAATATATCTAATTGTAAGTGCAAAAACATGATGTTTGAACTATACATACCTATTAAAAAATAACTAAATAAAATTCAGTTAAAATTGTTTTGTTGGCGAATTAATACTCGATGTACAAGTATTAGGAGCGGATCTTAAATTTTAATAATGTTTTATAAATTTTTTTACATCTATTTAACTGATGCTGATTTTATAAAAAAATAATTGAAATGAAAATAAAAATAATGTCGAAACTGATGTGATATCTCATAAATGTGATCAGTTGTGACGAGTACGAGGAGGGGCTCAAAAATGTGACATAATTTACGGAGATCCTCTTAGAAAATAGAATAAAATATTTATTAAATGAATATTTTTAAAAAGCCATAAAAATATAACTAATTTTTATTCAATAAAAAATAATTTGTTTTCGTTTTAATCGTTCAATATAAAAGCAAAGGATTTTAAAAAGATTTCAGGCGCATAAAATTGCCACGTAGTAAAATGAATCTTGTATATTTATTATATCTGTTATTCTTTAAAGACATCGTAAAGTTAATAAAGGGGTTTTTGTAACAAGCAGGCGAGCACGTTCGCGATAAGCCCTCGGTCTCGCGGGTTGAAATCTTTTAAAACGTCGTTAAAGCCAACCCCTGCTAGCAGACAAAAGCCTAACCGGCTAATTGTTGACGAAAAATATTCTCGATGCAAATTCACACTCTTTACGACCCATTCTGAATTTGTAAGCGAAAGTTTACGTAATTAGCTCCGATCTTAAATGTTAATGCTTAAATTTTGTAAATATTGGATACCTTACAGAGTACGTTTATTCTTTTTTTTTTAAATATCATACCAAAATATTCTTAAATAAAAATTCACTTAAAATATGAAATAGAATTTTCTTTGTCAAATAAAATTTGTTATTACAGAGTAGTCAGATTTTTGGTTAATCGTCGAGACGTTTATTTGAATAAACGTTTCTTTATAATACTCGTATTGTAGTCGACGAGAAGTAATAAAAATTATATAAATAATATGAAAATGAAGAAGGTTACACACAATATATATTTTTAATGATGTATTATTCAATTAAAAAGATATACGGAATTCTTTGTATGTGAGTTTCGCTATTGGTGTTTATCATCTTAATTTCGTTTTTTTTTCCGATTTCTTAATATAAAATATTTTGTGCAGGTAAATATTACTTTAAAATTAGACACAAACACACACACACACACGCACGCGCACACACACACACACACACACACACACATGAAATTCCTTGCGAACCGATACCGTATGTAATAGATTTCTAATTTTTAAGCTATTAAATGTCAAATTTGTAATCATACTACACCACTCTTTACAATACCTTATTTTCATACAAAAAATTGCCTCTTTAGCTTAAGAACAAATCATAATTACAAATTAAATTACACCGTTTGACAGACGAAAATTGTTGCGTTAATAATTATTTTGTAACAAACGATTACGGGTATTATACTCGTAGTAATCTAAGCGGCTATCAGAACCTTGCAATATATAAAGGTTATTTATTACCTGAAATTCCACTCAAAAATAATTTATAACATTAGGGTTAGTGCCACTATAGCTTATGCTATAGTATATATGATTAATTATGAAATTTGTAAAATAAAGCTATAGAGTACTCGAGTAAGATGCTTTTGTTAATTGGTGAAGATATCAAGAAAGGTTATTGGGCATACTTCCCCCTAAAGGTTCTTGAAATCCTCTTGCAATCCGATCCATCGCCGCCCTCTCGGTAATTTCCTCGTTAACAAAATGAATAAAACATTTCATTCCTTACCTTTCTTTTGTTATTGTTAATGGTTGATGGGTTTTGAAAATTTATATTCGTCCCCAGTCGTTTTTTGTTTGATTTTTCGATCATTAATTTGTAACATTGATACCCACAACGAATTGACAATATTCTAATATTCGTTTAACTTTAAGTCTACGCGATCAAAAGTTTTTGTGATAAAATTGCTATTTATGAAATATTACTCTGAAATGGGATTCTGTCTATCGGCTTACACCGCCGGCCAAAAAATAAAACGAGGTGCCGGTGCGGCGATAGATAATTTGTGGAGAAAAATACATCACGATAAAAAATGTTGCTCTAACGAGAATCTCAAAATGGCTCGTAAGCAATGAAACAGCGCAATTTCATGAGAAAGGCGGCCCACAAATAAACCAAAGCGGAGCACATTCCCGCCTCCATAAAATGCAGACTGAAATAAACGTAACAGACTCGGGTTCTTTAAAAAATCCGGCTGACGACAACCGCAAAGCTCAGCGAATATCTCTAGTGTGAGTCGAAATTCCGATGTCGGAATTTTCATAACTGCTGTGTTGTGAGGACCGGTGAAGCGTCGGAGGTGATAGCGAGTTCACGTCCCGAGGCGCGTTCAGTCGGCGATCATGATCCGACGCCACGTCTCGGGAATCCAAGTAGCGCACTATATAAGGTACAGCAAACTTTTCATTCATCGGCTCGTAAAATATGCTATCCCTTTCGACCGCACCATGTAACTTGCTTAGCACGTAGGTGTTAACTTTTAATTAAATACTTTCATGTTCGTCACCAGCTAAAATAACACTATTCTAAAAATCAGCTATAAAGCACATAAGTTTTTAATTTAATTTTATCCATATTTAATTATCTAGGATGAGTGTGCCGTAAAAAGGTGAATTATATATATTCGGAATATCCTACGAAGATTACACAATTTTTTTTATATAAATCCATTGAGTCAATTTCCTCATATCCCACACAGGAGCATAATAAAGAAGGTTTTTGTAAAGGAAAGAGTTCCTGCACCTACAATGCGTGTGCTGTATCGTTGAATAGGGTAGAGAGGCGCAATATTCGGATCTCACTCGCTTCGGTTATTTAGGATGTCGACGATGTGAACAAATAGGAGAATTTTATTATGTCAACATTTGCGCAATATGTGAAAAGTGATGTTATTCCGCCTTAAATATACACAAAAAGTAACGTTTTCTTTTATATATTTTTGTTTAATGTCGAAATGACGTAAAAAGATTAAATTTTGTGTAAATTTATTTTTCCGTAAAATATATAAATAATAAATTGCGTGTTTCAATTACCTACCTTACTGGATTTTTCTCATGATAAAGTTTTCGTTAGCGTAAATATTATCGTGAAATCTCGACTACACACTAGATTCTAGTGATGTTATAATATTGTAATAAATAATAAAGAGAAAAATGTAAATAAAGTGTGTAGTTTCAGGAAAGATCCTTAATTAGATACATACGTATACAGAAGCGGCTGACGTTGACAGCGGCTGTGCGGTCACTCACCCGCCATGATACTCGTTACTTATTAACATGAAGTAGGTACCTATACATATTTTTTGGTAACCTAACATTAAAAATAAACTCTTTCACTTGCTGCTTATAAATATTACGTTTGTTACATATTCAATTATATGTTGACATTTTTCATGTTTTAAATTAATCACCAACTCTTATTACTACTTACATATGTGTACATTAAAACATTAAAGGCGTGTTTCACCATTTGGATATAAAGTTTATTTTGCAAATAAGTTACCATTAGAATTTAACAGCAGTAGGTATAATATCAATAAGTAATCATGCTGTGTGGCTCTTCTCGTGAGTGTCGTAAGAGGCGACTAAGGGATAACACAGTTCCACTACCACCTTGGAACTTAAAAAGCTGACCGATGGCGCGATAACCATCTAAGTGCTGGCTTTGAAATACACAGGCCGAAGACGGACAGCAGCGCCCTCGGTGCGACAAAGCCATCCCTGTGGTCACCAACCCGCCTGCCCAGCGTGGTGACTGTGGGCAACACACATGAGTTAACGCCATTTTTGCGCGAACTTGTGGAGGCCTATGTCCAGCAGTGGACTGCGATAGGCTGAAGTGTGTGCGTGTGAGGTACAATATGGCATTAGGTCCTGTTTCACCTCAATTAACAAACTACAAGGTTTAGGTTCATATTTACGAATAGAAACATTTCATAAATATAGTGAGAATCGATCAAATACTTTTATCTGTTGGATATCGTTATCAGTCAAACAGTGTTAGCCACAACTGGTGAAACAGGCCCTAAAGCTCCTGATGTTAATTGCACTAAAAGTGAAATTAAAATAAACTGTAAATTATATTTTCGAATAAAGGTATAATATAATTAAAAAATCTGATATTGACGAATTTGAAGATTTAATATTAAACAAAGCAATGAGATGTGGAAAGGTGGTAATTATAAATTCGGTCCGAGTCAACACAACTGATGATGACAGCGGTTATGCGGTCAGCGGTTCTATCAATAGTGTCTCGAGAACTTTGTTTTATCGTAAATGTATTAAAGTGCATATTTGATTTGGCTATGACTGTTATATTTGCATGATTGATAGCGTTACTGAGGTTCCTCATAGAACAGTTTTTTTAATTAGCATATAACTTTTATAACCACTGGCTTATTATAAAATAGCATTGTTTTATTAAAATAAATAAATAATTTTTTGTATTTTAATATTTTATACACGTCTTCCTACAGAGTTTATTTATTAAAGAAGATACGTAACTCATTTTATTTAAAATTTACGGTTTAAGCCTTAACCACCATGCTGCATTACCGATGGTGGTCAAATGGTGGACAAAATCCTAAAAATCTTGCGAAAACTATACGCTTACTTTATTTCAGTTTTATGTATAATATTGTATTCAATTGTTAAGTAAAATAATACAACCACAACAAATGGTTCTTTTAGAAAGAAGTTAATATTTATAGTAAAACAAAAACTTTATACAAAATAATGTAGAAATTCGTTCGTTAGTCACATTACTTATAAAGAAAACCGTAACGATCAATACATACTAAAGTATCCGAGAGGCGTATAGAAAAACCGATCGCATTATACCTAATGTAAGCGTCAGGAAATTTTATTAGTGAAAACAGCCGAACGACCGCAGGAGCTAAGGCGCTAGGAAAGGTTGCAATAAATCGCTACGGTACGGTACGTAACATAACAACGGCCATTCTCACTATCGATAGCTTGGCGTGCGTTCATCTAAAAGTACGACTGTTTACCTGTGGGACTATATTGCGGGTAAATGTTGTTTCAATCGAGAAAATTATTATTATTATCGTGATTTTAGTTCGATCAAATCTTTTTTAGGTTTCCAGAATTGAAATATAGATGACATATACTTGAAAGGAATCGGAAAATTACTAATCCTTATACTTTTAATTCAAATTTGTATCGATCATGCAATTTTTGTATTGATCATGCAATTTAAGATAGATTTTGTAATGTAAATAAAAAAATAATCAAATATAATACACGATTCTTTATTAAGTGGAAAAAATCTCGTTCTAACGTTCAAGTATTACCGTTCTAAACTTAAGCGGTATGAATTAGTATTCTCTCTTCGTTCAAAAACACGGTCAGAACACATTCGGACGTAAAAGATTTTATTGGGTGTCATTAAGCGGGTCCCGTGACGAACCCGTGAATGGATTATCTATACGTCACAACAACTTTCCCAGCACTATTTGCAGTTAGTTTACGTTAGATGGAAAACATGAGTACTTTTACGATTGCCGTTAAATATATAGTGTCGTAAACATAACTTACGACCGAAAACGGCCCTTGGTCACTATGTTTAATTGTCTCGGAATATAAAATTTTTTTAAATATTTTTTTTTTAATTCCTATTTTTCTATTGGCTAAGGTGTTTACGCCTTTTGTAATTATGCTTTAAAAAATCAATTCTGGCACGAACACTTCGATATTATAAAATTCAACAAAGGTTTTAATGATGTCTATTCAGCGAACTTTTTTACAATGATAGGCACTTTGAGTGTACGTAACGACACTCGCAAAAACGTTGCCTTTACAATATTACCCATTACGTTCATTTGGTGGATTATTTTTATTTAATTCGAGACAGGTGCGCAGTTGCGTATTAAACAGTGTTATTGTACGATTACCATGTTGATGAAAAGCCAACACCCGAAAACGAAGCTTGTATTTTCTACATACATGCATATGTAAATGTACTTTAAAATAATTATGTCCTAATTGGTACCTATATAGGAGTAATTAAAAATGAATGTTCATCAACGCATGGATGAGTACAAACTCAGACCTCCGTATTTTTCATTTGTTCTACTTGACTTGTAATAAGACAATAAGAATAAAATAATAAATGTACAATTACTCGGTCCGAGAAAACAAATACGAAAGATCCTGATCGCAGCATTCATCAACAAATACGTATATCGAGATGAGAGGAAGATAAACATATCAGTATTGGCGGTGGGTTAAAATATTCAACCCTTTATGCTTTTAAAAAATCCGAAAAAACATGCGTATCGACTTAGAGATAATATTGGAAATATGTTGTTAGTTTTTTAATTGAAATTCCTCGAATAGGATACGTAAAATTTAAATACTTCAATGGTACAGGCAATGATGCACCCTTTTTAACCGGCTTAAAAAAGAAGGAGGTTCTCAAGTCGGCTGTATTTTTTATGTGTGTTACTTCATAACTTATACTTAGTTTACTTACTACTTGTACTTTAACTTTACTTACTAGGTGGAACGATTTCAGTGAGCATTTTATAATCAAAAGCACTGTGGTTGTCATACAGTCCCATTTAAATGTGATAAAGATCTGATTAGTATTTTGGAGTTATGTCCAATAAAGTATATACTATATATACATACATATATATATATATATATATATATATATATATATATATATATATATATATATATATATATTTTCGTCTACCTAATTTGTATTACTGGTCGTTGTAATTGAAGTCATTTTTTTGTAAGCAATCACAATTTTAACTTGTTCATCTTTTTTTCCTAATTTTAATGAATGTGGCTTATTTTGTTATTTCTTCTCAATGTTTGTATTTATTTCATATTGATTGTCGAATCAGTAGCAGAAAGGATATGCATGAATGCTTGGGTTTTGTTACGCCAAGGCGAAGAGACTGATCATTTTTCACGATATCGACCTTGTGCTTATTAGAATCCTGACCTTTATAAAACGTAACATTTTCAAGTAAATGTAAGATTTACGTATATACAGGCGGACGTTTTTTTATCCGACTTCAAAATAAGAATGAAGTCCTCAATTCGACTGTATTTTTTGTGTGTTACCTCAGAACTTTGCACTTGTGCTGGTTCTTGTCATGTGGACCCATTTAAATTAAATCAGATCTGACAAGTACTTTTCGAGTTATCTCTAATAATGCGTATTTACTTGACCGATTTTGATGATTCTTTTTTTACCAAAAAGCTGCTACTTGGTATCTAACCCCATTTATTATATAGTTGATAGTTTTTTCATCTATCTGCTTCGCATTATTAGTCAATGTAACTGAAGTCGTTTTTTTTTTATTTGCGAGCAAACACAATTATATATAAACTATATGATTGTGTAAAATTATTTTTAATAGAAGAGTTTATTTATAGCAATGATTTTATATTTGTTTAAGTCAAAATACTCACTAAGCAGTCTAATAAAACATCGTACTCGTAATAAAGAATATGCTTAGTTCTAACGGTACTCCGTTTACACCTTCCGCCTTTTTTATTCAAGTTACATAAAGTTAAGAAGGCATAATCTCAAGAAAGTAACCCAACAAAAAAGCGACTAACGTGAAAATTTTATACCCTTTAATTCTTTATGAACCACTCAACGACTTAAGTTACATTTTATGCGTTTTACAAAACAATTTAGAAAAAGAACATCTGATAAATACACATAGATAGAAACAATTAGAATACCTGAACGAGAAGACCAATAAAATTAATATTTGCAATGATATTTCATCTTTATTTCTAGTGGGCAGTTACGTAAAAAATAATATATATTTTTAATTTACGACTGACTTATCACATTTTCGAAGCGCTCAATGCAATACATCCATTTCAACGATATAAATTGTGTAAAAAATATTCCTCTCATATTTTCAATTTATTCGTTGCTCAGATACGCTTTGATTCTATCGGTAGTCGACGGTAACGACCAAAAAAAAAATCAAAATATGTCACACGAAGCAGATTCATATGCAAATATGGCTAAATGTGCAGCGAAAGTTAAACGACGAGTATAAAAGTTGTTCAAATATGTTTTTTTACTAAAAAGTTCTCATTCAACGTTATGATACCAACTTGTAACGAGCGGTGATTTCGTAGCCTTAACATTTCTGTAATTTTTTTAATGAACGGTAACATAAGTATGTTTTATACAAAGAAATTTAATCAATGTAACGAGTAATAAAATTAATATTTTTTATTATAGATTAGTTTAATTTTATTATCAAAAAAAAAAAAAAAAACTAGTTAAAATATTACAAATTAAAAAACATTGTATTAGATGAAATAACTTAGCGTATAACATAATTTAATTTTCCTTTTAAAACATTTTCCGAACGTTACACAAAATAACACGGTGAACCGAACGAGTAATATATTTTTAATTGATGCACACAGTCCGATGTGTTGAGTAAACATTTACGCATCCACGATGACAGGCCTTTGTTGTGAGTTTTTACTCAATACGTTAATTGATGGAAAAATGTGCAGTTCATGTGTTTAAATATTCCATCGAATATATAATATGTAATGAAGGGAGTTATTCAAATTTTATTAATTGATAAGTACTACATTTACTCGTCGTCGTTCCTGTGGGCCTAGCCAGTGAGGATGTGAGGGTGGCGCAGAGCTTAGGCACCTCTGCGTTTTCCTTAAGAGTGTCCTAGGCACCACAGTAGACGGATCAAGGCCAATGACATTTACTCAAAATAATTAAAAACGATTAAATGACAAAAAGTTTATTTTGTTTAAATATTATGAACTGACTAGCACGTTTAAGAAAAATAAAGATCTAATCAAATCACTTAAAATGTTTCGTTAAACTTAATCTTTAAAATGGCCTCGTTTTACAAGCTACGAGTCTACAGTAGAGCTACGCGCTACACGGTATCGCTTACACTCAATAAAAGCTAAGTTATACAGTCGAGGTATGCATGCAAGGCAATACAATCATTTTTAATTTCCGACGCAGGCGCTTCCAATGCACTGAATACCAATTACTACTAACTACTGAACATGCGGAATGTCAGGCGGCCGAGTTAACGTTGAATTTGTAGCTATACCTACGTATCGAATACACGTCGACCGTGTTCGATACATTTGAAGTTTGATTTATCTAGTTGAATAAACGTATCAATGAGCGCGACGTACGATACTGTAACTAATGTTGATTGTTGTGGACAGGCGCTTTTTATTTTTATTTTCGTCAATAGGTATCCGTGTGGTTTTAGATTTGTAAAGTTTTAAATACAAGTAATAATGGTAGTAAGTTACATTTAATATAAATATTATATTAATTTAATTATTAAAATATATACATTGAATTGTACCAATAAAATAAAACAACAATGATATCGAATTAGCAAGTTGAAGTGGCAGTGGGCTGATCATTTGTGTCGCAGGACCGATGTCCGTTGAAGCAGACGGGTCCTGGAGTATGGATCGCGTCTTGGCAAACGCAGTGTGGGACGTCCCCCGGCCCGTTGGACCGAAGATCTAAGTAAGATTGCCGGTGTAGGCTGGATGAGGATTGCGGAAAACCGGGATGTCTGGCGCGAACTTAGGGAAGCCTACGTCCAGCAGTGGACTGCAATAGGCTGAACTGAACTGATATCAAATTATGCAAATTTAGGGGATATAGAAATTAAATTGATTCATGATAACATACTAGTATTTCTTGCTTAAACAGGTTAAAATGCAATTTTTATAAATTAAACGGCCACTTAAACTGCAAAATATAAATCAAATTTTTATTTAATACAGTTTTAAATTTAATTTCCTAACAGATACAGAACGTAATATTATGTTATAGATATTCTAATCAGTTTAAGTATTTTATAGTAAACAGAGATATCCTAACATACCAACTTGTGTGGACATTTCATGCAAGTTTCTAGTGCCGAAGTTTTTAAGTCCCGTCGTATTGTCGGTACATTAAGCGTTAATACTCATTGTTTTAGTATTAAATTTAAAACTCCTTCGAAACAATTACTATAAGAGTGGATTGCCTACAGTTCGTACTTGACAGACGCCTGAATTTTGCAGTTTTAATTATAATTAATTGAATACTTCAATTGTCAGTCTATCAAATTCACCGTTAAGACTTCGTAAAGCGCTTTAATCGCTTATATTATAACATTGACTACATCTGTTGTTTATAAGTAAATTGATATTTTTCTGGTAAAGTAATTTAATATGTGTTTTTAATTGAGTTAATGTCACTTATTGAATTTACGTTAATTACAAATTCAAAAAATTCTTTAGTCATAAGCAAATAAATAATTATTAAATCAAAAGTTTTAAAATTGCCTTCGCAAAAAAACATATTCCATTTTATGTCGAAAAAGCCTTTTGTTTTGGAAAAGAATTGATACTATCTAAGCTGCTAAAAAGCTTAAAAGTTCTGCATAAAGCTTGATTTCAAATAAAACATGAAACAAAACATGTAACACGTAACAACAACGTTTCACGTAAAAATAACTGCATCAAAATGGGTCTAGAGTAATATGCCACAGACAGACACAGGCGTCAAACTTGTAACACCTCTTTTTGTCAGAGGTTAATAAAATGAGAAAACAATGCTTTAACAAGGATCAGTTCTGGAGGGAGAAAACACTATCAATTTCCGATATATCATTCAAATTTGATTTATGTCGTGACTCGTGATCAACTTCATACGATTACATACTCGATAGAAGTGTTTCATTCGTGTAAATATGAAAAAGGGTTAAAATAACAAACGTAATATACACCAAAATGTCATGATGCGATATTCAAATTGCTATCGCAAATACGACGCTATATTAAATGCCACATGAATAAATTCAGATATGTTAAATTGTAAAAAAAAATAATAGTTATAGACATGCTTTATTACTGCGTCTTATGCAGTGTTTGATGTATAAGGATTATATATATATATATATATATATATATATATATATATATATATAAGAATTATATTTAAAATGCGTGACTAAATTTTTCTTCCTAAATTGAGATTGCTGTAAGAAAAGTTTCAATATGGTAAATTCATTTAAATTTTGTTTTTAAAAGAAATAGGTAAGAAAAAAAAATAAGATTTTTTAATAAGCAATTTAAGTATAAGAAACGAAGTAAAACCGTATCTGTCTTTCATTTACATACCTATACAACATGTATATTATGTATATTATATATATATATATATGTATATATATATGTATATATATATATATATATATATATATATATATATATATATATAATTATTCATAAAGTAAATTATTAACGAAGTCGTTGTTACGTGTTAAGTTTGCAAAATATTATAAAGCTGAAGAGTTTATTTATTTGTGTGCTTGAACGCGCTAATCTCAGAAATTACTGGACCGATTCGAAAAATTATTTCAGTGTTAGATAGCCTATTTATCAAGAATGGATTAAGGCTACATATTATCACGCTAAGACCAATAGGAGCGGATCACCATTGGATAATGTTTAAAATTCTTTTTCTTTTGAGTGCTTCCGCTGCGTGCGCTGCGTAAACACAAAAAGTTTCACAAAAATCATGTATAACCGAATTTTTCCTATTTCCACGCGCACGAAGTCGCGGGAAAAGCTAATAAAATATAAACCTAAAGGAGACGAGTGTATCCACTTAGAAAAGGTGCTTGCAAGTGTCAGTAACGTATATGTATTCATTGATAAATGTTCTGCCCGTGACGAGGCACGTGCAGCAAAGAACCGAAGCTGCGGTGAAGACAAATGGAAACCAAGCCATCGGTAACACCAATATTCGTTGGTTTACATTTGCTTAATATGACACACTGTATATTTGTAGGTATACGTAGTAGGTATAAGTTTTAAACGTTTGTATGAAACTAAACAAAGTACTGCAAATGGTGTATTGTTTTTTATTACAAGGAATAATTTACAACACGTCAAATTAAATTGAAGTCAAAGTTTAATAAACACATAAATTTTACACTGCTTAAATCTTCTCAAAACCAATCATAATTTTAGTTAGGCTTTTGCATCTTCCATACTTTTCTGGCTAAAAATAAATAAGTAAGTTTTCCAGTCTCAATCGAGTTTTCATGCCTAATATCCTATAAAAATAATTAGGCTTTTGATTGCATTTTAAATATATTAGTGTCCCAACCTGAGCGTTAATTCTGGATGGTAAATAGCTGAAGTAGACTAAGGAGAGACTGTATTTCGCACAACTGTTTATCTGTGTTGTTCCACGACAGATCTTCACTGCGAGCAGTCCGGTAGTTCTAGCGGGCTAAAGTCGATAATTATGATATGCAAAGAGGTCCTAAGTTAATGTAATATAATGATTAGGAACTACTTTAGCACCCATTTTTAAATATAATCCATTTCAACACGACAGCAGCTTACAGCTACAGCAGGTAACAGCTAGTTTTATATACAGTACATGTTTACTAATTGTTTATATATTTTTATTTATAAATGATATGGTTTTATGCACTATAATGTATTTAAAAAGTTTACTGTTACAATACAATCATAAAATTAGTATAATAATTAGTACAATGAATAGATACAAAAAATTATTTTATATATTCAAAAAACAACAGTTTAATTTATTATAAGTATATAGTTATACAGTATGGTACTTTGTGTAGATGCATTCGTTGTAAATCCTAATTAACACAAATATCACGCAGCAGTTTTCTAACTTTCTGTTATTATTTAGGTATAGTATTTAGTCTTTGTATCCCCTTTATATAATAGGTAAAGGTTATAGGTAGGGTTACAAAATTAAAAGTATTTCTTCAGTAGTTTAGTTCAGTAATTTTATTTTTTATTTATTATAATTCTGTTGCATAATTTAATGTCAATTGACACATCGTCGATACAGGTATTTTACCAAAAGGCTTCTTTTATTTTTCAAGAAAATACTAATTTAAATAAATTTTTTAAGTATTTCTATCCCTAGTATCATTTGTTTTACTTGAACATGAAGTTTATAAATCTTGTCATAATTATAGACGTTCAAAATGCTGGCATATTAAAACATAGTTAGTTAATTGTCACATCAGGACATGAAATGACATTTGATGTGATTAAATTAAATTTAGTTTAACTTAGTTAAAATTGTCACTTCCGAAGTTATATTAGCATAATTAAAGTTTATATTATATATTGTATTTACATTGTATAGAATGAACGAAAACGAACTGCATAAGAAGTCCAATTAAAATTAAATGAAAGTATTTGAAAGTCAAAAAAATGAATGAAAGTATTTGAATTTCAAAAAAATTATTTGAAAGTTGCATGAATACAATACAGTTTGAATAATGGAAAAATCCTTTTAAAATATCCATACGACAAACCATGCGAAACGAAGCTTGCCTATATATCATTCATTAAATATATATTAAAAAATAAATGGCATGTTTAATATTTAATTTAACAAAATAAAAATGGTTGGAAATGGTTTTAGACTATTAAAATTTAATTCTAATAGTTCCATAAAAATCATATATATTCTATTACTCTTACCTCGTCGTCATTTTGCAAGCTGTCTCGTTCGTCGTGTATGTATCTCAAGCGAGTTAGCATATCACGTATACTAAACACCATTATTTGTTATTAATATTCACTAAAACACTACGGAAACTGATCAAAAACACACCCGGCCGCGGTTCACAGTATGGAATGTAAACTAAGATAACATACGTGTTACTACAGACGGTAGTAGTAAATAAGTAGTATGATGACAACTTATTATTTTTTTCAATCTACCCGCTTTTTTTTACTCCATAAATTGCACCTTTTTGCCATAAAATTTTTAATATTTCAACAAGTAATCCAGTTCACTAAGACAGTAAATGACCTGCTCAAAATCTGGAGCAGTCCGACTTGGGAAGTATCTCGACCTTACAGAAGACCACAGCTAAATAATACTGGTTTCATGAATTGTTGTGTTCCTGTGGTGAGTGATGTAACCAGAGCTCCTGAAGGGTATTAGAGGTAGGGCCAGCAATGCGCTTGCGATGCTTCTGGTGTTGCAAGCGTCTACAGCTACGGTAATCGCTTACCATCAGACAAGCCATATACTTGTTTGCCGACATAGTTGTAAAGAAAGTAAAATGTAATTTGTGGCTTTCTTCTTGATAAAAATATTTTTTGAATATACGATTGCCGAGACTATCATATAAAAATTTAAACATTTGATTGAAATGAAATTCATTTAAAGTAATGAAATGATTTGTCTGAAAACAAATTAATAGAACATTGATTCACAGACAAATACAATACATGAATATCATCGAGATGAGATTAAATAAAGTGTACAAATATACCGATCAGCCACCTGGAAATAGAATTCAATATCGTTCCTGGCCGTGTTGACTTTACAACACTTCAGTTTGAGCCACGCGCATCAGTGGAGCGGAGGTGTCGACGACAGACGATATCTTTTAATCTTTGCTTGTATGATTTTTACACGCGACGTAATTTTACAGAACGGTAGATATAAGCAAGATTATATTTTTCTTGTTGTAATCTAATGTTCATATTATAAACTAGCTTCTGCCCGCGACTCCATCCGCATGAAATTGTTACTTGAAAAAAACTAGCCGATTTTGAAACACACTTCATTAGTGCTCCGCTCCTATTGATCTTAGCGTGATGATATAATTATAGCTTTAGGTCTTTCTTGATAAATGGGCTATCTAACACTGAAAGAATTATTCATATCGGAACAGTAGTTTCTGAGATTATCGCGTTCAAACAAACAAACAAACAAACTCTTCAGCTTTATAATATTAGTATAAATAATAATGGATAAGAATATTTTGTGGTCGTCAAAATAAACAAATTTCCAGATGTAGAGATTTTAACTTAATTACGATCCACAAAGAAATTCAAAGAAACAGACAAAATCGTGCAAGTATAATTGTGTGATATTTAATTCAGCATAATTGTGTTTTCTTGAGTTACCGAAAAACTATACAAAGTTTTGTTTTAATTTAAGCGGTTATAATTAAGAATGCAGTGTGCATTTAATTACGCATCATATATTTAAAAAAACAACCTCCATGCAATTTTTAGGAATGAATCTTAACGGTTGCGCCCAAATCGGCTGTCAATTGCATTGTGCATTGTTCGCATGCGGTAAGATTAGATTCCGACGTCGAACGCGTCAGGCCGCTAATGAACGTCGGCACGTGCATCCTATGACTTCTGACACCTACGTGTCGAGGTATGCACATTACTACGGGTAATAGCCAGGAATCGTCGGTATTTTCAACTACTATTCTCTCCTATAGTCTTCTTTTTCACATTTAGCGTCTCTTTTTTTAGTTTCTTTAATAATTTTCATACGCTTTTACCGCGTTTTAATATAAAATATTGTTCCTTTTTTCTGTAAATATTATTAGTATTTTATAGTTTATAATGTTTTTTTAATATTGAACTCAAACATAGCCATTAAGAATAGCGGAAAAATAATTCTGTCTATAGATAAAAAGAAGTTCAGGAAAATATATATGTATATGATGTGTAAAAAACTTATTTATTTAAATATGCAGGATGTAGGACTTCTGTGTTGATTCAAATGGCAGGTTCTATGTATACAAATAAATAAAATTGAAGTGTCTGTTTTAAATATTAAAATTATCGCTTTTTACTAAATGCATATGGATGTATAACACGATACATATACCAAAATAACATTTTTTACAATTTTTGTCTGTCTGTCTTTTTGTTCCGACTAATCTTTGAAACGGCTTGGCATATTTTGACTGGACTTTCTTATTTATTTATTTAACAATTTTTTATACGTACAAGATTATACACAATATTTTGTCATGGAGACTCACGTATAATGGGTGTGCTTATCCCTGTGAGAGATTTCTTCCAGCACACCCAAAAAGGAACGATTACAGACAGAAATTAAAGTAGGTAGACAGACGTACAAAAGAAAATACTAAATAATTGATATATATACACACATATACACGCGCACACACACATACATATATATACACACATACACACACACACACATACAGACACATATGGACATGCACACGCGCAAACATATACTCACACAGTCCATATACATATCATACAAAAAAATATATATATAGCTGACACACAAAAGAATAATATTCAAATATAAATATATTATACCCACATAGTTAAAATTATGATAAGGAAAGATAATGCTCTTTTAATTTTTTCTTAAATGTATATATAGACGTGCAAGTGCGAATTGATGACGGCAATGAATTCCACAGCCTAGCTGCGTGGACAGTATAGGAATTAGAATAGAAACCAGAAGAGTGTGAAGGAATACGCAACAGTAGTTGTACGTTGGATCGGCACGAGGAACCAGGAGGATGTAAAAATTCAAAACGCTCGCGAAGGTAATTAGGTGACAAAGGATTAAATAAAATGTTATAAAGGAGACAAAGAATATGAGTATTCCTGCGAAGCCTAATGGGAAGCCATTTGAGCTCACTTCGAAACTTAGAGACGTGGTCAAACTTACGAAGTCCAAAAATAAAACGAATGCATGAGTTCTGTAGTCTCTCTAGTTTATTGAGTTGTTCTTCAGTAGCATCAAGATAACAAGCATCAGCATAGTCAAGGAGAGGAAGTAAAAGTGATTGAACAAGAATAGTTTTAGTTTTAATGGGAAGAAAGTATTGGAGATTTTTTAATGAATGAATAATGTACTTTTTTAGAGATTTCACTGATATGTTTGGACCAAGACAAGTCGCGGCTAAAATGAAGACCTAGATTTTTTGCCGTGTCGACATAATTAATAGGTACGCCATTATACGTCACAGTAGGAACATTATAAGTAGATAGGCAAGAGTGCATATAACGGCTACCAACAATCAGTGCCTGTGATTTTTCGGGGTTGACGACAAGACCAAAACACTCAGCCCAGTAGCTAATACGATTAAGGTCTTCATTAATATGAGCAATAGCAGCCGTTACATCCACAACACTAAATTGTCGATACAGTTGTAGATCATCAGCATAGAGGTGAAAATTGGAAGAGATTACCGTTGTAATTGTATTTATGAAAATAGAGAATAGTAAGGGAGACAAAACTCCACCTTGAGGAACACCCGTCCTAAGAGTGCACCAATTTGAATAACATTCACTCAAGCAAACACATTGTGAACGATCCCGGAGATAAGAATCGAACCAGCTACACGCAGAGGAAGAAACATTTAAAGATCTTAAGATACTTAATAAAATGTCAAAATCCACAGAATTGAATGCATTGCTGAAATCCAGCAAAACAACAACCGTAAGATTCTGATTCTCCATAGCAAATCTGATATCCTCCGAAACTTTCACAAGCGCAGTAACAGTGCTATGTCCCGATCGGAATCCAGACTGCCAAGGGTTCAGAAGACAGTTAGCAAGTATCGAGACAATTGCTCATGCACAATATGCTCCAGCACTTTAGAGAGGAAAGGAAGTATGGAGATAGGACGAAAATGAGTTAGTGAAGTAGGTTTGTTAATTTTTGATAAAGGGACAACGTGGGCTTTTTTCCACGCTGACGGATAAACACAACTAGAGATAGAATAATTAAATAAATGAGTTAGTATGGGAAGAAATTCTGGAAGAATGATACTTATCATTCTGGAACATACTCCATCTTGACCAGCAGCAGTAGAATTTATAGATAAAAGATGTTTTTTAACTTCGTGTTCGCTAATCGGTTGCAAAGCAAAAGAAGAACAATTTGGTAATAAAGATTTGGATAAGTCGGATATAGTTTTTGATTTTTTGTGGTCGTCCAAAGAAATAGGTGAAGTTGAAAAGTAAGAGTTTAAAGCGTTGATATCTACAGGATTGTCACAAGAAGATGGAGATTTTCCAATACCAAAAGATTTAAGGAATTTCCAGACATGTTTACCGTCAGAACTTTCAATAGTGCTGTGAATATAATGACGCTTCGCCTCACGACACATTTTATTGCATAAGTTACGTAGGGACCTGTACCGATCCAAGTTGAAATCAGATGCATTTTTTCTTAAGCGTGACTTGGATTTATCACGCTTGGTCATACATTGCCTTATTGCCAGGGTAATCCATGGCGCTGGGTTATGTTTCAGTTTTACTCTTTTTAAAGGAGCATGTTGATTAAATAAATCAGTTATTGTAGAGTTCAACCAAGCAACCTTAGCGTCAATACTTACCTCGTTATAAAATGGTACACAATCAATTTTGGAAATGTCTAATTTCAGTTTTTCAACATCGATATGACTGAAGCCTCGACGAAATGAATACAAGATTTTACGATTAGAGCGGCGGATTTTAAATGATAGAAAAATAAGATCATGGTAGGAAAAACAAGAGGTTAATTGGCCATGAGCGGAAACAAGTTCAGGAGAAGAGACGATAATAAGATCAAGAAGAGAAGGAGTGGTATTTGGAAAGTGATGTGTAGCAGACAGTGGAAGGCAATGTAAGTTTATTGAAGAGAGAATAGAAAGAAGTTTACACGAACGAGCATCGTTTTTAATTAAACACGTATTAAAATCACCTAAAAGTAAAAAAATTTGATAGATAGGAACAAAATTAAAAAGGATGTTTTCTAAAGTGGAGAAATAATCTATATGGATAGAAGGACTGTAAAGGACGCCTAAAAGTGTTTTGGAAAACCCAAAGTTGATTTCAAGAAAAAGGAATTCTGCTGATTTCGAATATTGGCTTGCGGAGGAATAAACATTATTTTATAACTGCGAACTGAACAATAACTTTTTTTGTTAAATTCCACGCGGACGAAGTCGCGGGCACAGCTAGTTATATATATTTAATTATAAAACGTTTACTATCACATTTTAGAACAAATAAAATTCATTCAATTTTTTTTTTAATTTCAATATCATTTAAGTGTAAATACATAATAGTTGTTTACTCCTTGTAAGCAATTCACGTCAAATAGGGTCAAGTTTATGTAAAGGACAAACACACTTGAATCGGATGTAAGGCTCGTTCGCACTAAATTGTTTTAGGAAGGAATTTGTTCTCTCGGAGATTAATAACGTTAAGCCTCTTAGATAGATTTCATAAATATGCATAAATACTAACGACTAAATTAGGTACGAAGCGGATGTACTCGGAGTTTTAGGCTTATGTTAATACTATTCAAAATTTACTAATTTTAAATTTGTGTACATAAATGTAACATATTAACTTAATTTTTATAATTTATTATTATATATTAATTTACTTTTTTTTATAAAAAAACGTATATTTTGCTCTCACGATTATATAAAAGGATTATAGTGACGCAATTACAAAGAAAGTGTAGTCGTAGCGGATTCCGCAGGGGCAGGCCACGTCAGCCAGACATTGAATACTTTATCACTTATCCATTAATATTGAGATAATATAGGAGTAGTTTATGGTTCTAGCTCAATGAATTACAGACATGAGTGTTTTTTTATTTGTTTCGATCACATAAAAGCAATTGGCTTGCTTGAGGATAACTATTACACTTTTATATAGAATGAACAGTAGCACTTACAGAAAACTTACTAGATGATCCACTTAAAGTAGAAAAACCATAGTTTCTGAATGTTCATTCCATTCCCTAAATGTTGTAAACGCTATAAACTTTACGATTACTGCCTCAAAGTAGTTCTTAAAAGGTATTACGGGAAGAATTATATAAAATCGAAAATGTTTATCTATAATCATAAAAACAGACTTAAGTATATACATTGATGATATCTTATAAATTTAATATAAGGGTATTATTATTTTATCGACAAAAAACTATTTTTTTATTTCCATTTTGTATGACAGTCTGTTTCATATCCTCAGCGCGCATCACGCCTAAACTGATAAACGAATTTAAATAAATCTTGGCGAAATTGGAAAAACTAGGACACCAGTTACTTTGAAACCCAAAGTTTAGTAGGTTCTTCTTCGGAGAGGAAATTAAAATCTAAATGTGTAATCGCAACCAAAGTCGTGAGTACGACTAGTCATAAATATGAATATCCTAATAGGATTAATGTACTTTGTAGCGAATAATATATATATATATATATATATATATATATATATATATATATATATATATTACTCACACATATACTGACTGATCTGTCAGTAAGGAAACAAATTATCTAAACGAGAAAGTTTTGTGGTATGTACGTTCACGTTTTCAGGTGGAGGAAAACCAATGTGAAAAAATCTCCGAGAATGGAAGGAAAAGCGTCAACGAAACAAATTTGATCGAAAAAAAAAACAATATATATATATACAAAAAGTCTGTGAAAAAGTTAAGTTCACGAATAAAAAAACCGGCCAAGAGCGAGTTGGACTCGCGCACTAAGGGTTCCGTACAAACAAAATTATTTAAAATATTTGTATTATATGATGTAACTAAAAATTTATGCTTTTTGCAATCTTTCCTTTATGCAATAAGACGTTGTTTCGTAGCAAATTTCTACTGAGTTCTGAGTTCACGGGAAGTACCCTGTAGGTTTTGACTCCCTTGCGAGTGTCAAAAATTTCCAGCATAAACGGCTGTAACTTTTGATCGTGACGGCTTAGAAGTTTGATTTTTCACAGCTCAAAGGGACAGTAAATTTAAGTATTTGATATGAATTTCAACTTGATGCCTCAACGCGTTTCAGAGAAAAAGGATCTTGACAGGCAGACGGACAACGAAGTGATCCTATAAGGTTTCAATTTTTTCCTTTTAAGGTACGGAACCCTAAAAAACCTCAAGATTCTATTATAGTATTAATATTTACACACTACCTTATACACAAACGGCTTAAAAACTTTTTGATATTATAATTTAATAAATAAAATCGAAAGTTTGCTTAAGAAGTATCCTTAAAATGTGGTTTTATTTTTCCGTGAATGACAAACTTGTTTAACATTTTATACATCGTGATACAGGAAAAATCACAAATAGACACGAATTTTATACGATGTTTGGTAAGTAACAAGAAAATAACTGAAAAAGAACATAATAACAAAAAACTTTTTGTGTATTATCAATTAAAATATTTAAATACTCTTCACATTAAGTGCTAGTGATCTTACGTACTAACCGACACCGCTATAACAACAGTATCATTAGGTAAGCAGGATGTTTCTTAGCTCCCGATTGAATTTAAGTATTCATGGAACCTATGAATAAATAATAAGAATGAGTGGGGATGCTATTGATTTAGAAAATATTTGAATTTAGTTTTAACGAAGAGTTTATAATACCTACCTACCAATAAGCCTATTTGCCATTACGCGTAGTATACTTGTAGTCACTTCATATTAATAAGGCTGATTTATTATATAAAATGTATAAAAGCTTTTCTATTTACCGATTATATTCCTCTCAAAGTCTATAATAGTTATTGGTGTCGGATTGCTAATTATTAATTTCAATGAGTGTTTATTAATTTTAATACAACAAAAGCTTATTAGTTTATCGTATAGTGCTTGAGTTTTAAAACCTTGTTTAATATAAATTATAGAAGGTAAGGTATTTTTATCATTTGTTGAATCTGAAAACTATGTAATAAAGCTAATGATTATAAATAGGATTAGTAAAAATTGTAAAAAAGAAGTAATTGTAAAATCGAGGCATGTTCATATTGTAACAATACATGTATTACGCACGTAAATTATGTACATGCGTCAGAAAATACAAAAACACGCGAAGAGCTTCTTAAAATATTCCTTTCTTTAGTAATCAAAGTGCTGCGTTGTGTAGATAAGAATTCTCTGCGCGCTTCAATACAATGCCTCAAATATACCTCGAGATAATAATTTCTCTTAAATATCTATTGAATAACATCTACTTTTATTTAGGATTTAGAATAAAAGAACAGTCGAATAAAATAAAAATATTAAACATCTCATTTAGGTATTTTACAATGGTCTAAGTTACTTAGGCTTTGCGTATTATACTTGCGCAACAGAAATACTTATAAAGAAAGTATTTAAGCTAAAGAAAAATATGATTGTAAATTGCAAATGCGTTCGTCGAGTCCTATATAAACAAAATTGCGTTCGCGCGGATTATTAAAAGTAATCGTAGGGGTGATATTTCAATGACAAAGCCCTAAGCCCTGAGATTAAACATAGAAACTTTTTTTTTATATTTGCTTAACGTTACACGGTTGATATAAGTGGATTGCAAAAGTTTCGGGGATGAGCATAAAATGCTCGAGTTGGAGAAAAGAAAAATCAGTATTAAGAGTGTCGCAATAAAGGAGAGTGTATTTTCATTACCTACGATAAGTTCTCGAGTTGTTACGATGTATAGCCTCAATCTCGTTATTTTTGATTTACTTTTTATAATTTTTTTATATCAGGACTTTTTTCTGTACCTAAGATTATTATCGTATGACAAAGAAAGTATAATAATCCAGCGCTTAACCACAATCTTGGCTGCCGAGAAACTGAAACTTAGTCTCTGACTTTGGCTTGTCAAGGTATTATCCATTCATTTTTTTTCAATAATCAAGCCACACACACACACACATATATATATCTTTCTATCTATAAATATCTTTAACATATACACACAGTCATCTTTTCTCAAGATAATTAACTTAATACTTGTGTTAGAGCTGAAAGTCTTCTAATATTAGCTACATTTTTTCAGGTATTTTGTTGTTTAGTAATACTGCAAAAACTACTGAACAGGTCGGAATAATACTTATACCATAAATTGCAGCGTGTTTCGGAGAAGGTTTTAGTACATAATATGTTGGTCATTGCTTATCGTGTAAAAAAATATGAACGGACAGAGGTCGCTAGAAAAAAGTATATTTAAACTGAGGCGAAAATTGAAACCACAATCCGCGGAGCAGAAAGCTGGGCCACTACAAACTGCGCCAACTGACTAGTTTATATGTGGCAGGAAATAAGATGGTGAAAATAGAATTACACGAGTTTTGCACACGAGGACTTGCACAGCTGATATCGGCCAAGGAAGAATGCCACTACTCACTCACCTCAGGAACATATTATTTCTCCAAAATATAGATTGTTATGCATCAATGTGCTGGCGACATTGCATTAGTCTTTTTAAATGAACGGTTTCACTTTGTGAGTTTTCTTTACCGATAAATTCTACAACTACTGCCGTAAATTCAAATTACTTCATCTAGATAGTTCATAGCAGTCCAAATAATTAAAGTAACAGTCTATGCAAGTATAAACCTGACAAAAATTTGAGTTGTTCTGTCGTGAAAATTCATTCAAAAAGCTTTACACTTTGGCAGCTGTTATCGCCTTGGACGCGATGTGTTTTTCGAAATTAAAATCGGACATCAGTGCTCAAGCACTCAATTTGATCGCGAATCGGAAGAAATACACTTTATAAAGTCTTCTTTTAGTATACATATTACTTGTATATTACTATCAACTAAATTATTTATTGCTAAATAAATAAAAAATAATCAAGTAAGAAAGTTCTCACTTCAAACAAAGACGCAGTGCCGTTTACAGTTTCGCTATTTCTATGTAGTTATTCTTATGTAAGTCAATGGTCGAGTTTCGATATTTTTTAGTACCTCACAATTATTTTAATTAGTGTGTTAAAGTGAAATTAAGTTGCATGTTATGTACAGTTAGTTACAATTGAGTGAATTTTATTGGTATTTGGCATAAATTACTTGCCGTTTGTGAATCGTACAAAATTGTTGTTTTTTTTTTTGCATTGTGTAAATTTTTCATGAAGCGAGTTGTGAATTTCTTTTGGGAAATAAAGAATTATTAAACGTAACCGTATATAATCATTTGTAAGTTTAGTTTACATAAAAATAATAAATATAATTGTGTTTGCTCGCAAATGAAAAAACCGACTTCAGTTAAATCGACAAGTTATACAACGTAAGTAGACGAAAACAATTAACAAACGCACTAGTCGTCACTACGATTGTCGAGGGTTCCCCTCGATTTCTCTGAGATTCCTTCATCAGATCCTGGTTTTCTTATAGTACATCATATTATATTATACCACACGTATATTAGTACCACCCTTGGGATATCTCCTTTCCAACAAAAAAAGAATTATCAAAATCGGTTCATCAACGACGGAGTTATCCCCGAATATATATATATACGGTCGAATTGAGTAACCTCCTCCTTTTTTGAAGTCAGTTAAAAATAGGCTTGAGGCACACTCCAATCGATCGAGTTTC
The DNA here is from genome assembly GCF_905220565.1 of Melitaea cinxia. Taxonomy (NCBI): domain Eukaryota; kingdom Metazoa; phylum Arthropoda; class Insecta; order Lepidoptera; family Nymphalidae; genus Melitaea; species Melitaea cinxia. The sequence goes on from NC_059399.1 coordinate 12,154,316, forward strand.
TGCTGTACTTTTTTATATATTTGATAATATATATGTTGCGCTCCAATATAAAATTGACAGCAGAAAATGCAGATGCGTTAATATTATTACGATTTAAAACATATGGGTTATATACTGAAGAGGTTTTTATTATAAATTTTAAATTTTACACAAGCGTTTAAGTTAACGGCGGTTAGAGGTGTAATGTATTGCCGAAATAATACAATTGTTGTCAAAGTCTTTAGTAAATTAAAAGTTTATGTTTATCAATTTGAGGTAATTTACGACTAATTAAATAATAACTGACGTAATTACGCTAAACGAAACTAGAGAACTTAGGAACTAGATAATTATTTAGTATAAGAATAGGTTATATAAGATTATAAATATTCCACAATATTGAAAATTTTCATTACACTATTAACCAGATTTATAACTATCTCTGATCATTAACCCTCATTATTTCATTACAAATCACACATTATCCTGCCAAAATACGAGTTCACTCTCTAAAACTCATTTTGCGGAACGGTCTCTCAGATCGTTAATTTGTGATAGAGGGTACAATGAGCTACAATGATAGCGTGGAATGGGAGGGTCGAATATTGAAGTGTAAGTAGTATAATACTTGTACTAGAAAAACAAGTAAATGTTTCATGGGACCTTCAGTCGTTATAAATACAAGACTTTCTGTGTAAATATTTGTAGTATGTTTTAAAAGATCAATACTATTAAGATCACTGTTTTTTATTCTTATTCTTATACAGTCTCCTAACAAAAAGTGTGATAAGAGGTGAAAAGGTTTAATATCTTTGATCAAGCCTTACGTCTTACATCGCCGCTATCAATATATATATATATCCCTATATAGCATTATTATTTATTTCTTGAAATATGATACGGTAGTAGAATATCCAAGTCTAAGGAAATAATTATGATGAAGATTACATTGATAAGTATTAAACCTATATAGTTTATTATTCACATACAATACAAGACATCTGCATAATTAAGTTTAGTATATAATATTAAAGAAGCTATAACAAAATAAAATACTAAATAAGCAGTATAATGACACAAATTCGATACAATATAATAGCGTTGTTTGCGATTTCTGAAAATCTTCAACTCATGGTAGGGTCTGAAGCGAATAGATATTATCTATTCATCGGGGACCCTCGCCATTGCGACCTTTAATAGAACCACTTCAAGGAAAATACATAGAACTCACAATATGAACATTAACCTCTGCTTCAAATCCTTTGTATCAAATATTTTGTATATTGAGAATCTTCTAAATAATACTTAACAATAGCATTTAAGATAAATTACTTATTCATGACACCGTTACATTTATTCTTTTTAAAGGTGATGTTTTGTATTTCAGCTAAATATACTACGTAGGTATATGAATATACAGTGACATATTTATAACATTTTTGATCGATGCCAGGCTTTATTTTAATTTTATTGTCATTTTAATAGATAAAACGAAGTAAAATAATGAACTGACAGGAGGTGCGCCCATAAAACAAGATTTTATCATACCGTAGGGAGGAACACGTTTTCGAATATCGTAATAAAAAAGTCACAGATGTCAAATTTATGATGTTGGACCATTGTAAAGCGATTAAAAGATTTACTACGGATGGGGTCGCTACGATGCTACGGCGCTACGATGCTACGTCACAAGTTCTACAGCATATCAATTAAACGTTCAACGTTCAGTAGCGTTTTCCATACTCTCATTAGACACTACTGCATTCTTTTGTATAATATGACTCACCATATTACTAAAGTGGCTTAGAATTTTATGTAGTGGCTTACCTGCGAACAAAAAAATAGCTATTAGTTTCAATTAATTTAAACATTGATATTACATATGACAAAGTAACTATAAATATAGTAATCTATTTTAATCACTAAAATCTATTCTAATATCTCAATACATGGCACATCCTAAGAATTCCTACTCCAAGCACATTAGGCACGTCAAATTTAACTTATAATAAAGGAATTTCCCAAGAGGACGCGATACGTTAAAACGTCTTCTAGCTTGCTAAATAAATCACGGTAAATGCTAACGCCGCCAAATAAATAATGTACCTTATTCATCAAAATTATAAGGAACAGTTGACAAAGAGCGATATTTAATTAAAACCTACCTTGATTCGGGACTTTCACGGGACTACTTTGGCTTCGACCATCGAGTTGGGTCGGTTTATTTTTACTGCACTGCTCATCGAGAACTGTGTCTGAAACTTGGTTAAGTGTAACAAGTTTCTCAAAAAATGTTTGTTTTATATGAGCCTAATTTACTCAAGTGACCTAGCTTGGAAATAAACTAAATAAATCTTAACATTTAAGGCGGAGAAAACCTATTTATACATTCAAATCATATTCGGCCAGGTTAGCTCTATAATTAACTTTCACAATACTTTAAAATTAAAAATATATTCTAATATAGTTATTAAACTTTAAAACGTGTATTTTTATTATTTCTATGAAATTAATGTGTGGTTCAAATTGTGGAATAAAAAAAAACCTTATAAATGTAAAAGCGGAAACGATTCGTTTCAACAAAAGCGTTTGTATAAAAATGGTTTGGTCAAAACTTGTGTGTTTGCATTACACTTATTTTTTATTTTTCCTGAATTATATATTAACCACGGCAAGCATTGGTTTGAAACTGATTGGTTGGAATGAAAACAAGTCTAAATTAACTTGGGTTACTCGTACTGCTTTTGTTTTATATTCGAGTCATAAATTTTATATAACGTTACAAAAATGGTTTAAAAAATGAATATCGTTTTGAAGTCGACAATACCTACGATACTATTAACACCTCCTAATATACTGTACTTTAAGAAAATTCGTAACTAATTTTAATTATTTTACATTTGTTTTACTTTAAAAAAAATACCAAGTTAAATAACTGATAAATTTTAGCAAAAAAAAAAAAAATTCATTCATATAAACATTAAAAGAAGCACGTTACAAGATAACTTTGATAACCTATTCATAAATACTAAAGAAAAAGTATTATCTACACATTTTTATTTTATTTTTTTATGACTGTTAAAACACAGGTTATTGTAAAGGCAATTTTAAGTTGAAAAACGTAATGAAAATAAAAGATTAATTAAAAATCTTTTCGAAAATTAAATCTTATAAAGAATAAAGAACGTTTATAAATAAATCTAAAGGCGAATCTAAATTCGACCTGATAGGATCAGACAATCGGATACAAATCGGTCATGTGCGCCCGGTTCAAAACTGTTGCTTTGTTTCATGTTCGCCAGTGCATTAGCAGAAGAGGATTAGTTAATGGATTATTAAAGACATTCGTATGTCTGTTTTCTTTACTGCAGCTACTACTACTAAAAATGTTCCTTTGTAGTTCGTATTCATAAACGAAAAAGCATTAGCACTTTTTAAAGAACTCCATTATATGTTTTAAAAGCGAAAGATGTTAAAGCCTTCTACATTGTGATTCAATTTAATCATAGGACATAATTAGATAGACAAGGTTTTTTAGTATTATTTTCTGAGCGCAAAAGAATACGTTATTAAAAATGCCGTAATATTGTATAGTGCCTTGACACAAAGTAATATTTTAGACAGTGAAATAATTTATTGTTTGTTTTCAAATAAAGGGAATGAAAGTAATTGATGCATTGTCAGTAAAATATTACTCACGTCTGTAGCAGGTTTTTCTGAAATTTGTACATGTAGTTTACGCGATAGATTTTATACCGACATATACATTTATGTTTATAAAATTATATACCTCTATGGTTTTTTTTAATAAACTGATTCATCTTTTTATTCAAATTAGTATAAATAAGTCGCACAATATTATGTAACTGATATCAAAACCACAAACAAGGCTGGCGTATTTTATAATAGAGCAAGTTAGTATTGGGCAAGTTATAAATACGTACAATCTCATAATAAGATTATTTCTGAGCCTATTGAAGATTTATTTATAAATGGGTGTTCAGTACAAGTGCACGTCGAGTTTTCAATTACACAAAGTGATGGCCGCAGAGCTGTGGTGGCACCGCGAAAAACGGTGCTGTGGTCGAGCTGCGACCGCTTACCGTGCGATTAGCAGAGCGAAAACAAACACAAATCTAATGTAAATAAGGTTTGTTTCAGTGCAAATCAAATAAGAAAATCGAGTAACCACTTTTCAAAAGGTTCAAGAAAAACTCAATCGCTTTTCCATGTGAAGCCCTCAGTGGTTTATTGCGTTATTACCTGGACATGTATGTCACGCGGGACGGCAGCAATTTGGGAAGAAAAGCAAGATATATTTTGACGAAAAAGATCGCATTGAGCTAGAGCTGAAGCTGCGAAGAAAGCTGGCGTCTTTATCAGAATCTTTCGTATCGAATCTTTGTTTGATCAAAAACAGAACCCAACCGTACAACAATATATACGTTTTATTTTCACTAAAAAGACACTTGGGAATTTTTTTCCTACTTATTACAAATATTTTAATATGAATTTATTGAAATCAATAAATTATTTTCCAAATTAGATATTAAATAGCGTCATATAAATTAAATATACTACTAAAACTTGTTACGTACTTCTTTTATTGAAGATTACAACTATGATTTTATGACAGAGCTTGTTACACTAAATTAGAAGTACTTAGGTATTGAATTTTAATGTCATTTAATCTAAAAAATAATATCATAATGACATTATAAAGCAATAATCATTTTCTTAAATCTAAGCACCTTTTAGCAAATAACTATTTCCCTTTGTTCAAACATAAAGTTCACTTTATAAATAAAAATAAGGTCTGATATAGCACCTTCACTGTTTAGGGTTATATGAGGGGTCGAATGAATCGACCAAAAGAAAAATTGGCAACGGAATTGAATTACGCAACCTTTACGACAATCCTATAACCCGGAATACTATTCAATAAAAGTGTTAGAAATCACTAAAAGATTTGCTCCAATAATCGTCCGACAAAAACCGTAACTCGGTCTTAGAGCCTATGAAATAAGAGTGGTTGTCAATAAAATAAAATAATAACTGGTCAATAAAACCTCTCTACGCGGATCCGGGGAAATATGTCAGATACGTCTGTTCTCGGAAATAAAGGAGAGTAGTCGGGCAGACGGAGGCGTAAAGTGGTCTGCCGTGGACGAAATTTGATCTCTGACAAGGCGAGATCACAAACATCAATCGAAGTGTAATTGGAGGGCTTTAGTGTCGTCCAAATGATATCACCTATCTTAAAAATATTGAGGGTCTTTTTTCCGTGACAAATAAATATGTAACTGCTTCTGAAAGTCACGGTAAAATTTTATGAGGCTATAGGACACGATAAATTACTTGATTTTTATTGGAACACCTTTTTGACTAGATACTTGACGAGAGACTTGAAACTTTATTAATAATTATGTAAATAACATATAAAATTACATTGTTTATAATAACTCATAATTACATAAGATAGATTAAATCTTAAAAAAATATTTAAATAATAACCATTAAGTTTAACAAGCAAACCAAATAGGACCAATAGAAAAAAGTAAAAAAAAAAAATCAACATACAGGCATTCTATGTCCTAGTCTGGGAAAAGTCCACGTTTTATCGTCCATTTAGCACTTATATCCAATCGCCGATACAGGTAGGCAATACCTAATGGCTTTAACGCCCAAGCACTAAAATGTAATAGGTAATTGGAGTCACCTCTCGTAGACTAAACCTGGTTAGTACCTTTTATAAATCGCACCCAGCAGAATCATTAATAAAATGATTTTTAAAAGTGTCAAATTAAAATTTTTAATCCAATATTGTGTAAGAAATAATTGATACAAAGTCATATGAAAAACTAAAAAAAATTAAATTAAAAAAAGATTGTATATCATTCAGTCATTAAACCCCTTCTTTTTCTTTTTTATTTCATATGTTTATTTATAATAATTTTCGATAGCAACTTATTTAACTCTAATATATACATATATATACCAATTATTTTCAAATATCTAACAGTGTATGTATATTAAATATTTTTAAAGATACAGGAGTTATCACTAGTATACTAAAACAGTGGCATATTGTTTGAAAATTCTAATTTTTAAATAAAACGATTTAACTATTTATCCAATAACCTTAAACTGTATACAAATCCAACATTCCCAAGAATCAATGCAACATGCTCCAGACGAGCTCATAACAATCGAGCCGAGAAATTGCCGACCTGGACCGATCTGCGCAATAACCTCCGACTTCTCATTATGCAGATTGCCCTACGGTTCACATATGCATTCACTAAACATCTTGGTGAGCTCGAGTCAGTATTGCGGTAGGAAGTGGTTTTCGGTTGCAAAGTGTACAAGAAATTAATATACTATTTGGCTCAAATAGAGTATTTAAATATTTTTAGTTTTATTTAAACAGTTACTAAAGGTGAGCTCCAGTCAGTACCGTAGAAAGAATTGGATTTCGAATGCATACAGTACAATATTTTGATATATTATACAACTCCAAATCGAAGCATTTGAATATTTTTCATGAGTCAATCTGAGTATAATGATCATAACTGTACAAAAACTTTAAGTACCTATAAAGTATATATATATAGATCAAACATAATTGTGTTTGCAGGCAAACGAAGAAAAACCGACTTCAATTATATCGACAAATAATACTACGTAGGTAGACAAAAAAATAGTCAAGTAAATACGCATTAACAAAGATTACTCCAAAAGTTGTAATCAGATCTCGATGAAATTTAAATGTGACCAAAGGATAAACATCGGCTTTCGGTTAAATTAAAAATCATTAAAATCGGTACACCCTGTAAAAAGTTATAGGGATTTTCGAGAGTTGCCCTCGATTTCTCTGGGATCCCATCATCAGATCCTGGTTTCCTTATCATGGTACCAAACTAGGGATATCTCCTTCCCAACCAGAATTATAAAAATTGGTTCATAAACGACGGAGTTATCCCCGAACATACATTAAAATATAATACGGTATTAATATATATATACGGTCGAATTGAGTAACCTCCTCCTTTTTTCGAAGTCAGTTAAAAAATAATCTCCATACCACAATTTCAATTGGAAATGGATATGAAAATTCTTGATCGTGGACGAAACTGTACTACAACTTGATTTCTAATTACTAATATTGCTTTCAAGTTCGGTTAGCCTGAACGATTTCTATCAATATTAATAAACGCCTTCAATCCTCCGCAGAATACCTTGTGCAGTAGAGAGTATAAATTATACAAATATTTGAGCGACTAGTATGCGACGGTACAATGTTGATTAAATGAAAACTTTAGTTTCACTATCTGCCGGTATACAGTTGCAATTATTAAGATAATATGATAATGATATCTTTAATTAAATAGAACAAGTTGTAAAAGAAAATTACAGAATAAATTTTATTTATGTGGATGCCAAATACTTTTTCTATCACTTATTTTTTGGATTATTATAAACTAAAATATATATTTAGTAAAATCACGAAATTATAGCGTAAGTAGAAAATAAAACTTAACTTATACAAGCGATATTTCTTCAAATCTCGAAGGGGTGTTACAATCCAGAATGCTTTTATGTAAGTAACAGTGTACATGTAAGAGTGTCGACTAGTATAATCTACATAATTGGAAGTCGTCGTAGGATATTGCGTCCACGTGAGGCTGAGCAATTTTCTGCGTCATTTCCGGTTGATCGTCCACTCAGCTGCCCGATTCGATGCGCTTCTTTACGCTTAATTAATGTAAATGTGTTACTATAAATCGATTGAAGTGAAATTGCTTCGCTAATATGCTATATGGAGTTGTAATTAAAATCTAATTATATTAAAAAATGATAGAAAATAATATTTTTTATGCTTCAATATACTTAAAAAGTTTATCCGTCATATTGGAACTTAGTCAAACGAAATTTCATTATTAGGCTTTTAATTGCATGTTACACATACCACGACTGTTATATGTAGTCTGATCTAGAGCGAGCTTTACGAACAGACCGGTAGTTCTAGCGCAAGAAAGTCGAACCATGAATGAGATATACGTCACTTCAGCCTATCGCAGTCCACTGCTGGATATAGGCCTCCACAATTTCGGGCCAAAAATGGCGTGAACTCATGCGTGATGCCCATAGTCACTACGCTGGGCAGGCGGGTTGGTGACCGCAGGGCTGGCTTTGTCGCACCCAAGACGCTACAACCCGTCTTCGACCTGTGTATTTCAAAGCCAGCAGTTGGATGGTTCTCACGCCATTGGTCGGTTTTTTAAGTTCTTATATGGTAGTGGAATTGTGTTATCCCTTAGTTGGTTCTTACGACCCCCACGGGAAGAGAGAGGGTGGTTATATTGTTTAATGCCGTAACCACATAGTAAAAATGAAAATGTGGTATACATATAAGTCCTCAATTATAGTGATATACTCATAATAGTTAGATACTACTTTAACACTTGTTTTTATAAATATAACTTATACGCAAGCAAAGTTGGGAGAGAACAACTGAGATTTATTTGTAAAATCGTTGTGTACTCTTTAATTTAGACCAACCAACAGCAATGTAAATATCTTTTCGTTTAAAAGTCGTCTTTTCGTTTTAAATCGAATTGTTAATGACAACGAATATTTAAAAAATTACATAACGCTCATTACCTTACATAGTATATTAACAATTGAAAAGATTGCAGTACGGCAAGGCACTTAGTTAAGTTAGTAGGTCGAAAAACCGATAGACAACCATAGTCGAATAAGACAAAACCGATTATTGCATCATAACTACAAAGAAACCGCTACGGACCTCCAGTGGTCTCAGACGATGAGCGAAACAAGTGTCGATTACTTCACTACTCTGAGTATTTTTTAAAACCCGACTAAAAAAACGTGTCATACCGTATTTACCAAGATGACACGTTGGCGCAGCGTTCGCAGCACTGGCTTTGCTACGGTCGCGGGTTGAATCTTCCCATTTGGCATACATTTGTACAGGCCTAACAGGTGTTTGTCGGGGTCTGGGCGTTTGTGATTTTGTATCGTATATATCTCCGGATGTCCGACATATAGTATATCCTAGTAAGGGCCGTTGAGTATGAGTTGCTTATTGATTTACTATAAGCAAATATATGAAGCTAATTCCCTTAATAAAATGATAACTAACCAAATGCCAGTCACACCGAAGACCGTTCGCGTCGGACGAAGTCCCAATATCCGTTGATTACTTTTTGCCGTCAAATCATAGCAAAATTTACATTTATAATTACAACTCGTTATTGTGTATATGAGATTCAAGCTACGTCAGCAACTGAAAAGTAGAGTAGGTATAGCCTGCTTTAATTAATTCCTGGATTCATTTATTATTCAATTTGTAATTATTGTCAAGTCGTTAAATCACTCTTAACCACATTGTTTAGCAATAGATATAAGAATTATTATTAAATTACGTCTAATATTCATTTTGAGTATTAAGTATCGACAAATTGATAGATTGTATGGCAGATAAAACGAAATTGTAACACAAAAATGTAAAATAAAAATTTAAAAAAACATAAAAAAATTTTATTTTAGCCCTTGAAAACACGGTTTTGATTCGTCAATTTAACCAGTAGGTGCATTTTTTTGTATGATATCAAAAATATTTAACACAGTAGTCTGATTTTCAGGATTAGTTTTTATTATGTAGACAATCGTCGAAATCGAATTTGCTACAATATAAATTAAAATTAAACTCCCAAGTTCATGATGGCCGATACAAAAACGCGTTAGTAAGTTAATTATTCTCTTACTAAATTTTACTTTTCAACAAGTCTACTACGTATAATTGAATGTATATTGAGTTAAATAAATTTGACTACACTAAATAAATAAATATCTTATACACACACAGTCGTCTGTTCCTATGGTAAGCAACTTAATGCTTGTGTTACAGGTAACAGCCTATTTTTTTTAACAAATATACATAGAAATATTACATATATAAATTATATAAAAACAAATATTACACCCAGATTCGGGCGGAAACCGAACGCGCAACCCGTGGCACAGAAAGCATGGCCACTACAAACTGGGCCAACGGGCTAGTCAAAGTTAGTACTTAACGTTAAAAAGTGATATCCTGAACGATTTATTTAAATTTATAACCCTAAGAATTAAAAAAAAAAAAAAAAACAGAAGACATTGATTGAATACATCGATTTTTAAATTTAAAATATGAAAAAAAAAACTTTTACTACTTTTATGTGTAACGTGTGTTCGTGTTTTTTTTAATATGGTCTTTTAATTATTAAGAATGCATAAAAGGTCAAATTACCGAAAAACAAATACCTAGATTATGATATAACTATGTCTACAAACTAATTACAGAGTTATTTACAGTTAGAATAATTAACATAAACATGTATATTAAAATTTTATAAGACACACTCGCAAAAGTCAAACATATGACAAAACGCAAAACTCGAAGTTAAGTTAAAGATAAAAAGTCATCGTCGTAGTTTTTTCATTTTTCGCTTGGAGCGCTGCACAATTACATATATATATATATATATATATATATATATATATATACAAATAAAAGAAAATTAAAAGCTTTTAAATAACTTGAAAAACTTCCTCTTCGTACCATTGTAATGTGAGTAATAGCGTTTTATTAACCATCCAAAATGTAGTATAAATTAATAAAATTAAAAAACGCCGATAGTACCAATATTGCTATAGTCGTCACAAAATAATAGGCTCGTTTGGACATATGTCATCGGGACGTAAATAGCGAAGTAACCATACAACTCGGTGTTCGATACTCAAGATAAATCGATTCAAGTTTGTATGAGTATTTGATCGATTTGATTATGTAATGTCAAGTGCATTTGATTAAAATTTTGATCGGAAATTTAACTTAAACTTTAATATTGTAGGTAATTTGAAAACTAACCTAAATCTATAAGTTTATCCAACTGATAACATTTTTTTTTCCTTTTCTACATTGATATATCGTAAACAAAAAAAAAATGTATTCCCAAATTTTCATAGCTGATAGCGCCGCACTGTAAACGTTTGGGAATTATACCTAAAAGCGAATTGTTGAAGTTTTGACGATAATACATTTTCGAGTACAAATACAATGGTAAAAAAGGTCAATTTGTCTTTGTTTTATATTGTTTTCTATTGTTTACAAAAATTTTAATCATTACAATGAATCAATTTTTTCGGATTTAATCGCGGTTTATTAGCCAAATCAAAATTTTACGACTTTGAGCGCCAAACCCTTTTTTTTTCAGTAAAAAACACGACACAACATTTAATTACGATTAAAATCGAATGAAGCTAGTGAAATGTAAAGTAAGTAGTATATAAGTAATTAATTCATTACAGCACTAGTGTTTAAATAAAGAAGAATTAGAACGTAACTGTTTTTGAGACGTTTCGTAATAATTAGAAATAGCACGCTACTATAAAGTAAGCGCGAAAAGAATACTCCCAATATATTCTATCATATTATTTAAGGAGATATTAGAACCGTGATTAATAAACCAGGATCTGATGATGAAATCCCAAAGAAATCGAGGGGAACCATCGAAAATCGTAATAACGACTAGTGCGTTTGTTAAATTTTTTCGTCTACTTACGTTGTATTATTTGTCGATATAATTGAAGTCGGTGTTTTTTTCGTTTGCTAGCAAACAAAATTATTTAATTCAAGAAACGAATAAATAAAAACATTGTTATCGTATATAGTAAATATGTTATAATAATATATAATAAAAGCCCCACAAAGATATATATTTTTAATAAAACTAACAGTCCGTTGCATTTATATATAAATATATAAATATATATATATATATATATATATATGTACATAATGAATCTTTTTATTCCTCTTATTAAGTCGATTATAAATTAGCCGCAAACATTTAATTGTTTACATTGGCCAGTATTAGCTTGGTTCATTGACTTTTGTTTATGACTCTTAAAATAGAATTATGTGCGTTACCACGTGCCGTTAAAATGAGGAAGAATATATATAGCCTTTAACAGAAGTATGCGGTTACTTAAGCTTTACATTCAGTGAATATTCAAGTCCAGTGAACAAAAAATTCTATTTCTTTATTTTCTGTTATCGCTTTTTGATGCAAATATTAACGATAGTCTTTTAATCGATAATTCAACATAAATTTGATTTAAAAATAGTATTTAGTTTACTGTAAAATTAAATAGCACTGAAAATTATCTTTTTTAATTCTCTTTAAAGTGTATGAAAATATTGCAAAGGAATGTTGTGAAGCGTCACGATCGATGCATCTCGCTCTTCCCATCTCATCACGCGATGTTCCGTGCCGTATTTTTTTTTGATGAAAGCCCCCATTTACAAGCTGAATACCTTCAACGCACCACTGACTGAACAGTTTTTCTACCGTGTGTAATGTCAGTCAATTATAATTGTTTTTGTTTTATAATACAGCTACGTTATTACCACTAGATATTTTAAAGGCAGGGAAAATATCAACATCTAATTCAACAAAAGCGAGGAGAAAATGTGCTGAAAATGAAAATAGAATAAGCGGTAAATGCATCAAATAAACACAAAGAGACTTAAAAATATTTTATAAAACGTCGAAAGGAGCTGAGGAAATTTAAAAAGCAGGTGTCTACGGATTAGTGTAGATAGGGTCACGTACAACCACTGAGATGTGATGACATTGCAATCCTAGCAAGTGCAGTTGCGTGCAAATGGGATCGCTTAGAGAGATCACTGCAAATAACCACATCACAGCCGAGCTCGGGGAACCTTACAAATAATTATCAGTGCGGGTAACACTTAAATTATTCGACTGGGGCAAACGGAGCTTACAAACAAATTAATAACTTAATCAATAAAGTTACATTGCATTGAAATTTTAATAATCCAAAAAATAATTATACGGTTTAATGGGAATATTATAAGAAAATAAATAGAAAGATTTAATAACTTAATCAATAAAGTTACATTGCATTGAAATTTTAATAACCCAAAAAATAATTATACGGTTTAATGGGAATATTATAAGAAAAGTAAATAGAAAGATAAGTGCCTATCATTAATATATTAAAGGTTTTGAAAAAATTATAAAGTTTTTTTTTTAAGTTTTTATAAATGAAATTTAACCAAAAACATGATAATTATGATTATTATTTATTAATATGGTCTACCGATATCAAAATTTGTAAAGTGTCAATATTTACCGCCGCCGTAGATTCGTTACAAAAAAAAAAGAAATATTCACTTCCATAGGTCGACTTCAAAAAGAATTTGTAATTGGGTGTTAGTGAGTTTTTTTCATCTACAACGACAACCGTACATCTCGTACCTGTTTTACTGAAGTGACGTATAGACGTTACCTCATCATCATAATTGTGTTTTTTTTTTCATTTAACGACACGTTACTGATTCCGGAGACGAGAAAACTGGAGGTGTCAACTGAAATATCATGAAGCGTGAAATCAAACTCAAGCCGTCTTACTCCTACACAAAGCATTTTAAATGCAAAGCAAAAAGTTTTGACACTGTTGATTTAAATTAATTTACAAACTTTTTTGTTTTTGTTTTTCATTAACAATTCAAATATAATTTTTGTTTTATTTTTTTTTATTTCGATCGTAATATTAATTCGACCACCGAGATCAGAAAATTGAAATTAAAATTACTGTCAGTACACTTGTTACATATATAATAGTAACAAATCAACAACAGCAATTCTTAAACAAATTTATCATGTAAATTGAGCTTTATATTTTATGAATTTCTGCTTCTTATTTTTAACGAAAAATACGATACGAAATTGAAATTTAAGCACAGAACGAATGACAATAGACAAAAGAACAGCACGAACTGAAAATATTCCGACTGTTTGCGTTACTAGCCGAGCCAATCACAATCGTGGAGCTTGCAGTGAACTAAACGCCACACCAACAAAAGAGCCGTAAAGAATGGCCCACCGACACACTCGTGCTAATAAAATAGTTCCGAGCAACAGGTTGGAGCGGCCCGCTTCACTGGGAATACAATAGCAATACTACCACCGTGTCTCTACGATCCTGGTACTAAGTGCTTCAGACATATATACGCTAGGTTTTCTTAATAGACACAGTTCTTATATCCCTCGAGCTGAGGGCTTACAGTGAAATAGCGCAATAAGTAATATCTTATGTTTAGTTATTCCTACTTCAAAACTACATTAAAGTTTAGATAAAAGTCGGTTTAAGGTTTTTTTATTAGAACCAAGTGATAATTACGAAACAGACTACGTAAAGCTAACCGCCGTTTATAAGATGATATAAAACACAACTACAAACGGCAAGCTCTTAATTCCCGGTTCGCGTGTACCGTGCGGTTCTACAACGGGATTTACAAGTTGTACTATTAGACCGAATACTGGTTTCAGTTAAGGTTAGCCGCGGCTTATCAAACTTTCACAAAACTTTTTTGGGAGCAAGGTTTTATTGAACACTTTTAGCACCGTAATACCATAAGATTTTTAGTCAATTGTCATTACTACGTTTGACCCTTTTTAGGTAAAGAGTAAATCCTCTTACATCTAATCACGTGTGAACAAAAGCCGGCGTTAGTTAATTTAAAACAGTCGACGCAGAACAATCTATTAAGCAAAACAGACAGTACACGCGCTGCGAAAGCGGCATTAAGTGCGGAGTGACAAAACTTGAGTCGGCTACTAATTAGCAATACAAACATGAATCAGAGGCTATTAGTTGTAATTAAATTGTCGCCAGCGTCGAAGTTGGCACCGTGGTAAATTTAAATATCACGGCTTTTAGGACGCGGTTTTATTACTGGCTCTACGCGACGAAGCAAGTCTCTTGAGTGAAATTTCATTAAATAATTTGGAAATTTTAATTTTAATAACTGTGTGAATTTTTGATGTAATACCTACATTTATTTCATGTCTATATACACTTAATCTTGTCCACGCATTGTTTTCGAATCGAATAATAAATATTCATAGCAAACAAATGATGCAAAATTACCGCGGCATCTTCGGCCGACTGAGCGCCCTCGAGACCGCAACGCGGCTACAATTTTTCATTGAAATTTTATAAAACACTTTTCTTGCTCCGAGAAAATTATCTCCCCCATTGACTAAAATTTTTCACGGCAAGTTAGACATCAATCCATTATATTTTTTCATTTTTATCTTTAAACTGTCACGGAGACGTAGAATTGTGTTAATTGCGGGTTTGGATATTTTATAGGTATTTGTGTCGAAAATAAAAGTATTTTTCACTCTCAGAAGCCTAGATAGACCGCAGTAACTTGGTATAAAAAGGTTGTTTATTCCCTTGCTTGAAATGCTACAAAAAATGAAGACTTAAAATACGACGAGAGAAAGACGATAACTTTTATATCGTCTGAACCATTGCTATTTAAAAAAAAAGTTTTATTATTGATAAAATAGCATGTTTTTGTATATATAAATATACTATATATTTCTAGCAAGATTAAATCAATAATTTATCTCTAAAAATATTACGTATGGTTTTTAATGGTTTTATGGCATTATTTTATGTATGATTTAATTTTATCTTTATAATTAAAAATTAATCATAAAATGTATTGCTATGCGCGGAACTCGCGGACTGCTAGACCAGTTCTGCTATTTTTATTAGTTTTGTAAAATTTAGTAAAAGAGTTTTATGCAATGGAATATTAGGAAAATTCTAATAATATAGAAAATGTACAATAATTTATATGTAAGTTGTTTATGTTTATATATTTTTTTTTAATTTATGAATTTTAGTTCTTCGTTCGTTCTTTATTTAAAATTATTTAAATAAAATAAAATTGAAAATGATAGTTAATAATGTGTTATAAATATGTTAAAAATATTTAAACAAGTAAGAATGAATACAAACACGTTCATTTATTTTTAGGTAGGCAATTTAATGCTTTTGTCTTTGGTAACAGCCGGATGACAGATATTTTATATACATATAGGAATAATAAACATATAACTCGTAAGGCTCAGCTTAACCCCCAGAGGAGAAACCAGGGTCAGTGCAAACTGCCCTAACGGCGAAACGTTTATTTATAAATACAGACTTAGTGTAATTAGTCATTTATACATAAATCTGGTCAAATTAAGCTAACTTTCTCCACTCAAAAACATTTGGATTGGTCCAGATGTTTTTTGAGTCATTAATGAATCTAATAAAATAGCCCGAGCCCGTCGGTACAGCGTCAAGACTTACTTCATATTATATAATATATCAAGGTAATCAGGCAAAATTATTAAGTCACTCACTGCTACCTTACGAAGGGTAAGTATATTCTCGCGTAAATCTATGGCTATATACGTATTAATTGCCAAACATACGTCATACGTGTGGAAGGCACGCATTTGCGCCGTCACATATCTGCTACCTACATCTCAGCGCCCTTAATATTCTCGTGTGGGTAAGCATAAATTAGAACTCGAATTTCATTCCCTTGTTTCAACATTTGAACTTTACTTATGGGTGTCGCAGATGTCAGAAAACTGGGCGGGATATGGCAGAGAATAAAGTTTGTCTTAAGACTTCGCACAGAAAGGGTTAAGGTAAGGTACGGCGAGGGTCTATCACTTAAGTTTTCTGTTTCTATTAAGTTTATTGTAATATAATGTACATTTCAGTTGTCGCCAGGTGTTGCTACGGACTCAGTTATTAAGTTATTTGAATTGCTTTATTTTATGTCTACCAAAATTTTATTAGTTCGAGAGAATATTGTTTGTATTAATAATTACTACGCACAATCGGCTGTGTAGGTATTGTGTTTATTTCAACAATAATTTATATGATAAAAACCATTTAAAAAAATCATTCTTTAAAAACGTGTATAGATGGCCTTATAGGATTATCGTATTGTAGGAAAAGGCAATGCGTTGTTCGATGTTTTATTGAAAATTCGAAAATTGTTCCGTAATATTCCATCGACATACTTGCGATGAAGCTGGCATGTGTTAATTATATTTTATGAAAAAGCCAAATTCATATCATTTTTGTTTATAATGTAAACTTTGAAAAAATAACACCTATGTTATGTTGGGGAATTTATTACATAATGGACAAGGATTTGAGTATAAATCGACCGTCAACAAGACATTTATCATTTCGTTGCTATTGTAGCCTGATAGAATATAATGCTTGAAATCATATCAACTTTTAAATAAAAACAAGCATTATTTAAAATATATTACAACGGTATTTAGTACGAAAATCAGAAATTATTTACGTGGTACTAAAAATACTTTATTTCTCGTCGGCGCTTAAGGCTACAATCTGTCAAAAATTTAGAAGTTTTCGTAAAACAATTTTATATAAAACAAATGAAAAGTATATTATAATAAGTTCTACTTTTTCTTTTTACGTTTTGACGTATTTCAAACGTTTAAAGGAAAACATAGCAATAATTTAATACATAAAGGCATTTCTCTATTATCTTTTTGTTAGCTTTGTTTTAGAGGAGACTCAACATGTATCACTATATATTTAAAATTATTTATCATTTTCTGTACGAGAGTGGAAGATGCGTTTAAATTCTAAGCTCGATTTCAATTTCGAGACCGTATACCGTTCATCGTTGTTTTTGATTAAGTATAATGGAATATTAGAATTTTCAAAGCTCGCTTTTACTTTGAATCGCACAAAGAGATTTAATCCGCTAGTGGGCATATTAAATATCTTTTAGTACGCTTTATGTAATACCGATATTAATTAACGGGGTCCCTCGAACGAGATGTAATGGTTGTAGTGAATAGTATCCTACGTTATAATACAGTGAGGGTCTAATTGCGAGCGATCGTTATCGTTATTGCTTTAGCATTGGCGTTTTCACTCGGAGATCTGATAATGCATAAATTAATTTGGGAAACTGTATTTCAACAACAACATTAGTAAACTAAAACTATTTAAATACAAGACCAAATTTTCGTTTTATAAACATTCACGTGTCAATTTACTGTTGTGGCCGCGAACTTACTTTTAGTAATACACATATAAACATTTACGTATCAATTTATTTTTGTGGCCGTGAATTTGCTTTTAATAATACACATATAGGTACACATCCTGTTATATAAATATATTATGCGATCAGGGAAATTTAGCGTTTAGATAGTATTGTAGGCAGCTTACTTAAGTCCTTCTGCGTTCTACTGTAAATACTCGTACGCATGTAGAATAAATTTTAAATACAAATTTTGTACATAAGCAGTCCGTGCGAGGCACTTCTAACTCGATACGGCATGACTGAAATTATTTCTTAACTCTTTGACACTTATTGGCATATTTTGGTTACTTTAATTGCAGATCATTATAAAAAAATTAAGACAATGTTATGTGTGAATAATATTTATATTTGTCTACTGATTTTGTGGCGTAATTAATGAACCATTTAACATGACAACACTAGATATGTGTCTAAAGTTAATGTGCCGCGGCTAATTGGCGGTATTTATTTTAGTTAATAATATTTTTTGCATGTTCGCATTATTCAGGATGATTGCTTCACGCACGGATTGTCCGCTCCAACATAGGTGGATGTGCGTAAGTAATAGGGAAAAAGTGGCTTCTTGTTATTTTATGTATTTGAACATTTTATATTTCAAATAATTTCTGTATGTATTAAAAAAAATATTTTTTGTTGTGTTAATTAATTATTTAATTTAAGAGGTTGACTTATTATTGGCATTACTAAATTATTGACATGAATTTTATTTAATCGGTTATAAATATTGTATATGTGTGTGTATTTTGATATAAATATCCTATGTTTTATTATTTTCCTATGTTTATTTTTATTTTATTTTTTTTATTTCTCTGTTTCTTCATTAATTATGTTTTTATAATGCTATTTGATTGTATGGACTTTGTCTGAAATAAAATAATAATAATAATTATTATTATTAAATATTTCCATTATATACATTTAAAAAATATTATACATTAATTATTACTTTAATACTTACGGATCATTGAACCACGTTTGAGTGTTTATCAAAAAGATTCTCGCATAACTTTATAAGAAACAGCGGAGTCAACGTTTTTCACATCACATACATTATAAGTAAAGAAGCGGGGTGGAATCAAGAGGCAGTTTGCTCGAGCTCTTATTTCCTTGACTCAGCTGAGGTCGGATTAGGCTTCTTGTCGCACGCATTCAGATTTCGCTCTCAACAATCACGCCTCAATTTTATGAATTATATTCCATATCATTTAACTGCACGCATTTTCAAGAATAATATTGAAAAAATTGAAATGGAGTATTTTTTAAATATAATTTATATCAATAAGCTTTTTTTATTAGGAAGTGTGCAAACAAGCGTACTAGCAAATAAGCGGATACCGTAGCTTAAGAACGCTAACAACACTAGAAGCATTGCCAGTGCGTTGCAGACCCTATCGGCTGCCCTTTTTATGGGCTCTGGCTAACTTACTCACCACAGAAACACAATAGGTCTTCTCTAAGTACTTCCTCAATCTGACTGCTCCAAATTGTGAGAAGCAAATTTCCTGCTGTACCCTTTCTCAAAAAAGAGCTAATGCTAAAAAAAAAACTATCGCTTCAGCCTGTAATATCCCACTACTGGGCATAGGCCTCTTTCCCCGTGTAGGAGAAGGATCAGAGCATAATCCACCACGCTGCTCCAATGCGGGTTGGCGGATATATTCCCTCCTATGAGTAACGATCGCTACCAGGTGGACATGATAACAACCGGGACCGACGGCTTAACGTGCTCTCCGAGGCATGGTGGGGAGACCCACTAGGACTGCACAAACACCCAGACCACGGCAAACACCCAATACAAATGTTTGTCATGTGCGGGGATCGAACCCGCAACCGCCAGCGCAACAGGTACAATCCATGGCTGTGACCGATGGCCAACGCGGCATCTGAACTACGCTTTATGTTAATGAATAAAAACTATGCTTTATGTTAATATAGTTCATATTGTAATTCCTTAGCATCAGGTTAATATACTTTATAGTTTCAGTATAATAATAATTACGATTCTTTGACTACATTACCGAAAGAGAAAAGTATTACCTTTACGGATGTTGATCCAAAATGTCTATATGTTGTGCGAATATATACGAAAAAAAGCAAATTTAAAATTAAATGCTAAGTTTCGGCAATGATTCGTCAGATAATTACATGTAACTTCCATAATTCTTCTGAAGTTCAAATAAAGCTAAAAGATAAATATCTCGAAGTAAAACGAAGACAGCGCGACAACTAAAACTTAGTCCAGTTCAGTCAAGGTTTAACCTCGCCATCAATAACTATATTCTCGGAGGTGGTTTTAAGGGCGACGCCAGACGTTATCTGATGTAGTAGCTCCGGATTAATTAACTTAAATGCAACAAGTCCGAGTTTGCGTTGCTCTCGAGAACGACAGTCCCGTGTTTTATTATGGAAGCTGCTGAATTAAATAAGGAGATAGTAAAGTTCTTCATGATCGCAGTAGGTTTCGGGTTCTTATCAAAGCGAATTGAGTTCTATTGCATTGTCTTAGAGTCTATAATGTTTCATACCGTTCAATTAATATGTAAGGTAAGACATAAATAGTTACGACCCGCGGCTTTAACGTTTATCAAACTATAAGGTTACATTATTTTTGATTCCAGGGATATTGTAAAAAACTATAACAAAATATATTAATATTTTGTTATTTTACATTCGGACAGTTAAAACAGGCTTGATCGATTTCCTTCTTTAAAGAAATTTTTGGTATATTTAATACAAAATATTAGAATTTAGTTAATTTATTCTCCAGTTTAACTCGTTCAAAGATTAATTGATATGAAAAGTAGCGTTTGCTCAGCTCAGCAGTTCGCTGTGAATTTTAAAATTGTGAATAAAATTCAAATGTTCTTCTACTTTAATTTTCGTAGTTAAACTAGCTACTTGTTCTGAGCGACTAAATAATTATAAAGTGTGTTTAAAATCTTTATTTGTTTTTCTGTATGGAAAACGAGTTTTATTATAAAAAGATAACATAAGTACCAAGTTTATGTTTATACACACTTATATTATGTAGCTTATAAACGCTACAACAATGTATCCCCCGTTTATTTTAGAATAACGATACATTGTATCTTATACAGTTCAATTCATTTTGGCGCTCGGCTATACGTGTGCGCGTACTCGTAAATATGCAACTTTACATGTGCTCCAGTGACGCGGCGATTTTCGATCGAGTAACACGTGTTCTATCGCTTTGTTACACAAGTTCGATTAATGATTCTATAAATCTTTACATTTTTGAATGAAAAGAATTATTGTAATATTTTAAACTTAGAAAACATAACTAATAATACATCAACTTATACAAAGGCTTGAAGGCTGTACCACGTTCACAAAGTTATATATTTGTGGATTTTACTCTTTACGAAATGAAATAAGGTAAATGGTATGAAAACATATAGGAGTTAGATTGTATGAAACTACTGACGCTGACACCCCGTGACGATGAGGATGACGTTTAACAGCACTTTTATCTGTATTTACATTTTAATCATTTAAATAGAAAGTTTTGTTTTTAAATGTGACAATAATCGTTCTTAAGGAGTTAACTCCAGTCGCTTGTCGGAACTGATAGTCATTTTCCTTTTTATGTTATTAAACTTTCTAGTACCAAATGTTAAAAAAATGAAGAAAACCATTGAATATATTACATAATATGTTCGAGATAGTCTTGTTTGTCCAGAGATATTAATTCGATGAATTATGAATCTTGTGGTATAGCAATATGATTTCAATTACTGTGATCTATATCTCTACACGGAAGCGGCCTAATGATGGCTAAGAGTACAATAGCACGTGGTCCTTGTTATTGGTATCTGACCTGACCGCTACGAGCGATTTGTCCAAATGAGATCCGGACCTCTGGAAGCTTTGTTATTTTTCCTTCTAATACTCGTCGGTTCGTGATGTATTGACTCGAATCCGCCCGTTTGTGGGTTAAAAATACTCTTATATGAGTATTTCCTTGTTGTATTTCCTTTTTTTTAATTATCTTGAGTATGAATCGACGTTCTTTTTAAAGGACTTCCGATTAACAAACATAAATGGTTTTTCATTATTTCAGTATTTCATTGTTTGTTTTTAAAGCAGAGAAAATATTAATTGGTTTGGATTATCGACGAAATTAAGAATTAGAATACAATAGATAAGAGCTAAACATTGACGTGTGGCTACTCTTAATCCTTTACAACGTCGATTAATCATGCCAGCTGGTAGAGTACATTCGCTACGGACGGCGGCCGCGACTGTCCTGCGAAGCTTCGAGCGTGTACTTTATGCGATAATCCTTTACTGGCTAATCGGATGCACGCTGAAATACTGATAAGAGGTTTAACGCTACATTGATTAATGATGGAATTTGTGTGAATTAAGCGAACAAAAATTGATTTAATTTTATTGATATCACCAATCGGTCACCAACCCGCCTGCCCAGCGTGGTGACTATGGGCAACACACATGAGTTCATGCATTTTTGGCGCGAACTTGTGGAGGCCTATGTCCAGCAGTGGACTGCAATAGGCTGGAATGATTATTGATATATTTATCGACGTTTAGTATATAAAAATATATATTTTTCATAAGGTTATTTTATCATATCTAAAAAAACCTAGAGAGCTGAGCTAATCTTGAGCAACACATTAAAATTAATCTTACTTGTATTAGAAAACCGAGCTAAAGATAAAAATATAGGATGAGATTTTATTGTATTAAACAATCAAAACTTCACTTCTATTTAAAATAATTCGTTAAATCTTAAAGTTTCTCGACACAAATAATATATTAAGCGAAGGATATTAACTAGCTTTAAATAAATAATCGTAATAAAATAATAGTGAAACGTAAAACTTCCAGCGATAAAATTAACATAGCGTTATATTGTTTGCTTGGCGCTGCCTTTAAAATAATTACTAATTATTACTTCAAGGGTATTTTTTTTTTATATTATTTTACTTGGTTGTTAAAATAATAAAAAGCATTTTCAAGCGTTTACAGATTAACTTTTCAACGATTTCACATTTATACTAGAACGCTTTAATTAACACTAATAAATAAAAAGAAGGCGAAAGCATATAAATAAAATAGTATTATACCTATTAAGATATAGGTAACAGCTAATAGCGCTGTAAAACGTAACTTTCAGCGTCACTAAGCATTAGCTTCACTGAGCGTCAGCGTCAGTTGTTTCACTCGATATCACTATGCTTGTGTTTTTCATACCACAGGCCTTATAGTCGTCGTAGTTTATTAAAGCCTAAACTCCAATGAGAGACGTATATTTGAATTACGTATTAGAATGAGCTCGGATGAGTAATCTAACGTGTCACTAATACTTATTTGTGTATAATTTCGTGAGTAAAGCTTGTCACAGCCACGCCACTGCCCCGCCCGCCTAATGTTTCACTCGCGTTACTGTGACAACATCTACATTCAACTAAATTGTATTTTCGTGTTTTGACTTTTCCTTATAAATACTGTTATTAAGAAAGCGACACCGTGACAGGTGCTAATGTTTGTTATTATCGAGTCCATTTGGAGTAATGTAAACAACGTAGGAGTATGTCGACGCGTGACTTTAGATATGTGTTACCGTATTTTTATCGTCGCTACTACTACGGTATATGAACTGTCATAAAATAATGTTAGAAGAAAAACGAATAAACCTGACAGTCTACTGACTAATAAAAAATACTCGAATGTAATGTAACAAATTCTAACACCATTAGGCATGGCAATTTTTTTTGTAGGGCGAGACTAGTAGACTTCGAGTTCGGAGCGGATATATTCTTCAATGTCGATTCGCGTATTCTGGGCTACCTTGGTTTATAAAAATGAAGCTTTGTTTATTTATTAGCAAGAGGCATAATATAAAATTGTGATATATCGATTTTTTTACAAATATCTTTCTTGTATAATTCGAGAACTTCAGCAAATGAATTAAGCAGAATGCGGGGAAGGTAAGACGCCTGTTATCTCCTTCTTAATTTTATAACTTTTAGGACAAAATCTTAAGAGCAATTATTCCCATTTAAAATTAGACTGAATAAGAAAGATTTTTTCCTCTTTATAAATTAAATCTTTTTAAGTAAGTTTTTTGACTGTGAATTATGACATTATAATTACAAATTCACATTTTATACTACAAACGTTTGTGTAAAATTCTCGGGAAAATCGAACGTCAACTGTATTATGACTTTATAAATATCAATGCTGTACCCGAGTAATAATGGTCTCATTTCCTCGCCATGTGGTCGACAGTGTATACCGTTACTAAGAACATAAAATAGGCTTTATAAGGTAAGAGGAAGGTAGGGTAGGACCGGTACATCATTACGAGAGCCCGCGTCATTTGTTTATTAAACACCCTCTGAGGTGGAACAGAATAATGGCAACGTAGACTTTGTCACGGACGTTTTCCCTCGAAATTAAATCGTAATGATGATGCGCCTCGCTCGCCACAGTGTTCGGCTTCCGACCCCCGTTATTAAGTTCCCTACCGTCTTGAGGTCAAAATGAATAGGTTTCTTTAAAAGCCTGCTAGTATACCAGCTGTCATAGATATGAAAAGAATTGGGTTGAGTGGTCCTCGGGCGTCGCCAAAAGTACGAAAAGTTGAAAAAAATGACGTGTTTTTCTGCGTCTCCTTTAAATCAGCGTTTTGTTTTTTGACATTTCTAAGCACTTTCACGTTTTAGTCATATTTTTAAATTGAAGAAAATGCTTGATTTACAAAATAAAATTAATTATGTAATAGAAAACAATAAGGTGAAAAACACATTTGTTAAATTATTATATTTTCATACTTTCGCAAGATAAAATGACCCAACAACGGTGAATTTTCCCGTTAGAAGATATAAATGATATCCTTTCATTTATTATGGAGGAAGTCATATGAATAATGATACAACTAAGCCTTCTCTTATTATCTATTAATAGGAAAGCACAGTTTCATTGTTTTAATACAACGAGAATTTGTAATAAATTAATGACACAACTTTTTCGAATTTTATAGCGGTTTACTAAGATTTTTAGATGCCCGACGTTTCGGATACTTTTATAATATTATATTAGAAAATAATATGTATTAAATTTTTTTTAGAACATGTTTAACGTTAAATGGATCATTGGGAAAGGGGACGGGCGCTTTTGTGGGACGCAACCTGCGTTGCTCTGTCTCATGTCAGGGAAACAGCCTTAAAAGCGGGAGCCGCAGCGGAAAAAGCTGAAACGGCTAAACGGCACAAATATTCGTCACTAATTCCAAATTACATCATTGTGCCGTTTGCAGTCGAAACACTTGGACCTTGGAGTAGCAGTGCTAAAAAATTTTTAAATGAGATAACACCTCGCCTTATTGCCTCCACTGGTGACAAGAGGGCTGGTGCATTTTTTGCCCAGAGAATCGGCATAGCGATTCAACGGGGAAATGCTGCCAGCATTCTTGGCACAATTCCACGCGGACATGATTTATACCAAAACTATCTGTAAATATTTAGTTCGTAAGTTGTGAATTGTAAATATGTATAATATTTTGCGAAAGTAGAATTAGTGTACACAAGTTTTCGAAACATTTAGTTAAATATTATTTAAATGACATTTCAAATGAGTTTCCAGTTACACGAAGGCAAAAAAATGTCGATCTGAAGATTGATTTCAATTAAAGATAATTACGCAGGAAAATATTTCGTGTAAATTGAACAATTTTAATAAATTCATAACCTTTATGAAAATAGCCAACTCTAACTTTCATCGTAACTTATTAATTTAAACATTTTAGACATCTTTTAAATATAGTTCACACAACTACGATACATATTGTAACATACTTTTGTAATGTCGATATAAGGGACCAGTTTTTTTGTGATCTGTGATTGCGACAACAGACCTAACTATTCATAATTCAAAAATGTCAAAACATTTTTATTTTTTATTTTTGAGACGTATCACCACTGAAAATAGTTACTGCTGCTGTTGATTGAATATTGTACTTTTATTTGTTATTCAATCAAATATTTTATGTAAACAAATTAATAAAAGAAATAAAAAAAACTGCTTTATTTACATACTATTTGTATATAAAAAAGTTTAACAAAGGTTTAATATATTGTAACGAAATACAAAGAAATCATAACAAAACGAAGGTCAGAATTGAAATTGATACCATAGGCAAGCGAGCAAACTTATACCATTCTCTGAAAGAATTTTAATTAAAAAGTTCTTGAAGGTATCCTCGTTATATGTAATCTGTTGTAGATTATTTTATAATTAGCTACCCGTGGTTAAGCTGGACTCTTATATTTAGGTAGCGTAAGCTCTAATTACACAACTATTATTTAAATGGGGCAAATAAAAATACTCTATTAGGCTTTGTAAAGAAAGAATAAAACTTTTTTTTATTTATTCATCATTGAATACATTACATGTTTGTATGTTTTTAATGGTATGTTTAAACTTCGATGGTGAAATAGTAAAACAATGGGGCATAGCAGTTGCGTCCGAACCGACTGGGGCCTGTGAACGATGTCGGGCGGGCTGCTAGTATTATATATACCCTAATGCAAACGCGAATGACCTTCTACGGTTAATTTAGAACTTTATAAGAAAAACATGGTTATAGCAAACATCATAGTAATCAAGACACCGCCTAACACTTGTCTATCAGACACGGATACATTTATGAATGCAAAGCGCAGATGGAAAGCAGCTAGCTTATTAGTACCAAGCCTTAGCTGAAGAGATGTGCCTTCTTGCTTTTTGCTGCGCGGTGGCAAAAAGTTGACTACAATAGCGGCAAAGATTTTAAAGGTTTTAGAGGTTCACATTAACATAGATTTACTCAACTGCTTACAATTAATTGTTAGAGCAAACAACAACAGACTCCGTTTATCAATTCCCATAAAATGATCTGTTATGATACTATAAAAAATTTACAGTCTCATATTGGTCCGTATATTTATTCTAAAATTTACAACTAAATAATGAGATTGTTATATACGAGATTTACAGTGAAATATAAATTAAAGATATTACAAAATATCTTTATATATATCTATAAAGATTAAACAAAAACCAATCTAATGTTGTGTAAAATCTAATGTTTACAATGTGAAGAGAATGTTCAAATTAAATTGGCATAAGTTTTTAAAAAATGTAAAAGTATTATCGTCGTCGAAAATTTATATTTCGTTGATTAATAATTTTCATTAAAGCCCAAATTACAATAAAACCAATACATTAACGAATAATAAGCACCTGAAATATCTAAGTAAAATTCTTTGGAAGTAAATTAAATACCGGCTCCATAAATATTTAACTTTAACGAGCCCTTTTAACGATACTTTTAAAATGGAAGTCTAATAGGTGTACTCGAAGTAAAAATACAGGACGGGGTTTTAACAAAAAGCTTATTAGAATAGTCCTTTTCACGTATTTTAATAGTGAAAGCAGCAGATGAAATTAATATTAAAAATCAATAATATAAATTCCAAGTGTAAAATTTTTAAGTAAGTTGCAATCACGCACAAAGGTCCTGCGCTAGACAATAGGAGAGTAAATAAATGTGACGAGGACGATATCTTTAATTATTTTTTATTACCCAGGATAATGTAGATTAATTTTGACTCGTTGATTGGGCTAAATTCTTTTACTTCTAGTTATTAAATTTATTTCATAAATGGTTTCAATAATTCAAGAAAAAGCTACTTATTTATTAAATTTCGGTAAAGTTTAACATACAATTCATCTCGTGTTTCAGCAACCATTTTAAAATATAATCTTCTTTATATTAATTTCTCTACTTTTATTTCGTATTTTTAAACTAAGGTATATTTTCAAAGATACACATAGAGTAATTATTAAAGTCACGATAATGCAAATGTTATTCTACATTAATTAAAGAAGTGAAACGGTGCGATGCAAAACGAAATGACAAACATTGTCACAACGGTAATGAATCAGATAAACGTATCTATCTCATCGTAAAGAACTTCGGACAGAAATGAAATAATGACAATATAAAGATATAAACAATAAATATAAGTCTAATTTAACTAAGTGAACTTTTTCGTATAATATCATTAAATGGTGGGAAGCAAATTAATTTCTTACATTTTTTTTACAGGTCAGGTCTAACTGTGGTTCTTTATATTACGAATTTCAGTCGACTCGAAGAGGAATACCTTTACAGTGCCTTTGTTTTGAACAATCAACAAGCGAGGAGAGTTCTAAACCTCACTTGACACGCTTTTTACAGTTGAAATTAAAATGGTGATACTGCTATACGTGTTAGGTAAGAGCCATTTTTTAACAACATAATTTTAGAAAATAAATATGATTATACAGAAATATCAGTGAGTGTATATTAGTTTTATCTCATTAGTATGTACTATTCAAATTTTAATTAAAATGTGACACTTCATTAATTTCAACTAACGTTCAACACCGTTTCACTAAAGGCAGTTTCGTCGAAACTACAATTGTATCGCAATATTCGTACAATTTCCCATGGTGAATATTCCACATATGTCGAGAACTACTTTTCCCATCGGGTGCGGCGCAATGTCCGTGGCAATGCACTTTCGCTGACCCCTTGCCTCCTCCCACGAATGCCATCTCTTTCACACCGACTACTTTCTTTATTCCGCATCTCTGTTGCACGCGGTTGCGCCTGCGCTTCCCGGTTGCCGAGGTAATAACATTCTACGACGCTGTACGTCGTCGGCGTGGAACGGGTTCTGTCGATGACTTGGACGATTACTTGTATGAGAAACAATGGTAACCACGGTCACATTTACAAAACTGGTCCCACGATTTAACAAATAGTTACATAATTGCATTATTGATAAAAAAAAATAATTTTTCAATTTGAATCAGTAGTTCATAAAATTAGTTCATTAAAGTGTTTAAACAAACAAACAAACTCTTGAGCTTTACTTTTTTACTTCATGTAGATGTTATGTTTGAAAACTATAAGAATATTAGGTTTAATATGTTTTAAAAACAATCTATATAAAAATAAAGTAAATTTTTACGTGTCTTCATAATTTCAAAGTCTTAGTCAAAAATAATATCTAAGGAATTTCTACAAAACTTATACAAGATCAAAGATCAAATAATATGCTTACATCCTCGTATAACGTTTGTATACAACTACGATGGAATAGATACTAATAAAATTAAAATATCAGTACGGTCGTAGAATCAAAGAAAAAAACCATCACTTATAACAACGTTATTCTTGTTTTATTTTCTTAAAAGTTTTAGGTCAATTTCGTGCTAAGTTTGACATATGGATTTATTTATGTTTGCTAGTTAAAAGTTAGGCAATAACTTGTTCAAATGCAAGCAACGTTATGCACCAACAAAGCATAAAGTAAAACTACTCCTACCAGTTATTTCAGACATTAAACAATACATTACGTAAATGGAAAAATACATCAAAATGTTAGTCACATGAAATTTGTACAAGTATAACTCATTCGTCTGAGGAAAAGTCGTCGATCTTTGAATCTCTCTAACCGTCTAACGCTCTACTTTACTTCACTATCTGGTTGCGTTCCAGGTGAATGGTTTTCTGGAATACTCAAATGCCAAGTTTACTTCTGATCGAAAACGAGTTAAAAACCATGATTGTTTGTTGTAATGGAATATGTATGTAGTTTTATACAACAAATAAATAAAAACTGTAAATCACAATGTACGGTTTCATGGATCCATTAGCCTGCGTCTAAGTTATGGATCACACAGAATATGTATCTCCATCCCATGTAATTTAAAAGCTGGATATCAAGTGTGCAATCGAGCGCCACGGGTATATCAACTTTAACAATCAAATATTTAGGACTACATTCGTTAGTATCACTCTCAGGAGGACCGCGTCCTAGACTTGCAAGCGTATCGTCAGCCGCATTACTGAGTGTATCAACTGCCTGGTGGCCGCTTTTATTTTGAAGCATAAGTCTAAGTATTTAAGTGCACATTTGATTGTGTAGACGATGTTTGTACGGAATATCGCAACTAGCAATATTCCATCGCACAATGAGTAATTTAAAAATTCAAAAACTCGTCGGCGCTCTGAGTGAGGCGATCCTACAAGCTGCTCTGCAATTTAGACAGTTATCTGTTTACGTACTACACAACGCACTTATAAAGGAAACAATCCGCACTTTTAGATGTTTGAAATAAAACATCCGACATCGACAATTTCAATTTTGCTTATTCGTTTCGGTTTAAAATATAAAGGAATTAAATTATATATTACTTTTGATAAGTAGATTTATTTGTTTAGAGTCTTGGTTATCTCAAACTTTTCCAATTAATAAATTGATAAATTGATATTCATTCACATTTCGAGAAACATGAAAGCGATACGATTCATCAGCAGGCGGCTAAAGAGAGAGGTTTCTAACATCGATTACCAAGAAAAATAAAGAATATTATTCTTCGAAGCGAGCCGCGTGCTGGATGCTAATTGGTAAACATGCAGCGCTCCACTGCCCACGATAGCTCACTACCCGCGCGTATACTATTTTAAAATGAAATTCTTTCGATTCATATATTGCAAAGTATAATTGCACGTAGTCGAGTTATGCAGCGTATCGCTTCTGGAATTCCTGAATAGTTATTTGATTACTATTTAATTACTCAAACGTTTAGCGATACTTGTACTTTTTGTAAACATATTATGGATATGATGCATACTTTCAAATTAAGAAACGTTAAGCTAAATTCATTGTTATCAAAACATTTTATCTTCCCGCGTATATGTTCCTAATACGTTCCCATATATGTTTTTTTCTAAAATCATCATCTTTTTCGTTACGCTCTTGTCAGAGCGGTCGGGGTCATCACTTCCCAGTCACACGCTAGACGATCCGTCACCATTCTTCCCTGACAGCTGCTTTTCGGGAGCACACATGCAATGGAACGTTGACTGCAGCCTTTACTTGGTCCGTCCATCTCATAGGCGATCTGCCGCGAGGTCTGGTTCCTTCTACTTTTCCTTGGACGACTAGACGTTCGATGGAGACATTGTCGAGTCTAATTACGTCACCAAAGAAAGTGAGAATTCGAGCCTGAACGATTGAAGATAACCGCTGGTTGATGCCGAGTTCTTCCAGAATGGACTTGTTGGTCCGGAATTGATCCGAGGACACTCTCAACATTTTTCTCCAGCACCACATCTCGAGAACGTCTATTTTCTTCTTCTCACTTTCTCGCAGGATCCACGTCATTGAAGCGTAGACGAATATGGAGAATACTAGCGCTCTAACTAGCCGAGTCTTAGTGGTCTTGGTGATTTTATGATTTCTCCATATTTTTTCAGCTTATCCATAGTTGATCTTGATATCCGAGATCTTCTAAAATACTTGTCCATAATAAAAATAACATTTAGTTTTCGGGTGAGGGTAAAAAATAATCACACTTCATTAATATTCAAAGTTTTCTACTAAGAGAAATGAAAATTGGAAATGTTATTTTTCACGTCTAGTGAAATTTTTTACTTCACTTGGATTGACATACTTTTATATTCCTTTAATCTTTAGTAATGTATTAGTAGTACGAAGTAAGGCGAAGCGGTTAAAATTTAACTGTATTTACTCTTTGGAGTCAAACCGTGAACAGATGCAGAGTCAAGTAGGTGGCGACTACCAAAGCGCCGAACTCTAGCGCCTCCATTTATTAGGTGTACATCGACGTTGCTATTTCTATAGAAAGTGCCATTTTGAAATTTTTAAGTAAAAATGTTCCAATATTTTAGTTTTCATATGTATCTATTCAAATAAACATATAATGCTTTTGTATGTAAATATGATTTAATATCAACATCAAAAACTCTTCTCGAAATTTTATTTTTATATTGTATTATTTCGATCATCCCTACTAATATTATAAATGTGAATGTAAGTTTGTTTGTTACACTTTCACGCGAAAACTGCTTAACTGATCACCATGAAACTTTGTACACATATTCTTGGAGGTATTATAAGTAAAATATGATACTTTTTATGATTTTTGTGAGTGTCTCGGCCGGGGCAGCTAAGAGGGCTCTCTTGAATGACATAACCAAACTTTGTAATTTTATTTTATCTGGCAAGTTACCTTCAGCTCTATTGTTACATAATTAACGGTGCTAGACTACGTGTACTACAATACTTATTTATACTACAATACTTATATATTACATGTATATAAATTTGACGCTAAATCTTTCAAGTGACGAAAACCTTGCCAGGCTTCTAATCTTTTAAAATTCTATCAAAATAAAGAGTCGAGTTTTTTGGTTACACGCAATGCCGTCAAAAAACCTTTGTGAAGTTGTGAATTGTAAATACTTATGTATAATATTGAAAATTTACAAATAATAAATTGAAGAAAAAGCCTGACATAATATTTAAATTATTATTAGTTCCTTATCTTAATAAATGGGGGGTTCTAAAAAGTAGCATTTAGCTTAATGTTTATATGAGCTATATTAATTATTTTCTTTAAAATGCTGGATATGATCACAACTTTAAATATAGTTTTAAGCTAAGGTAAGTTAATCATTTAGAATACGCATTATTATTTTCAGATCTCTTGTGATATTTAATCATATCAAAAGAATACTATAAAATAGAAAATAATTATAATTATTGAAATTATTTTAATTTAAATAAAAAATTGCACACACTTAAAGTAACTTGTATATAAATTTTCAATTAGATACATCCACGAATAACATAACGTATACAGACGTCTGTGGTGGCCATTCATTTCTTCAAATCTTATTTAGGAATTGGATGTATAAAAAAACTCCAGTGGAAAAAAATGTTTACATAAGTTACGGGAGTTTGAAAAGCAAAAAAAGAACGAATAACTTTGTGGATTCCGAGTTTCGCTTTGATACTCTTAAAAGTATGAAAATCTTGTTGATTAACTCTTCGGTCTCTTCGCGGGTATTCCTTTTTTTATTTGAGAAAATTGTGATTGTGTGAGCTGCATTCCAAGCGTTATAATTAGTTATTACGAAAGGTATTTGAGCTAATAAAACTTTGATATTTAATTGATTTATCACATTAAACAATTTGGTTAACATAACCTAGCAAATAAATAAATAAACAACAGACATAGTATAAAAAAGGTATTCTTCTTCCACAAATAAATTACACAAAAGTTCCATCAATATAATGGAGATTACAATTTCACAAAACATACGAATATTTGAAATATACGACTTGTTACATTTATATGATTATAATGTACCCATGTATGTACGAATTGCACTCACCGTTTCGGACGCTGTGTAGCGCCCGTTGCTGCACTCAAGTAGTGAAGATTCACTCACCTGGAATGAAGAAAAATATAATTACTTAATATAAAACGTAAAAGCGCTAGGTCCTAATGTTCACTTCCTTTTTTATAATGTTAAAGAAATTTTTAAATTTTTTAAATTCAGGTTTGAGAGATAGTCGATATTATGCGTTTTATATAATTTTAACCCCCGACGCAAAAAGAGGGGTATTATAATTTTGACGTGTCTGTCTGTCTATTATATTTGCAGATATTGGGTATTTTCCCCACTTTTACCCTCAGAGTTTTTTCAGGGCTCAACCAATTATCATTGAACACATTATTTTGCAATGTGCACGTGATGCGCTTCCATTTGAGACCCCACTAGATTATATTTGAAGACATTCGGTTATTCTTCCCCACTTTCACCCCCCACAACTTTTAAACAACTCAACCGATTTTCATCGAACATATAAAAAAACACTCGCTCGTATCTCACCTTTCATACAAAAAGAAAAACTAAATTCAAATCGCTTCATCCGTTCGCGAGCTACGGAGCCACAGACGGACAGATAGACAGACACGTCAAACAACTTATAACACCCCTCTTTTTGCGTCGGGGGTTAAAAAATGAGAATAAACAAAAAATATTCATACTGTATATAAAATGAATTCTTTTTTAAAAAAAAAACGTAGTTGCAAATCATCGCCATAGGTAATTTCGGATTTTTCCTGGTTCAACGTTTTTTTTATAAATCAAATCTAGATTGTGAAATAAGACTAGGTATATCTAACTTGTTGATGACCCGAATTCCGATATAAATAAAAAAGTATAAGTGGTAATTCCATTTTTAATATAACCCGATATTAATAAAAACAAATTGAAACGTTGTTATACGGGCCTCGGTAACTATTATTACTTTGACGTAGTTTATAAGAAACAAAATAATAGACGAAAGAAAAATTAAATAAAACTGGCCAATTCTAGTTTTCTGTATCAAAACTCGACAAATTATTTGATAAGCAACGTAGAATATTAAACTCGTCAGAGCACAAAGCGTTTGTACGGACCTTGTTTTAGCACAATTCATGGGAATGGGAAACCGCAATCCGCGCTTAACTTCATTACGGGAATTGCTAAACGTCCTATTGTTGGTCAAGCCGTGCCCCGTGGTGCACAAGGAATTAGTCGAACAAATAATGCGACTATGACCTGCATTAAATTACATTTAGATACTTGTAATAAACGTTTTTTATTATGTAGCTATTTAGCGTTTAATTATTAAATATTATTTTTTTACTTAATTCATTATAGATATTTGTAGTATTTATTTGTCATAAAATTACACATTTTGACAGTGAATGTATTCTAATCAAAAGCCCAATAATTATTTTAAAATTTTAATGTCTCGAATTAAAAAAAAAAATATTTATATTTCTTTTGTAGGATATTCTTCTTCTACAAATGAAATACTAACGACTGCGCGAAGCAAGCAAAATTACAGACGAAAGCAAGAATTATTACATTACAAAAAACAAATAGTTAATAACAGCCTTGTATATCTCATCATTGTTATTACTGGATTTATACAAAGATAGTAAGATCTATTTTAAAGTATACAAAATTACAATTCTATTTTATTCTCTGACATTGTTACTGGTGAAACTGGTGCATAAGTTGCTCTTAGTTTAAAGGAAAATCATTTTCCGTTAATAGCGCGCGGAGCACAAAGGAGCTTAGCGTTGAATAGATTCAACCCCAATTTGATATAGATTCGCTATCATAGCTTGTCATGCATAGATATGGAAAGAAAACTATATTATCCACCAAAACACAAATAAAAACGCACAATTTTCATGTCTTCTTTCATTAATGTAAAATATGATTACATGTTATATGTAATGAATTTTTTTACCTGTATCTTTTAATGTGACTGTGCTCGGGTTTGTACTATTTTTGTATCATTGTCAACAGATAAACAAATAGAAATACTTCTATGCTATTTTTGGGTGATTTATACGTTACAACCTGTATTGTATTCACATGAACGTAGCGTAAAAATATGAAATACAACGGATATAACAATTGAAATCTGTTAATTTTAGTTGGCGTTTTTTTTATTACGTAGGTACATGGCACTACTTCAGCCTTCTAATACTTTATTTTTGGGAAACTTTATCGCTAAAGTGAGATTACAAGACCGTGATAAATCGAAAGTCGGACTTGCCATCGAAAGTGTCGTCTCGCCACAAGACATGATGAATTTCAACCACAGGAGAGCACACCTATATTGTTAGGTAGATTAAACAAATGACTGAAAAGTATAATCAGCCACTTTACATGGCATTTGTGGACTACAAGAAAGTCTTTGACTATATCACGACCTTTGCTATCATGGATTTTTTGCAAAGATGTCGTATCGAGGTACTGATAAGTATGAACGATGTAACGACGATAGCCGTCTATATCCAAGACCAGCAAATAATACCGATTTACCTTCGTCGCGGGATAAGACGGCGATGTAATGTCGCCAAAACTGTTTACCACTGCGCTCGCGGATGTCTTTAAGACCTTGAATCGGGGATACATCAACTACCCGAAGGAGCTAGGTTAATGCTATACTGCCGAAATGAGTCCGGAGATCTTGGTATTAATTTGGACAAAATGAAAGTTATGTTTAACAGCTAAGTCACACTGAATTGTTCGGATTATGTCTATCTAGGGATACAATTCAACTAGGCCGAAACAACTTAGAGAAGAAAGCCGATTTGGTTGGGCTGGGTGGATTTTCGCAGGCCTCGTCGAGTCTTCAATTCGAAGATTGAAGACAACATTGCGGAATCTTCCAGCAATGTGTCCAGCCTTTTTAACATACCGTGGACTAATAAGTCGTGAAGGGACAGGCTATGATCGGGGTCTCTTTCAAAGATAGAATTAGAAATAAGAATATCCGCGAGAGAAGAAAAGTAACCTACAGATTCCACAGAATTAGCAAGTTGAAGTGGCAGTGGGCTGGTCACCTGTCACAGGACCGAAGGCCGCTAGAGCACACGTGTCCTGGAGTGGAGACGGCATATTGGCAAACGCTGTGTGAGACGTACTTTGGCCCCTTGGACCGAGAATCTACGTAAAATTGCCGGTAGAGACTGGACGAGGATTGCGGAATACCGGTATGTCTGGTGCAAACTTGGGAAGATCTATATCCTATAGCTATGGACTGCGATAGGCTAAACTAACCTATTTTTAATTCTTCAACAACTTTGACGTGCTACAGCAGATTTAGAGTTGTGAAAAACTGACATATTATTGTAGTTTATGTAAGTTAACATGTACCTGTGTATGTCAAAACCTATTAATGAATGAGTCAATTGGTTTTAATAAATATAAAAATCACAATAATATTTTATTAATAAGCGCGTAAGCTGTGCTGTCTATAAATAAATTATGATCCGAGAATGCTTTTTATGAAATTTGTTAATAAAACGAATCCAGCCCCTAGCCCCTAGTAGTAGGAACGTAAAAATGTAATAAATGCTTGCGCTAGTGAAACAGCCGCGTCTGTAAAATTTTATTAAACAATAACTTATACCAGAACCTAATTAAAAGTTTATTAAACGATCGTAAAATTATTAAATTAGGCGATTGAACAGGTTCAAGTACTTAAATCTGACTTTGATTAACATTTATAAATGATAGAAAACAAAGGCTATCAATAAAGCAAAAACCGACAGATAAGCAAAAAACTAAATTGATTAAAGTTCATCAATATCACTTCAGCTTAATACAGTCCACTGCTGGACATAGACCTCCACAAGTTCGCGTCAAAAATGGCATGAACTCATGTGTGCTGCCCATAGTCACCACGCTGGGCAGGCGGGTTGGTGATCGCACAGCTAACTTTGTCGCACCGAATACGTTGCTGCCCGTCTTCGACCTGTGTATTTCAAAGCCAGCAGTTGGATAGTTATCCCGCCATCGGTCGGCTTTATAAGTTCCAGCTTCCGTCATTAAAATTAATATGGTTGAAATCAATAAATTAAAACAACCTTAGTCAACTGTTAATAATATGTTGATAAATACAATATAGGTATGTATATACGAATGAATTCAAAAGTGAAACATTTATTAGCAAAACGTTGACATCGTATGTTCATTATTAGGTAGAACATTAAACACATTGTGTACCTTAATAGGGGCATAACTTCGGTTGCCTGTTTCACTTTGAGTTCACGAAGTTCTGACATCGCATCTTCCTAGCATTGTTTAAAGTTTATTATGTTTCGAACATTGCATGACGTGAGCCGAAGGCGAATTGGTAATGAACTAAACGTAAATGGTACTTTGAAATTACACTCTTTTAATTACTGTAATTAAAATATCATTATTCTTCATCATTACTTTAATATTTCAATACTGCAATTAACTAATGTTATTATTATGGAAGATGGGCCGGGTGCTGGTATGGGATGCAACCTGTTCAGACACGCTGGCCCCTTCCAATCTACATGGAACCAACCGCAGAGCTAGTGCGGCTTGTGAAGCGGCTGAAAAAACTAAAGCATACAAATACAGGGGTCTAGGCTCCGAATATGATTTTGTCCCATTCGGTGTCGAGACCCTTGGTCCGTGGGGTCCTAGCGCTATAAAACTTTTTAAGGAAATAGCAAAAAGGTTATTCGAAGTCACAGGAGACCGAAGAGCTGGCAGCTACTTCGGACAAAAAATTAGTCTAGCTATTCAAAGGGACTCCTTTTAATAATATTTTTAGTTATTATATTATGTATATATATATACTTAAGGTTTTTTTAGTTTAATGTAATTTATCTTATTATAATTTAGTTTAATATCTTGAGCTAGGACATGATATTGTAAGCCCTAAATTACTAATGTTATAGTTGTTTTAAAAGATATCTGCCTAACTCTACCTTTAGTATAGCTACTAAGCTGTATCGCTCACAAAACTAAATTGATCAATCGAACGAAACATAAACTAGAGGTTTTTACGGAGGCTAAAATCATTAACTCGGTGGTTTTACTAATTGCGGTTTCTGTACTGATGTAACAAAACTGAAGTATAATTGTATTTTTGGATACAAGAAAGAGAAGAAAAAGCTATACCTAAACGCAATTATTCTATGTTTTTAGAACTGAATGGCAAAATAATGTGTATTGCTCCGAAATTGAAAAAAAAAAAATATATTGCTCTTTAAATATATAAATTTCCCGTCACTAAAGGAAATTCATTAAAAAACTACTGAATAGGGTTTTTCATTCAAAAAGCAAACACAAGATCAACAATTTGTAAAAGACATTTTAATACCAATTAGATACGTTTATAGAGTTCGAGAAATTGCGCATGTATGACAGCAATGAGACGAGACGGGTGATACGCGTCATATTTTCTTTGCTTATGTAAACATGGTCGTGAAATTAAGAGCGTTAATTAAAACATTTCAGGCTTCGTGTTTATTTAGGTATCGGGAGCAACATCCAGCACTCAAACGTCTCAAAGTTGAGGTATTTTACGTGACTGAAAATATTTAGATCGGACCAAGTTTATACACAAGTTTTCTAAATTGTGGCAGATAAAATATAATTTACGTCCAAAACTAAGTATTTTCTAACAATGTTAAAAGAGAACACAAAAACTGAAGAAACAAAGACAGTGTAACATACACTAAATTAATTTAGTTAGAAAGTAGAGTATTTAATCAAACGAATATCTGAAGCTGCCACATCTTCACTAACTACAAATTACTTTTCGTCTTCAAGTCCACATTCTTGGGATAAATAAAATGTAAGGAAGAGAGGCACTTAAAATGTTTTGGGGTTACTGTCGATGACGCGAATGTTTTTGACTCTTTGATCAAAATACTTCACCGGCCAATTTTCGAATCGTTCACATTTGTTTAGAGTACTTTGATCGCTTCTTAAAAAGTTCTGTAATGACATATGAGGTATTCTCAACATTATGTACGTTCTCTCTGCGGCTAATTTTAATAGATATAATTTGTACTAAAAAACGAGTGTGCTTTAGACCGCACGACTGAAGTATAACTTTTTTAGCAATAGGTCTGCACTGTATCTTAGATATACGAAACGTAACTGGCTATGAGAGAAAGAGAGAAAGAAAATGTGTGCTCGCACCTCTTTCTCTCTTGCTCCGTTCGCTTGCCCGATCACACTTTTCGTAACACTCTCGTCACGCATTCACCAGTTTACTCTCCAAGTCAAGCGTGCGTAAAGAAGTTTTACTTTAGTAAATACATGCTTAAAATAATTGTAATCAAAACAAATACGAGAACGAGTCTTTACGAACGGGTTTTTATTTAGATAATGCTTTTATATTATTTCTGGCAAAGTGAACTATATATTATTACATCTCCATGTAATGTGAAACATTTTTTAAATTGAGCCATAAAGTGAAGTCTTACCGAGCTACCTGGCTAACGTAGGAGGGAATTTAATAAAGTTACGTGTATTTTACCATGAATTTTTCTGCAAAGTATGTTTTGTATTTTTTTAAATTAATACCAGATGAATCAAAGCCATTTTATCCGGCTTACGGAAAATAATAGACTCATACGTTTTGTCTTTTTTATTTAAGTTCTTGAGGGAAATTGAAAAAGCTGAAATGGTTTTCAGTTATTTTAATATTATGTTAATGATATGATTATATTAAAAATACTATTCGAATAGTTCTATAATTTTATTTTACTAGATAATATCAAAAATAACGGACAAAACGTTTGTTACAACAGTTTATATTTTATTTGTTTATATTTTCTTGTTGATTTAACATAAGCCTTTATTTTGACTACGACCTATATTATAATCATAAAATCATATTAAAGAAATTAAATAAGAAAATAAATCATTCAGTTAATACACATGCTACAGTTTTGTACGATGCAATATGTATTTTGTCCAATTGTATATAATAAATGCACAAGTTAGAGAGGATTGATGGATGGATGGATGGTTGCTTGTTACTCTTTCTAACTAGCTAAATAATCCTGCTTTCAAGCCGTGTTCCCTGTGATGAGTAAGGTGACCAGAGCCCTTGTTGGCAACTAAATTGCGACGCTTCTGGTGTAGCAGTCGTTTATAAGCTACGGTAATCACTTAACATCAGGTAAGCCGTACGCCAGTTTGCTGACCTAGTTGTATTAAAAAAAGAAATACTGACTAATGACTAATTAAATATAATATTTTTAGGTTTGCCTAATAATGTTACACATGATTCGCTCGTAAAAAACTTAATCTCATCAATTCAAAACACGTCGATTCTTGATTAACATTTCGACCCATAAAACGAGCGTTGTATCTATTGCGATTTTTTTTAAATGTTGGAATTGTTGGACGGTTTTCCATTGAACCATTTTTTTTCTTATACCAACATACACTATAAATTAACCAACAGAATAGCTTTATGTAATGTACACAACTTGAGGAAAACAATATTATATTCATAATTAACTATAACTTGCAATTTTTCGATATGCTTTCTCCAGAAGTAGTTTGAATAAAGTTTTACTTACAATTATGGTAAGTAAAGTACTACCGACATTTTAGTCTGTTATAATCCTTTTCATACTATTTGTTAATTCATTTACTCTGCTTTTGAATTTTTACCTACACAATCGGAAGACGCTAGCGCCTTTTTTTGCGAACCCTCTAGCGCGGGTGCGCCAGAGGGTTATGTCAGACTCCTACTGACTAAAAAACCACCACGTGTAAGCAGTCGTCCGCCTGGGTAGGGCGAGATGGGGTCGCGCTAGCATTCACCACCTAAGACACTAGCCTACTAGCCTAGGCTAGGACTAGTTCACTCAGGACTAGTTCACTAGCCTAGGCTTGGGCTAGTTCAGATGCTAGTACGTATAGAATAAATACAAAGGTGTTCATTTTATATTTTTGGGATCTGTTAATGTATACATAATTTTTGTTCAATATAGATTTTACTTTTATTTTATTAGTTATCTACATTACAGATCTGTTGCAACTAAGTGAATAGTTTTCGCAAATAACAACTATCTACGAGTATACTCGTATGTATTGCTGTAGAAGGCAGAGAAACTAAATTGTTTTATAGTTTGTCGTTTTCTATTGTCATTGGTTATAAGCGAGCTACACATACATACATATAACCGTATAAACTTTCACGATTCAGCCTGTAATATCCCACTGCTGGGCATAAACCTCTTTCTTCGTGTAGGAAATGTAAATTATTGTGTATTTATAATGTTAGCAGGATGAAAATTTATTCTTTTAGTCAATAACGACTACTAGTTTATTAATATTACTGTTTTATTATAGCGAACAACATTGTTAACGATAGTAATATGGAATATGCCGTTGACAAAAACATTTTGGGTATTACCCTTAAAAAATAAATGTAATCCTGTTTCATTTCTTTTATTATTTAAGATAAAAAGCAAAAAATAAACAAAACGGAACATACGCGAAGATAAAAATAAACAGAAATGTGATTTCAATATTTGTATCATGTATTTGTTCAGCATTGGGACTTTAATACGAAGACGGATTCTAAGCAAACTGATATTCTAGTCGCCGAACACGTAGCAAACACGAAGCAATAAGAGTAAATAATATACATTACTGATATGACGCTGAAGATGTTTTTAAAATCTTTATTGCCCTACTCCAAAAAAGAAAGAAGTGCTCAATTCGAAGGTATTATTTTTAATTTAATCGAGATCTGACAGGTACTCTTTGAGTTATTAGTACTAATACGTATTTAGTTTACTATTTTTTTCGTCGACCTATGTTATATTACTTCGATTGCAAGCAAACACATTGAAACCGTTCAAGAGTTCTTTAAATTATATAATTGAAAGAGAAAATGTAGTGAACAATGTGAGTCTTAAGGAAGTCTAAATGTTTTAAATATTATTATTTCTTCTATTTTAAATACAAAAAGGTGCATAATTTTAACATAATTCCTTTGCCTATTATGAAAAAAAAAAATAGTAGAATTGTAAATATTTCAATCAAATGTTCCGTGTTTTTCAATGTTTGTGTTTAAAAATTGTACGAGTATATCTCTTATTTTCCACGAGGTGGGAATAATGGTGGCGCAGCGAAAAAGGGAACAAAAGATTAATTGAAAATCGATATGGGGACATACCTTTGAGTCTATCAAAATACATTCAGTTTGCTTCGAAATGATAACAGGCAGAATTATAATGTCAGTCATGATTAATGTAGAGTTACGATACACTTTGTTGACTATTCCGG
Organism: Melitaea cinxia; assembly: GCF_905220565.1. NCBI lineage: Eukaryota > Metazoa > Arthropoda > Insecta > Lepidoptera > Nymphalidae > Melitaea > Melitaea cinxia. Next base: position 12,196,888 of record NC_059399.1, read on the forward strand.
AATGCTGACTTCGCAAATCCGTCTATCAAATGTCTCTTTTGATTGTTTCTAATGACTTTTTAAATACCTATTGACCGAGTTTTAAAACGAACGTTTACCCTTTTATAAAAACAAATATAAAATATAATACATACATTTTATTTTGTAAATCAGTATACAGGAATATTTTTACAACTTGTGTAAGATCAGGCCATTTAATTTAAAGAGAATAAAAAATGCTTAAAGTTAAATCAATAAATTTAAGACCGTGATTTTTTAATTACTCTTAATCCGATACAAAACCACTCAAAAGGATACAATAAAGGTACCGAGGTTTCTACTAAATCAAAACAAACTTTAGACGGGATCCCTTTTACTAACTTTCTAAATAATGGCGAACAATCTTTTTCATTAAAAATCTCCATGAACCTGATTATTAGGGAAGTAAAACGCCTCCGGAGAGTTTGTGAATACCCGATTTTCGGCGAAGATTTTCGCGAGGTCAAACTTGGGAATGTTAACAGATAATTACGACTAAGTTTTAGCTAGCACGAGACATTTAACAGATGCTTTATTCGGGAGAGCGCGGCCGCGAGCGTACAATGAATGCTAATGAGATCTGCGAACATGGAAATATCGGCCTTCGAGCGGAGCGCACTGGGTCCCGTATGGCTTACACAATAACTACATTTGGGCTTTTGGAAAGCACCCGTTAACACATTTGGACTCGTGTCTAAGGTTAATTAGATTAGCTTTTAAGAATACACAACGCTGTTATAGATAAACGTAGATTTTTTTAAAATCTAATCAAACGTGTGAATCGAGTCACGTTAATTGTTTTAATCTTTTTAGAAATATTGGTTAGCGAACAAATCCTGAAGATGTTTTACAAATTTTAGTAAATAGATACTTAAATTACAGTTCATTTTACCCCGCTTCGTTGTAAGATAAATAAAATAAATGAAAATAACAATGTCGCTTCCGTCCACTACAATGACCTATAAACTTACCTAGCTATTATATCTAGTCCTTGTTGATAGTAAAATCCTTTTAGAGAGAAAATACCATATTTTAACTAAAGCAAAAATAGATAAAACAGAATAAAATTAACAGATTATACTTATAAAAATACTTTTAAAAAGTCATCACTTCAGCCTCATACAGTCCACTGCTGGGCATAGGCCTCCAGAAGTTGGCGCCAAAAATGGAGTGAACTCATGTGTTTTTACCCATAGTCACCACGCTGGGCAGGCGGGTTGGAGACCGCAGGGCTGGCATTGTCGCATCGAAGACGTCTTCGGCCTCTGTATTTCAAAACCAGCCACCCCCTCTCTTCCCGTGGGTGTCGTAAGAGGCGACTAAGGGATAACATAATTCCACTACCACCTTGCAACTTAAAAAGTCATTGAGGTATAATCTAAAGAAGCCATTTCGCTTTTTTTGCCTCCTTAATATAATTTTTAAATTGATAATTAGGTACGACGCGTAAATTATAAAATAATTTTGTCTTTCATAGCAAGTATATAAGAACGTAATGGCGTAAAACTTTATATTGCATATTATGCGTAGTTAGCTTAACAAAGGATTAGTTAGAAAGCATCACAGGCTTACTACGAACGCAATTATATTTACTCTGTATTATTAAGCGTATACATATAAGATTTCAATAATTATGTGCCTTTTAGATAACAAGAGTTACAATTCAACGTAAATAACAAATTTCTAAGTATATTAAAAACGTTTTTTATATGTTATTATAATCAGTATAAATGTACTGCTTTATAATAATTGTAAGTGTTCACGCTTTATTTCGAAACAGAATATCATTGATAAATACCAACACATCGCGGTTCGGTGCAGGTCTAGAGAGTTATTAGTTTTACGTAGTGAAATGAGGCAAGTCCATTTCAACAATCTCAGATTCAGAACCGAGGAGATATAAGCAATTTACATGAGTTGTTAGCGCTATGCATCCTTCCGTACGTCACGGCCCAATTAATTTTATACGGAAACGGATATATGAGCAAGGCGCAAATGGGCTCATCACACGTACAATTCACCGTCTATCCACACATAAGTCGTCTTCGAGTGATAATAACAAAAAATAATATCAAAGTGCAGTTTTGTCACGATTTCAGTAAATATAAATTACAATTTTAACAGTAACGTAGTTCTATTGTGACTAAAACAGATTCGAACTTTACTATAATATAATGAAACTTATTCACGCCTCGTATAACAAACATCTATCGATCTAATACTGAATATTTTCAGTATGATTAAAATTAAAACGAAATATAATATAATATATTACATATACATTATGGTATAAGTTTCGTTTGAATTAATTTCAGTGCAACAGTCAAACTAATACAAATAAACAGAGAAGATATGCTTATTAATTCAGCGCAGGCGACGGAAGGGCATGGGGTCGGGCATTAGCTGCATTATGCAAGAGCAATGCGCTCTGCATGCGTAAATGACTGATGGAAGACAATGACGTAACAGGTAACCGATTATAACTTTGTATGAAAATTGCGTACGTTTCGTGGAATCTTTATTAATTCAAACGTAGTGATTCAAAAATATTTGGTGTGGTCAACCGTATGTACAATCTACATTATACAATTATACATGGATATTTTGTACCAGCGAGTTATGCGAGAGTTGTAAATTAAATCTTCTACCACCCTTGTATAAAAATAATGCACTCTACATCTTATTGCTTCTTCTATATAGATCTCCTTTGATTACCTATGTGTATTATGTACATACATGAGATTTCTGTGAAAATATTAAGTTAAAATAAAATAAAAAATTAAATAAAAATATTCCTACTTTTCCATCTACCAAAAAACCACCCAAAGCATCCAAAAACCATCTAAAAATTTTATATTCTGGTTCGCTTATTTTTTTAACGCGTTAATTTTGGGGTCAATGAGACCAATGTCAAATAAATTATAGGCTAAAAAACATTACGTCATGACAATAACGGTAACCAAAAATAACGAATTATGAAAATTGAAATTGTGCTTTCATTAAAGCATACAACACACAAAAGTTTTATGACAACGTCGCTCAAGTCATTAGAGGTGTAGGTCAAGGTTAAATTTATTGGACAGATAGATTTACAAATATATTTTTTTAATAGAAAGTTCTAGTTATTGAGTGTTTATGTTTGTATAATTTTCATTATTCGAATCGAATGTTTATCGTCAGAAGATCGGCTCTACATTACAACTTTTAAAACACGATAAGAGCTGCGAGCACCTGGTCTTCCTCACTCGCCGCTAGTAAATCACTAGTTACTACCGTTGCTTATAGAAACAAATTTTATTTTAGAAAGCAATCTTTAACGCAAAAACGCGTAGAGTGTATAGTACTTGTATTTTGTATGTGTAATGTGTTTTAAAAAGTATTAAAATAACGTAATTATTGTTTATAGTGACTTTTAAAATGTCTCATCACATATTTTTTTACACAATACAAAATATATTTAATTAATTATTATTATTAGTGGTTGCAGAGGATTTTAATTTAACTTTTTTATAATAACATTTTCGATAACATATTAAATTTTTATTACTTTTTAACACCAGTATGATAAACTAATTTAAATTAATTTGAAAACTCTTAAACTGAGTATCACATAATTGATCTCTTAGATATAATTAATCCATTAACAACGTTTGTTTTAACGGTCCTTTAAATAACAAAGTTGCGCATAGTTTAACGTCAATTTCCGTTAAAGGAATTTTATTAAAACCATTAAAATTTAATTTGCTTACTCGCAAAAACTTTTGTCTTTTGCTCTTTTAAAACTTTGAATGGAAATAGTAAGAAAATATTTTCAATGTATGTATGTAGCGCTTCTTTACGATATAATTTGTGGTGCCTAAAAGAAGGCACTGTGCTGTGTAGCTACGGCATTAAAGATTTTAGCCATCCCCTCTTTTCCCGTGGGTGTCGTAAGAGGCGACTAAGGGATAACACAGTTCCACCACCACCTTTAAACTTATAAAGCCGATCGATGGTGGGATAACCATACAAGTGCTGGCTTTGAAATGCACAGGCCGAAGATGGGCAGCAGCGTGTTCAGTGCAACAAAGCCAGCCCTGCAATCACCAACCCGCCTGCCCAGCGTGGTGAGTATGGGCTACACACATAAGTTTACGCCATTTTTGGCGCGAACTTATGGAGGCCTTTGTCCAGCAGTGGAATGCAATAGGCTGAGATGATGATGATGATGATGATGATGATGATGATGAAGAGAAGGCAGAAGACTCTATAAGCGTATTTAGTATGTAATCTAAAGAATTCGCTTTTGTATAGTACTTGTAACTCCTCAGACACTAAATTATTATGTTGTAAAAGACTAAGCTCTGCAAACAATTGTTAAGAAAGCAAAATCTTTTGGTTCTGTCTTTTAAATAGAATTTCTTCAGGCGTATCTTGGGTCCATTGTTATTTCTAACAGTACACCATTAATGTACATTAATGATCTTCCTTATTGCGTGAACAGAACTTTTTGACAACGGTCTCTAAAAGTTAAACGGATGAAGGATGATTACGTTAAACATGCGCAAATATCTACATGAATCATAAACCCGGTGAAGTTCCTAAAACCGTGAAAAACCAGAATAGTTGTATTGAAAATGCACGACATCGAGTGTCAGTCCAGTTTTTCGTAGGTCTGGTTTGGAATAGAGCTACTTTTATTCTACTTCAGCCTGTTGGCGCAGTGGTCGCAAGTTCATACAAACACAGTCATGATAAATGTTTGTATACAGTCTTTACAAATGTTTTTGCAGATATGGGCACATATATGTTTATATTATGTCTTCCTATTTTGAGAGTAAAGCTTTTCTTATAATCATTGATTATTTTTAAGAAGATTTATTTTTAGATAATGAATAAAAAATCATATACTGTTACGCACAATACATATAACAAGCTGAGTTCAAACGCGAAAAAATAAACGTAAACTGCAATGGCGCAGGAAGATAAGTTTGGATTTATATGTTAAACAGTTAAATAATTATTTAAAGCTTTGAATTCTTAGCTCTTATAGCAAATATATCCGTTATGCTTTGTGAGAAAACTCAGCACAGCAAACGCAGTGATTGCTAATAATCATTGCACAATAAGTAAAATTTAGATATTTTTGCAACGTCTCTTATGACACTGAATAATACACTGTTTTCATTGACAAAAAGTGATGATGATGATAATGATTTAAAAATACAGGATAATTGATTCGCGATGATCGAAGCAAATAAATATACACAAGTTTCGTCACAATTTTTTTTTTTTTCGTCTCAATTAAAAATTCTAAAAGCCATTAAACCAATCAATAAATCAATCAATCAATCAATTCAAAATTAAAAAACGGATGGTTATCAGTACGAGCCTTTTCATGAGCTCGCACAAAAAGAAATATCCCAAGCAACACTAAATAATGTTGTTTACTTTAATTACACGAACAAAACGTTTTAAATAGAAGACTGCACAAATATCTAACGTGAATGTTTCTCGTCACTAACGTCAACTCAGTTGTCGACCTTACCCAAGCGACCCGCTTTCCCGTTTCCATTTGCGTGCTAATTTAAAATTAATCAGTTTTGATTATCTAATTACCAAAGTCTACTATAGATAGTCTATAGTAAAGTTTGTTAATTAGTAACGACATAGTGACAAATGTGTATACTAGTAACTTTATATACACTTTGATGAATAAATAAACACGTCACATCTAACGCCCCTAGTATATTTTTTTCTGTATCAGTGGTCCAGAAACACACACAACACTCAAGTAGAGACATCCAGTTGGATGGCCATGTATGGCCACTACAAATGTCCGCCAGCCAGTGCTGTGACTTATGTAATTAATTATACAATACACATACAAGACACCTAGATAACACAGACACTCACACACACACACACACTCACACACACACATACACCTAGATTTTGATTTCGTAAACTTAATGAAAAAATAAATTGGTCTAGATAAGTTTTCATATTTATTAGTTTATTAAAATTGTCAAGTTTGAGATAACACTCGCTTTACGTTTATTTATTTTTTTGATTATTAGTCTAATTTGTAAATTTCTAATGGCATTTGTCCTACTCATTTCAAATGATATTGGTCGTTTTACATACGTTTCACGTCATAGGTTTCTGTGCTTGAGCTGGGTGCTAGCTTCAAGTAGAACTGATATGACAGACTTGCAAATGAAAATATTTTAAGTTTGACTTAAATTGATAAGTCTAATTCAATTATTAAAATCAAAATATATTACTATTTTAAGTACATTATGTCATATTGTAATAGTTTAAAACTTAAGTCTTTCTTCCAAAAATAGCCTTTCATGAACATAAAAATATTAGTAAAAAAATAACGAATAATAATAATTATATTGCAAAACATGTAATAGTAAAATTGTTATTTAAAGAGGGACGATAGGTATAACGACGTCAGCTCATCACAATTGATTCGGGTGCCTCCTGAATATAATAAATCACACAAAGGGAAGCCTTTTATTAACCGTCATTCCCGTACCTTTATTCACGCACGGGATCACTCTTGCAAAATGCAATTTACAATAAATTATCTAGATATTAATAAGTAGGAAGGTTAAGGGTTGAAAATAATGGCAGGACCATTCATCGTCAGATAAATTGCGAGTGGAGACACACTGTATTGAGATTACGTGCTTCAATATCCGGAATGAGCCGTCCCGGTGATTCGTCGGACGATAAATCGCTCGACTGCTCGACAAGCGGATCGAACAACGTAAATTAGTGCGTGAAAAACTTTCAGACACATTTCGTGAGATTATGAACGTTTCCTCGAAAAATTTCAACAGTTATCGTGATGAGAAAATTGGCGTAATTTGCTAACATAATGCGACTAAACGAAATACTTGCAAAAATAATTTTTATTATTTTGTTTATTCTACAACTGTCATATTGATAAGGTTCCTTTCATTTATATATATTAAAAATACAGACATACTGTTTAGACCAACATATTTTATTTATTAACAAACAAATTGAAATTATGACAATGGTTGCTTGATACTGCAAATAAAATAACTTTTAGTACATAGCGTTAATAAATTTCGTACACATAGAGCTCCAAATGTAGCAAGTATCCAAATCATCCCGATCAACTAACCGCGCAAACAATGTTGAGCTGAAGGATCAAATTAACATTCATTCCTCGGTCGATTTAACAGATTAACGCCAATCTCGCTAACGCAGGTATTCGACAAACGCGACCCAACTGCAAAACTAGGGTACAGGCTTTAACAGTTAATCCTTACCAAACTATCATGTCACATAAATTTATTTAAGATAAAAACCTAACACATCTTCACCGCCATCGATAGTCGAGAGGCATATAAAACTTGGACCCTATTATAGTACAACTCGACCGCAGTTAAGATATAACTCTCCCAGAGTTTGAAAACTTAAGCTGTCGGGATCATTACTGACTTGACTGGAGTCTGTACTTGAAGAACGTAAACTGTCCCGCTTTGATCTTTTTGTTAATAATAATAAATTGTAAAAGGAACGATTGACCTTGAGTATCGTCTAGAGATCTTTGTTGATAAGTTACTCATATTTTTTAAGAGTTTTCGATTGTTTATTGTTGTCGTCTTAACAATAAAAAATACACATATATTTTTATTTTGTCTTAGAAATCAAAAAAAAAATATTTTACGTATTATGTATTTATATAAGGTTGCACAAAACTGGGTATATATATTATCTAAGTTTGTAATGTACCCAATGTTAAGATATTTTATTTTATTTTATTGTTTAATTTTTTTTGCTACCTTAACTTTCTTTTATTATTGTCGAGTTTTTTTTTTCAATTAATCTATATTATTATTTTTGTAAATGACATTATTTTGACTTTCGTTAAGTGTGTATATCACCTTATGACGAAATAAATGTTTTCATTTCATTTCATTACGAATATTTTGTTTATATTTTACTACAGCTATTCAGCTGATTTACAGACATGAAATAACTTCTAACCCTTGTGAGGGTTATAATTTCGTTTCTTGTATCACTGTCACAAGTTACCGATTGGATAATAATTTATATCGTATCACGTATACCATAATGTAATTAGAATGGCATATCTATAAACTAATTGATTATAGCATAGCAATGTCGAATATATGGATTTAGGGAATGAACACAGGTTGGGTTTCTAGAGGTTAAAAATTACTTATAGCATAGGGTGTTTAAAGGACTATTAACCAGAGTTCCTTAAGTACAAGACTATTTTTTTGGGGTTTATTACAAATGTAATAATTAATAATAAGTTTGAAACTTTTTGAAACAATACACAATTAGATTAAGGAAACGCTGAATTTATGACATTGTCCGATAGAAAATTTGTCTCTATTACAGATTTAATTTTTAGCCTGAAATCTGAGATACGACGCTGTCTGCATGAATAACGGCGTAAGGTAAACAAGCCGCTCATATTTATGTCACGAGTTACCGCAAGCACGAACAATGAAAAATAGTCTAGTGCCACGATATTATCATTCTAAAGATTTAACACTTCTATACAATAAATAAATTTATATATTAAATACTAAATAATAATTTCTAATTCAAAAAACATAAATTTGTATAAAGGTAAACACTTTAATTTAAGGACATAATCGATTCCTTAAATAACCCATTATGAAGTAAATTTACTGTACGTCACATACTCATGACTATATAAATTATATTATCAATTACATTTTATGTAGCTCACACGTGTGTTACGTGCGACTTAGCACTTTTAAACTTTTAAAAACAAGTAGTTAATTATTAAGATGGTGAAAATTCTGCTATTGTTGAAGTATTTTTAAAGTAAAATTTCACGTATTGTTATTAGTTTTATTAATTTAGGCCACAAAGCGTTCAATACGTTTATTGTACTTATATAAATAAGTATTATCATATATGAGCATTAACTTTTTTTCAAGCTCTATGTGTGTATTTAAATATTAATAACAATTTTACACTGTTTTGTATAAAGCAGTTTGTTGATCGGCATTGTCCATATCACGGACAGGTGTTCTGCGAGCGCAGCGCTCGTAAAACCAACTACACATTAATTTTTTATAGTGCTCCGCACCTATTGTCAACCTCACTTGTTTGTACTGAGGTAGGTTGTAAATATGCGTTAAAATTTAGTTTCATATCAAAAACACATTCAACGATGTGTACAGTTTTGGCTATAGCACCATCGTAACATAAAGTTGTGAAATATTTCCAGTGTAAAATTTTATTGAAATCATTTTATTTCCTCAAAATACTTGCAATGTTCTTATTTATTTTCCTCTTTTCTCGTTTGAAAATAGGAGGTATATAGCAATACAAAGCAGGTAGCAAAAGGTTGTTCGGAAATTAATTAACCCTGTCGTTTACGAAATCATTTAATAGGCTATTAACGAAACCAAAGTGTATTCGCATAATGCCCACGATGGGTCCGTTAAGCACGTCATTTACTATTACCTAAACAAACAATTGGTCGAGCAAGATAAGTAGGCAGTATCGAGAACTGCATTAAAATGTATAAAACATTCGCTATATCACGATTGTTACTGAAAATTTCGATTGCTTTATGCTTGTGTACTAAGTATTTATTCATACTTATGTTTTCTTACATTTACAAAGCGATATAATTAATTGGGCCTTTTTCATTGCGGAATAACACATTAAAATGACATCGATTGATGATTTTATTATATCAATGAAACGTATCGTAAATGAAGATGTGACCTTTTAATGATACCGTTACCTTCCGCGCGATGCGACAACTTCGATCATTAGGGTTACACATACTGCTCGATGTAAACTATATATTATATGATGCAATTGCTCTTCAGTATAAGAAATAAAATAAGTTCGATCTATTTTTACGGGGGTAATATTAACGAAAATGTCCTTATTGTGAGCTACATTAAAAGTAAATTTTGCTAGCTGTTCGCACATCATCTTTTATAGGCGATGGAAGTGTCATTAACTTACACAAAATTTTCCAATTTGAAATTTGGTATTTTGTTCGAAATTATTTAATATTTACGATGTACTTAGTCTATATTAAAGTAACTTATAGCTTAATAAAAGCAAAAGTTGGTTCTTTTTTATTGCTTAGAAAGCACAAACAAAACTAATGGATAAACTATAAAACTTCTGAATTTATTTTAACGATTCTTTTACCATTAGGAGTCTACAATATTTACTTATATATACGCTTACACTGTTTTAATAATTTAGTTTAATTTCATTCAAAACAAGGTTAATAATATTTTACTTAAACGTCTTAATGTTTCAATTGCAGATTTAGCACATTTGAGATGTAGTTTTAGACTGTTAGCATTCCGGTCCTGTTCGCGGCTTGAATGTTGAACTTACGCTTACGTGTGTTTGGACAGAGCTTTGTTCCGCTATCACTTGTACCTAATTCACCGGCGATTTACACCCGAAACGATTGTACTTACTCTTAAACCCTCAGTGTTGTTAGACTACTAACACATTTTATTAGCTATGAAATCTTTTATACTTGCATTTCTTTGTAGGCGTGTTTTTAACTTTAGCGATTTTTGTGTATTTAATATTTGGGATTATATATCCATTAATTTTACTGCAAAATTAACAATGTCTGGATTCCCAGCTGTAGTATGCAAACTTATACGCAAAACTTCTAAAGAAGTGATTGTTGCTTTTCTTAAAAATACAAAATTTATGGACATAATACATATTTGTGAGTCTCAAAGCACTTCTGATATGTACTTTAAGTTATACGTAGAATTGAGAGTCTCAAGTGCTTTAATTTAGACAATGTCGCTGGAATTTTTACAATCTCAATAAAAACCCGTTCTTTCGTTGCATTTTTAGTTTTGAAGCAGAAAAATCATATGACATACCTAAAATCATCACGTAGATATTGTAAATGTGCCACAAATTTAGGCAATTTATTCAGAATTGTTATCAAAAAATATTTAATATCAACATGAACATTTCATGTCATTTGCGGGTTCGATCCCTGCACATGATAAACATTTGTATTGGCCATACAGATGTTTGCTTTGGTCTGGGTGTTTGTGCAGTCCTTGTGGGTTTTCCCACCGTGCCTCAGAGCACATTAAACCGTAGGTCCCGTTTGTTATCATGTACACCTGATAGCGATCGTTACTCATAGTAGGGAATTTATCCGCCAACCGTGATGGATTAAGCCCTGATCCTTCTCCTACATGGAGAAAGAGGCATAGGCCTCTGCCCAACAGTGGGACATTACAGGTTGAAGCGTAAATTTTACAAAACTGAGTTTTAAAATTACTAAATCGTGGTGCGTAATTACTTCCAACACATATTTTTTTATAAAAACACAAAAAAAAATTAATTGTGCACGTAAAAATATGGTATAAAATAGTATTATGACAGACTATATTAGCCCTAATGAAGATAGATCTGCCATTATATCGGGTGAAGACATTTTTATGAAAGATAAGTATGTACCTAATTCAGTAGAGATGTCATACTTTCGCTAGTTTCCACAATTGCTAAATCAATAATCAGACTAGATAGTTACACAAGGTTCGTCTAGTATCATAGGCTCCGGATCCATTAATCAAATGAAAACACAAAGGGAAATAAAATGTACAATACGAACAGAACAAAGCGATAAAACCAAACTAAAAGGGGTGTTACTAAAATCAATATATTGGATGTTTCGGACGTACTTTATCAAGGTTTTTTATCAAGTCGAATGTGTCGGGCTTTGAGTACAAGCGTGATAACACGCTACTGATTAACGATAACGGTGACGTTAAAAACCCAAACCCTAAGGTGCTTTTGAATATGCGTTTTATCTTTTTCGAACCATATTAATACATGCAATAATTTAATAAGTACTATTTTCTTGATTGCTATAGAATTTGTTTGTAACAATATGACCCAGATGATAGAATAAACACTTCAAAATTAAAGTTTTATTTTAGAGATATTTTATCAATTTAATCAATTTTAAAATAAATTATTAAAATCATAAACCTTGATAAAAATTCAAAAACTGGTAATGTGTTAAAAGATAAAAGATATAAAAACAAAATAAATTGTCATGCACATACACAATTAAATATCTATTTCGATACAGACATTATGCGACTGAAAATAAAAAGAATTGAAAAATATAAAATGATATTTAAAAAATGGTGGCGTCATAGCGGTAATCGACACCTGTGACAATTAATGCTCCTCGCTACACCACTTTCATTACGTAACTATTTATATTTTCCGATTCCTCTTTTACTATTCGATGATTTCAAACCAGAGTCAACTATTTTCTATCGGATAGCATTTTATATTTAAGACTGTTCTTTCATATTTACTCTAAATTTTATGATATTAATTTTCCATAATTTTTTATATTGAGTTGAGTCAGCTCAGAGCAATGAATTTACGGAACAACCCGAGTAGAAATTTTTTCGTCTTCCTTAGAAGGACCGGACCAGGCATGCCTGATCAGGACTAGATAAGGCATGTAACGCAGATGATTGGTCTGGACCTGATCAGGATGAGATGAGATTTCCTGATCTGGACCTGATCAGGAAATCTCATCTCATCCTGATCAGCGGGTTCGGTTCGGTCCTTTTAAAAAACACGAATGTATATTTTTGAAAAAATTGTTTAACAAAAAAAAGCGAATTGATATAAATATGTATTAACATAATTATTATAATATTTATTTCCGTTTATTTTTTCCAATGTATTATTTATTTATGTTTTTACTTTAAATATTAATTATTTTTATTTATTTTTATGTTATTAATTAATTATTATTATTAATTAAATTTTATTTATTAACTTCTAATGATTAACTACTAACTACTATTTCCTATTACTTAATGGACTCCCTGCTAGATTGTCCTGATAGCTGTATATATATACTAAGTGCGCTTAAAAACATTAATAGCGCGATTCAGGCTCAGTTCGCGTCATTTCTTTCAGGCCATCCTGATCTGGACCGGACCAGGTCCTGATCCAGTATGCCTTACCATACTTGGTAAGATTTTACATCAGGCTAGCCTTGTCTGGACCGGACCTGGTCCTGATCCAGTATGCCTTACCATACTTGATTATATTTTACATCAGGCTATCCTTGTCTGGACCGGACCTGGTCCTGATAGAGCTTGCCGGATCAGGCATGCCTTATTCTATCCTGATCTGGTCCAGATACATGATCTGGTTGAGCCTGACCTTTTTTCTACTCGGGAATATAAATATTGTTAGGCTTAGTAGCTCATTAAGTTATTTTTATATTAAGAATTGGTCACTAATTTTAAGAACAAAAAATATTATTTATTAAGTTATTATATAATTTAATAGTTATTATCTTCATTTTTATCTTTGATGTGAATTCGTAATAAGTCAGAGGCTTTTAAGACAGTATAATTAAGCGCATAAGCATAAAATCGTTAGTAATCTTAGTGTAAGTACAAATTATACTCTTTAAATATTTGTTAAATATTTTTTGAGTTAATACTTATTTTACTGTTTTTTTATAAATGAAACCATTTTTTTTTTCATTCAATTAAAGCAGTTTTGAACTATAATTACAGAGAGATTAAATTATCGGTAAAGATTAAAGTTAATATATCGGTCCATTGTAAAGTATACCTCGTGTATTAAAGTTAACCATCCCAAAGAATTCAAAAAGTCAATTAAAATGACACAGCGTAGTTATCATTATATTACTAATAGCAATTTGGTTTATTTACTTTAAACAATAAAATATCAATTCAAAAATTTTATATAATTACTTGGGATACAAGTCTTCTATTAACGTTAAACGTATGAGCACCTCGGAAGAGGTTGAGGTACAAAATAAAACTAGTCATGGTGTGGCGATTTATAAGCAACTGGAGATTTGCTTACGAATTCCACCGGGAGTGCCTTATTTCGTGCGTTCTTCGGTGAAAATACTGGTTTCCAGCTGTGTGTCTATTTACATACGTACATACAAAGATTTTACAAAATGTGTTTCATCGATAAGCAAAGGAATTGAGGTTTTTACTCAGAGAATTTTAACGTATTTATTTTTATAAAACTTTTTGAATAATCGCGAAAAGTCTAAATCGAGTAGGTTTAGTTCGTAGCGCTTAAAACTAGAGCATTCGCATCATTTAGCAATCTCATCTTTAAAACATCGTCTGCCGTTCCGCGCGAATACGCAACATTTTTTAAAACTTGTGGCAATAAATAAGAACTTACACGCATACCATAATGTGAAAGATAAAAACTGAAGAGTTTAGAGCGGAGGGAAGCAAAACATAAATAAAGTCCATATCTAGAAGCCTATGGAGTTGGACAGCTACCGAGTAGACTTAGGCGAGCCCGTCCCACAACACTGTCATCATTTAAGCCGCACATTAGTGAAACTTGCGCCGTTTGAACCACACCTGGGGACTGGCGGCACATTCGATATTTCACACACAGTACAGTGAAACACGGTAAATTTTAGTTAACCCATGTTTTGTTGTTGGAACACGTACATATATCATTGCGAGTTGCAATAGGTTTTAGACTTTCTTGCTTTGTTGTCCACGATGTTTACGTAAATATGATCTACTTCGATAGAAAGAAAGCATTTTTATTTTATATTTATAATAAAGTGTAAGAAATAGATACTATTATTATAAAAAAAACACAAAAGCACAGATTCAATCTTTAACAAGTAAAATACGACAGTATACACACAAATGTTAGATATGTGTCATTTATTCAAAAATGGGTATATATTTGCAACGAAAACCTCGTACAGTACCCAAATACGGGATCGATTGCAGCTCAGACCTACTCCTGCTTTCTAAAAGCCTTTCTGTTTGTTCATCTCATTGTGAGCTCTAAAGTGTAATCACTATTCGAAGAGACTTACAAGCATTCAAATTCTACACTGATCCCACTTAAATATTTTTTTGGCACATTCGAGGAATAAGTGTAATAATGTCTATTGATCATCCTCGTGCACAATTACTTACATAATAAATTATATTATATTAACAGAGTTACTTTATTTTTAATAAATCTTAAAACTTAATCTCTGACCTTTTGATAAAATATAAACGTAATCAACGCAGAACTTCGACTACATCAGTTTTTAAATTATTTAAAAACATTGTCTATGTTTTTTTAATTTCGTATTTATATTTAAAAATATTTACTTATTTCTTGTAAACCTTTTTTTATTGCATTAATATAATTCTTTTATCTTACTAAAAATATGATGATGTATCTTTATATGTGTCACCATGGCTTACAAAGTAAAATTCGAATACTGCTATGTTGTAGAAGCGCCATGCCAGTGACTCTACGTGATTGTAACTAAAGGGTAGATACACTTTCAGTCTCAAATCAGTCGTCGGAGCCCGACTGGTTTACCTTTACAAGACAATATCTTTACTTTAAACTTGCATCGTTGTTTCAGTGACGTTGAAAGATAGCAGTTTGTACTTAGTTTTTGACGTTTTCTGTTAGTTTCAAAGGTCTCTTCTTACGACGCGATCATTAACGTAAAATACCGGCGATGATTCTGTTAGTTTTCAAGATATCTTATGAACCACGCTAAAAACAAAACACTTTGCTAAATAAAACAAATCTTCTACTTACGCACTGTGACTAATGTATGAAATCTACTTCAACTTTCTCTAACAACACCCACGTACCTGCAAATTAAATGAAAAGAGTATAAATGAAACATTGTTGTTTTAATTTGTGCGTTACCTACGAGTATAACAGCTACACCTAAACAGTGTTATTATCAAAACATATTTTTTTTCTGAAAAAAATTATCAAATTAATACATTTTTTACTGTAAAAATTTAATTTAACTTGACACACATATATTATTAGTCCCAACATATTATCCGCTACAAAATATATATAACAGTAGGATATCCGAACTACATACGAACTTCAACTATCTGTTCAATGGATGAAAATTATTTTATATTTATTTTAGTGTATTAGAAAAATAATCGCGAAAGGGTCAACAAAAAATTCCTGGCCAGGCCAATATTTAATATCTACCGATAGTATGAAGCCTAGTACAGGCTGTTATGTAATTTTTGGGTTGGCTATTTTTTCCTGGCATAAGTACTGAGTCGGTAGATAAAAATAGGTCTATTAATATACGAGTATATATATATATATATATATATATATATATATATATATATATATATATATATATATTGTTGTAGTTACTTATACCCCCCATGTTTCATAAATAAATCTTACATCACAGTGAGCGCTGTTTCATTGCAAATTCGATGACATAGGGTTGCCTGTTAAAAGTCTGGTTGATGGCAGTTGTCGAATATAATACAGTATGGCCAGAAATTTACCAGCCAACCTTTTCGCGATTTATCTTTAACGTGTTAAAGAAGATAATTAATTAATTTTTATCCATTAAGCAAATGGGAGAAGATCACGGCTAGTTCGGATCTTAGATTATAAAATTTAACTAAAATACTACTGTTGACGATTTATAAATATTGTTTGTTGTATTAATAAAATTTGAATTCTCAAATACCTACTAATACGTACAAATTTACAATGTATAATATGCGTTCAAAAGTAAATTGAAACGTTATTACTGTTTGCAACAAACCAATAGCAAACCACGGGCGTCAGTTAATCGCTGCCCACCAACTAGTGGGTAATCCTTTCGAGTGTGTATATAACGTGCATTCCCAGTACCCATGGTGTTCCAAACTCGGTACAGAGAAATTGCAGCGCTTCGCATCAAAGCAACGTACGAGTATTACTGACATGACGTGCTTTGGGTGTATGTTTTAATTCGTAACACATTCACAGTAAGCCCGCTTAATTTATTAATTCAGGTAAGTTAAACATCGATGTTTCATAAAGATAATACCGGCATTATACAATCCGAATATTTTATCTAATCGAACTATATGAGGTTCATTCTCATGTTTAATTAAAACTTGCTTTATAAATATACATATACTCGAATAAAACTCGTTTCTGTTATTCGTAGTCTAGAGCCGGATAATAATAAACAAACATAAAAGTTAGAATAGTTAGTAAGGCAGTCCGAATGGGAGTTCGAGAGTTGCGCCGGCGCAGCGTGCATTGCCCCCTACACCCCCCTTTCCCCTACAAACGCGCCTGACGGCATTCCGCTGCGCTTCCTGACCAAGGCAAGTGCAGCGGCATTACGTTGCAAGTACCCCTCCTTCCCTCCCTAACTTTCCCCCGTACCTTCCTTCCCGGCTAGCTTACCATGCGTACAAAGAACTGTTGCTCCCGACTGATTTAAATTTGTAGATTACATTCACTGTAACCCACAAATATTAGATAAAACATAAAAAAAACTCCAAAACTACACATTTTATTCGTAGTATAACTGGCTCTTAAATTATTAAATTGATTGACTATCAAATTGATTGAATTTATAGTTCTATATAGACTTAAACTATCTTTTTTTTTCTCTTTTGAACAGAGGCTTATTTTCAGAGCGAAAATAATTTAACTCTGCAAATACGGTTAATGATATATTTTTATTTTCTCATACGGTGCTTGTTCATCATATATCATATAATTATATATTTGAATATATAAGATAAATAATCAATACAATTAGAAATTTTAATTTGAACACAATATTTATATGAACAAATTATTCAAAACATTGATGTTATCAAGTTACATACGAGTATAAACTTGACTGCAGTATATGTGCAGTGCATTTGTAGGTACACATAGAAAATAATATTTGTGACGAGCAAAAAGTATGGAAACACCTCGTAATAGTCTGTCTACTGAAAGCGTTTTCTAGCAGGCTTTTAAGCGCTTATCTTGGAAATGATAGCCGCGACCGGACGTTGAAAGGCTGTGACGGCAATTTGCTTACATTAGGACATGCCCCGTTTTACTACAAGAGTACATTTTTACTGCCGTTTCATATAGTGGTAATAATTTTGTCCATATTTTACTTTATATTTAATATTTTCTTAATATGTGTTAAAGCAATTTAACATTTAACAAATCATCTACATTCGAATAGAACTCTAGCAGTAGAAGCTGCACTTGAAATTACATTTTCACAATCTGACGACTGTTAGGAACATGTATTATAAGTAAGACCTCTCGAATATGATCATTAATAATGTTTTTTTTGTATTTGAAACGCAATATTGATTCGCAAAACGCAGTCAGCTATGAAGTTGAAACAGATTCAGTCATGCCCTGTTTGGAATGTAACACAATTGTTGCCAGTTAGTTCAGCGCATCCGGTTGCTGAATTGTTTTCAGGTGTATTCAGAAAGCGTTGAATATCCTTTTCGTTTTCAACGATATATAAATCTGCAGATTCCGTAAAGGATGATAAACTACATGACTTTATTCCATAATTTTATGTTTACGTTGCTCATTTATTGTCATACCATAGAAGCAGTTTTTAATAATGTTATATTTTTTGTATAGGTACATCGCTGGCAGAGACTGAATGAGAATTGAGGAAAACAATAAACATATCTCGATATTTGACACGAACTTGGCTGAAGCGAAGCGATATTTTTAATTCTTTAATAACTATTGGTTATGGCGTTAATATGTAACTTATGTAAGACATTTAATCGATGGTCCAAATTTTTTAGTATTTATAATCGTCAATTAATGGGCTATATTCCTGTAATTCAAGAAAACACACTCTTTCCGAAGTGAAGTTTTACAGTTTTTACAGAATTATAATTTACATTCCACCAACATTTCAAACGAACGTGTTCGTACGATTCATTGCCAATCACGCAATGTCGTGTGAAATATCCAAATAATTTTGTATGAAGATATTTAAGCGTGCCACAGCGTTATTGCAAATGTGTGTCTTATAAAAAGTCTCTAAAGTAAGCAAAGATAAATATTTTCAAAAACCTAGAAATTGAATTATTAAAAAAAGGTGTACGCAACCACCTCCTGTATAACAAAATTTTTGGTCTGACAATGAACGCATTTAAGTGACTAATATTTATTTTTCTGTAAATTTCATTAAAAATCATCCAAAAATAGACCATTTTTATAAACTTAACGTTGCGATGTATAATGTTAGCGGCGTTTAAAGGCCGGTGTCTGGCCGTCTGTTTGTTTTCCGCGGTTATTCCTGGCGCAAGCCGCCATTGTTTCATGAGTTATAGTGTAGAAGGTTACAACAAAACTATCTTGCCTTCTTCGTGGGATAAACTTGTTATTTTTTGTATTTAACTTAAATGATATTCATATGCAAATAGACTTTAGAAAGCAATTATCTTTTATATAAAAATCTCGCGTCACAATGGTAGTTACCATACTCCTCTGAAACAGCTGGACCATTTTTTATGAAATTTTGTTTGCATATCGGGCAGATCTGAGAATCGGCCAACATTAATAAGGGTTTAAAAACATATATGGCAAAGAACGTTTGTGGGCTCAGCTAGTTTTTCTATAAAAAGATAAGGTTTCCATTATTGATTTCAGTTGCTGAACAGATGCATTGAATCAAAATACTGTAATTATTAGAAACCGTTCGTTTCTTTTACTAAACAATATATTTCAAAAATGCTTTGTCAGAATTCGATATGATTTTCAAATCGAAGTTATAAATGTTAAATGTGTAATATATTTCATATCGTTTAAAAGTTCAAATATTGAAAGGTAAATATTTTTCAATCCATGCTTCGAAAGCAGAAACGATTTGTTAGCGAAGTATTAAATCTCACCATGAGTCTCGAATTTTACAGAGGAAAACCTGTATAAACAATCAAATGGCCGGCCATTAAAGGGAATATTGGTTTACGGGCGCTGTAACCAATGATGTCAAAACTATCGTTTAGCAACCAACATTAAGACTGCTATACACTAAGATATGATAATCGCAGAAAAGTTTCCTCCAACATTTTTTATTATTTTATTTAAATTTTGTCAAGGCAAAACTGTTAATTTGTAAGGTATTTGATTATATAAATCAGTTTAAACAATAAAAAATGAATGATATACACACATCAATCTGTCAATGCAAGAAGAATTTTCAAAAGATAATTAAATGGAATGGAAATGGAATTTGTTAGTATTAATACTACAAATTGTTTTAAACATGTGAAAGTATAAACTTATGATTATATGAATAACACCAATCGATTTGAAGTTAACTAAACATACAAATTGAGAAAACTAAAATTTTATGAATTCTTAATAATCTATACAAATAAATAAAATTGGAGTGTCCGTTTGTAATAGTAAAATAACCGCTTTTTACAAATGCATATGGATGTTTACACGATACATATACCAAAATGCTGCGTGGCCGCTGTGGCCAATGCTGTGTGGTTACGGCATTAAAGAATATAACCACTCTCTCTCTTCTCGTGGGTGTCACAAGAGGCGACTAAGTGATAACACAGTTCCACTATCACCTTGGAACTTAAAAAGCCGACCGATAGCGGGATAACCATCCAACTACTGGCTTTGAAATACATAGGCCGAAGATGGCCAGCAGCTTCTTCGGTGCAACAAAGCTAGCCCTGCGGTCGACCGATAGCGGGATAACCATCCAACTACTGGCTTTGAAATACATAGGCCGAAAATGGCCAGCAGCTTCTTCGGTGCAACAAAGCTAGCCCTGCGGTCACCAACCCGCCTGCCCAGCGTGGTGACTGTAATTTGTAATTTATTTATTTATTTAATTAAAATTTGATTCTTTACAAATATAATTAAAGTTTTTAAATATTACGGTGATCAGAGTTGACAAACACATGCTTTTTCTATTATATACAATTCAAACACAAATTATTTAAACTACTTACACACACATACTTAACTACGTTATATCGAACTTTTTATTGATTGATAATTCCTAGAAATCACAAAATGTATCACAAAATAATATTAAACATATTCTATTAAAACACATATAAAATAAATCAAAAATCAGATAGCCTTTTTATCTAACTTACAACGAAAAACGGTGACTATGGGCAAAACACATGAGTTCACGCCATTTTAGGCTCTAACTTGTGGAAGTCTATGTCCAGTAGTGGACTGCGATAGGATGATGTAATGATATACCAAAATAACATTTTTTACATATTTTGTCTGTCTGTCTGTTTGTTTGTTCCGGCTAATCTCTGTAACGGCTGGACCGATATTGACGGGACTTTCACTGCCAGATAGCTGATGTGATAAGGAGTAACTTAGGCTACTAACCTAACCTACCCTAACTCTGCGAACTGAACGATAAATTCTTTCTTAAACTCCACGCGGACGAAATCGCGGGCACAGCTAGTTTATATTATAAAATATTATGATATGTAATTTTGTCATCATAGTCAGTTATACATATATAATATTTTAACTAACGCCGAAATTTTATTATGAATAAAAACACGTATAAGTAATGCACCTTCTATAAACGTATAAATATGTGCAATGTTAATATTTCCAATAAGACATAATATAAATGCCCCTTTAGTGAAAACTACTTCCTAAATAGCGTCTACTCTACTGAAAATGGGATGCCCTACTCTAAGGGTTAACCTTATCATCAAAAACTTTCGCATTTATTTGAATAATGGTGGAGGTTAGGAAAAGGAAGTACAATTTTGAGTGATTCAATATAATTCAGATCTAAGAGGAAACATTCAAAACAAGCATTAGTGTAATATTAATTAATATTTTAATTAAGTCGACTTGTAACTAATGAGAAATTTATAAGCATCGCATACATAAGATTCCAATTAGTATCGTGATCGCACGTGTTTATAACTGGAATGGTGTATACGAAGTGCACCAAAGCAATGCAAAATAAATTGAAATTTAGCATTATTACGATTTATGTTGTATTGATTAGTTATTGGTGTAAGCTTCATACTATGTTATTTGTAATCATCAGCGTGATTTCAACCCTCTTTATGGTGAGCAAATTTAGCCCTACTTTCAAAGTACAATAATTTTATGCAATCTTTTTAAAATGTGTTTTAAAAGTGTATAAAGAAGGCTTGAATTTTATATTTCACTAGATCAAGACGCTTAAAAGTTGGCTGTTAAGTATCTCTCGCTCTGATGTTGTAGCCCTTTGTGAGTTCTTTTTCAATTGGAATTTCACATGTACTCGTATCACGAAAACTAGACCATTGCAAAGTATAGTGTATTTTTGATACAGGAAGCGATACAGATGTTTATTTTCGTAACCGTAGATAAGCTCAACATTTTTTTTTCTTATTTATGTATATTCTTTATTGTTTATTTTGATTTCTACAAAAATATCTCTTTATTCGGTTAATAAGTTTTTTTATCGAGAAAAACTATATATTATAAAACGAAAAAGTAGATATCGTCTGTAAAAATCAACCAATTTAATGCGTAACGAAACTTAACGCGGGTAAAATCACAAGGGACGTGTTCGTTAAAGCATGGAATCGTCCCACTACTAGGTGATTTATTCCAACACTTCTATTCCATTACTATTTAATATAATTTATTTTCATTTTAAACCCACTTGGAGCTTATTTTGACATGATGTTCTTTTTGGATTCGCAAATGTACGCGCATATCTTGGACGTCGTCACATACCAGATAGGTTTCTTCTTAATGTATTCCGTCACTACTAGGCAAGAGATAAATTTAGTAATAGAATACTCGAAAACAACCAGAACTTGAGTCCTGGACTGTCTGTTACAAATCTCGTGCTCTATCTACTCGAAGACTTGCTACATTTCGCAGTTTCACCTGTATAGGTTCCAATTCCGTAAACTTTACGACGTAAATTATGCTGCGGCAAGGAACCAATGTGTTACTGTGGATCTCCAGCTATCTACATTAACTTTCATTAGAACCTTGATATTTTAAGCGCGACAGAGTAACAAAACGTACATTTATCCATCCTCATCAACTTTCTCATTTATAATTTTATTATAATTTAAGCTCATCGGATTGAAGCGTTACACCTATGTCAATATAAAAATGGCTTTCTAGTTTTCTTTCTTTACGTTGCGCGGTTTGTTTAGGCGCGCTGATCTCGGGATCTACGGAACCGATACGAAAGAAACTTCTCGCGTTAGAAAGCATATTTATCGAAGAAGTTTACAAATTAAGAACAAAGTACCAATATAGATAAACGTCTCCACAGGTATTGTCTAGTGTGAGTTAATATAACAAAAATAAAAAGTTTCTCGTGTATTTTTAAAACATAGAAATCCTACTTAAAATAATTTATATTTTTAAATTAGGATTTAGATTAATTATTAAGAAAAGGTTTTGGCTAATTACTAAGAAAATGTATACATTGTACTTAATATTTCTGCAATAAAGGTGTGAAGAAGTAACAATTCATCCTACCCAGTTAAAACTTTCAGAGATGTCTATCCCACACAGTTAAAACTTTCAGAGATGTCTAGGTTGAATATTTATTATATTACTAATTTGACTATACGCTAATGACAAACTATAAACTAATGATAAATAATAATTAATTTAAGTGAAGTTTAATTCATTTTTTTTTTGAAAATATTTTAAATTTTATATAAGGTTTTATTTAAACTCGCAGTAATGGTATAAGTTTCTAAAGTGCATATGCGTTAGTGGCAGGAGCTCTTTATAGTATTTAATATTTAATGAAATAATTTATAAAATATAGTTCGGATGATGTTTATGAACAAGTAAGGGAAAGTTAAATTAATAAGCTTATGTAAAAGCGTCTCATGATGACCTAGTCTATTTTTTTTCATTACCTGTATCACAAAGAGGCGCGAAGCACCTTTTTCCCCTACTTACTCTTTCTTCGTTGTGACGTATTTTTTATGAAGACATTATAACGGATCTAGCGAGCGAGCTTTGTGAAATATGGATAGCAAACGTTAAAATAAAAAGAATTTGTACAGACTAAGAAAGAAATTGTATTATTAAACAAAAAATAAAATAAAATAAAATTGAAAAGCTGTTGCTTGTCCTTTTTCCGCTTTTATACTTTGACTCGGAATTACAATGTCAATTATAATGGCTTCGTTTTTTATTTTAATCGCACGAGCATAACGTAGATAGTACTCTTCTATTTCATGGTTTTATATAAATGTAGAGTAAAATGAATTCGTAATTAAAAGCAATACAGCTAAACAAGACAAAGGATTTAAATAATCGTCACCATTAAGGCGGTGGGTATATCGCCGATATTAATATTTTTAACGAGACCCCGGGGTTTTATTCAGGGAAATTGCAGTTAGAAGGATCTTATTAATGAACGTCGCAGACTCTTTTGTCCAGCGCGAGAGCATTTCCTGCACAATCGCTCTGACACCGAGTAATTAGCGAGAAAAATTCGTTACTCTGACATCTAGTACCGTATTTAACTATTGCAATGGAAAAATTAAAATTGCCCCAAGCGCTACAACGGTTTTATTACCTTAATAATCCATATTAACTTTTTGTTATAATAATCCTCGAGTGATATCTTGCTTCAATTGAAACATGACCAAGAGTATTAAAAAAACTTATAGTAGGCAAATAAATATAAATGCTGTATGAAAAAGCAAAAATTCGACCGATTCACACGAACGCTTTTTGTATAATTTATTTCATAGTTATATTTCACGATATAACGAATTCTTACTAGAATAATTCTATTAGTTTTTTAAGTGATTTTTTCTTTCTTTAATAATACTGTACACAATAATTTTAAATGATTTACAGTTATTTTAAAGCATAAATAGTCAAACAAATCAAAAGATACGGTTAACAAAAAATTCAGGTGCGTATAAGAGAGGCAATAATATAATATTGTTTTATTCCAACAAATAGTATAGCTGTTTTTTACTTGCCACACGTTAGTCTATGGGCGTTCCGGTTCGTAAGCTAGCACGATGACCTTTCATTATTAATTCCTAGCCTAAGGTATAAAAGTTAGCGTTATACAAATTAGGATAGCATAGCACTCACAAGGTGTATGTTGACGATTGATGCGCAACGTGTAGAAAGACAATTGAATCTCTATTTATAATCTTATTGAATAGTTTTGTAAAAAAAATATGTTAATGCGATTTTATTAATTGTTCATCAAAACTCATAACACATGATATATAACATGTAGCAAAGTGTGTATAAAATTATTATAGTACTTTTTTCATACTTTGATTTACATATCAATAGTGTACGTTTAAGTCTTGTTAAGAATAAATTTAAACGTAAATAAAACTTGGTTTGATTAGTTTCTATTGTAAACGAATATTATTTTATTATAGCTTAATAATTAATAACAATATATTTTAACGTTTTATTAATAATATTATCATTACTGAGCTTGTTTTATAATATATATAATTAAGTTTGTTAAATTGCGTGTTGAAGTTTAAGAAAAGTAAATGTTAAAAAAGACTATATCAAGTGATCAATAATTATCAAGTTCATTAGATTTCCATAAATATTGTATCATTAAAAAATATTTGTAAAAAGAATGAAAAAGTTTAAAAGTGTTATTTTAATCACACGTCAAATATGGTAAAAAACGCAGTCGCTTACGTTTGAAACTAAAAAATAAGTCTTTCGAGTGAGGCAACAGGGCCTCTCGGAGTTCGCGATGATATAATGATAGAAGCCGCATTTAACGACATATATCTAGAATTTATAGCTGTCCGAGATCATATTGACATTCTTTTGACGTGTCCTGCGAATATTTAAATTAAGGGACAATTTATTTGACAAAGATTTTATTAAACTAATCAAATTACAGCAGAAATTTTGTGACACAATATAATTATAAGATGAGTCAGATTAGATAATATATAGTAGGTACATGTAAATTTTAAGAGTCATGGCATTCCTACACGCAGACAATCGCAGTGTGTAGCATAAAAATGCTGTTAGTAAATCACGCAATAGAATTTCAAGCCCCCAAATCAGTTTTTGTCGCGTAATTGATTGCTGGATCGAAATTTATACACTTATTAGATGGCTGAATGCAATTAAGCGCATACTTGTGTTGTAAATACCGTTTCGCGCGGTCGCGTCGAGTCGTCGCTTTCGAGCGAAATTGCGATAAAACTGATAGGTATAACGGCGAGCGTCGGGCACGCCACATGCTATGATTTCTATTACAGAAAAAAAGTAATCGAAAAAAATCATTTGAAGCGTAGGTACTTTTCATACTTGAATAAAAATTAAAGAATTCACAAATAACATATATCAGGATCGTTATTTGATTTCGTTTCACTCTTTGTTTTAGAATAAAACTCTTTAAAAATACATAATTCATATGTTCATTTAATAGAAAATATAAAACATTGACGAGATTAATTAACATTTGTTTTATATTTAAAACATTAAAAAATATTTTTTTCAGTATAAACAAAAAAAACCTCATATTTTATTTTATGCTCGCATATTACTTATCGCATTTGCCGCTATAGAGCCGGTCATAATTTGCAACATGAAAAGTGTTGCATGTTAGTGTGTCTACAGTGTTTAGTGACCGTTATATTGTCGCGTCTTCGAATATTATGAATGGACGTGAGAAAAATTTTAATATTCAGTTCAAATAAGTATTATTTGAATAAAAACTACTGTAGGATTTCTTTAGAGAAATCTTAGAGACTGTCGCGCCCCTTATTTATGTATCTATTAATTATGCATGTGGGTTTAGTTATTAATATTCAAAGTCATTTAATATCCTTCGCGAATTGAGAATAACGATTGAGTCTTAGTTCGCGAGGGAATATTATATTTATGTAATTTTTTAATTGTTAAAAATTTTTGAAATTCCTAATCTATTCGTTTAATTTTCTGTAAATAAATATATTTAAGAGGTTAAAGTTTCTAGACTAAGAAAACGTCTAGAGTTGGTTTTCAAAGGTGGTAAATAAGATTTGTAGGTAATAAGTAGATATTTAAATAACGTAAACACACTACCTTTGATGGAAGGTCTTAATGAGAAAAGTTTGATGCGACTTCCATTTTGAGTCAAAGTTCTGTCATCGCCGTTTACTTTCATGACTGGGGTGCGACCAGTCGCTGGCACATCGGAAATAAGATAAGAATCTCGTTTGAATTATAAACAAAAGTTGATTTAGTTATCGACTTCGACCGCTCCATTCGATCTTCGCTTCCTTAAGTTCACCGATTGCATTTGAAATTGTGTTAAAAGTTTTCACTGACAATATTCGTGAGGAAGCGAGGGTTGAATTTGTGTAAAGTGATGTGTTACGAAGACTTCATATTGTTTTAAACAAGTAAAAGACCATATGTCTTTATGGTATGTTATTGTTACAAAATTTAGAGAGGTATATGAAAAATTTAGTTTTTATTCTACTTAAATTAAAAAACATACAACACCACAGAAATATACAAATTTAATTAACATAATCATCATGATTTGATGATCGAAATTATGTATTGGAAACTAAGTTATCAATTTCGATACTCTTGCGAAATACAGAAAGTTATGGACGTGACTAAATCGCGTAAGCGTGCAAAGTTTTAAACTTCTTCTTAACAATTGTCACTGAGCATTATAAAAATACACTAAGAATTATTATTTTGTTTAGACATTGGGAAGTATAATACTGCGTTTATTAATTTTGTTTATGTGTGGTTTTTCCCGAAGGGGCGGTATTCTTTATTTGAAACACGAACGTCGCAAATTCGGTTGTGGAGCCGTGCTATTTGTTTTTATATATACTTCAGAAGTTTGAAAGTTAGTCACATTCAGCAAGAGAAATCTTATCGCATGAGTGCGTACCGGTAGGCGGGAAACGTACTTACCATGTTAGAGAGCAGCAGACGTTGGTGTTTTGCGACTTGGGGGTCAAGAGTTTGGAGTGGAAAGGTTAGCGGTAATGGGAGAGGTAGTGGTAATGGAAGAGGATGCGGGTGCTGCAGAAACAGCGGCGGGCAGCAGGCGCACTGCGTCGCGTAGGACACGCACCCAAGCTGCGGCGGGAACAGCGTGCCGACGGCCTCCTCGAGGCCTCTCCAACGTCTATCACGACCGCATCCACGGCCGACCCCCGAGCTTTCGACGGCCACACACGCCGCCGACTCTTCAATACCGTATTTGACCGGTTCTTCGAATGCCCGAAATGGACCAAGTTACGATTTGAATAGCGCGGGAACTCGTAAAAAAGTTTCGCGATAAGTCGAATCGGATACGGAAAGGGTCGGGATGTCGGATCGCAGTCGGGAGCGGGAAACTGAACGATCGAGAGAAGCGAGAAACGACGCGCAGGGCTCGCGAGAGTGTGGAGAAAGTGGCGGTGTGCACGGAGCACAAGTCGCCAGGCCGGCGTGTGGCGGTGGACTGAGCGGCGAGGCAGGTGCGCGAGACGCGCGGAGGGCGTAGGGGCGGGCCTACCTGACTCACCTGGGCGCTTGCGCTACGCTTGCTCAGCCTCCGAGCGCTCTGCATCTCGCGCCTCGTGCCTCGGGCTTCGCTACTTTGCAACGCCGTCGGTGCATGACCGCGGCCGCACTACCGTACTCGTACCTCCCGACCGTCGGCCACAATACTAACTTTTCATGACTAAAACTTCAATATTTAATTAAATGAACGCCACAAACTCTGCTTTGTCATAAAACTATTACTTTCCCACTATAGGAATTTTGTTCCAAGTAAAAGTTTTACTGCGAAGTTTTATATTTATAGCTTCAGAAAAAAATCATAATAACATAAAAAATATTTAAAATACCAAAAAGTAAGAATTTATGATAATCAAAATATTTCAATATTGTTTATTATATGTAGATTTCGTTTATCTTTGCAAACAGGTAGCAAAGTTATATTTTAAGGGCCTTATCAGAGGGATAAAATTGTATTGATCCTGAAAATCGGTCTCGTTAGAGGACATGACAAGAGGCACCCGGCATAAGCTCATTGTATACGCTTAAGGGCATTAAGCGCCTTTTAACATCGCGCACTATTTACTTTTACAAAAAGAAGACAAGGTTATTACGTCAACTGATACTAGGGGATTTGTTTACATAAATATTTGAACAGATAATCCGTTTTCACCGTTTAAGATATATCAACAAAACGTAAATTTCCAAAACTGATGGAACACAAACCTACTTTTTTTTTGCAAAATAATGGCTGGAACCTGCTACCTTTACATAGGCAATATATGCTTTACATTTTTGGGTAAATACATACTGAAATACGTTTTACTACTATTAGCTTAATAAATAAATTATTTTGAAGGAACGGGAAAAGTAGAGTAGGTATTATTAAAACTTACCACTAGTCATCTACAATATTTAGTCAATGGGTATCTGTAATATCGTGTAAACTTTTAATGTTATTCCTTATCTTAGTTTAACACACTAATCAATTATCGGATGGATCTATTGTAACACTTGAAAGTAGATTTTGTTGTAATCTACTAAGCTTTCAAATGTCGAGTTTATTTATTTAGAAACTCTAGTAAGAATCACGATAAGACTTAAAGAGATTGAAACCGCGATTGAATTCTACTTTTATTTACTATATGATATAAATAAATTCATATTTACATATCTCAATATTCATAATGGGCGTTACTACTTGTGTTATAAATTCGTATTATTAAATACAGATTCATCACTGCAGCCTATTGCAGTCTACTGCAGGACTTAGACCTTCACAAGTTCGCGCCAAAAATGGCGTGAACTCATGTGTTTTGCCAATATTTTATTTATTCATTTATTTATTTACTCTTTATTGTACATCACAATATGCAAATACAAAATAATAATAATACAGACAACTTAAAAATGTGTAGTACAAGAGGCGGTCTTATGGCTAGTTAGCCATTTCTTCCAGACAACCCGAAACTAATAAATTTAGTCAAATCGAATAAGTAACAAAAAGAAGAAATATAGAATAAGTTATTGGGTTTAGTTTGTGATTATCGTATGCAAAAATTATATTTGTAAAGTTAGTAAAGCTAAATCAAAACAGTAGTGAGAAATGTATCGAATTCAATAAGTAATTTTCTATTCAAAGATATAGTGTATAGTATTGAGAACAGATTTTATAGAAGTTCCTCTCTATGAAGCTGGCGACTCCAACTGAATTTATGTTCACTACTTCGCTTCTGAAAATCACGATGTCTAGTATATTGTATAGTTTACATAACCTTCTTGAAATAAAATGTATCAAAAGAATTTTTAAAACTTAAGAGATGATAATCTTTTATCTAATATTCAATATAATTATGCAATTCTTAAATAAAAGCTATTTTCTGACCCCTAAAGTTTTACAATTGTTTTTCTATTTTTATTATCCACGAATTCTAATTACAATAATAATTTATCATCTTTTAATTCTAGTTGACGAGGAACGAAAAACAGTACCTGTGTACGTTTTTATTCACACAAATTGTTTGTAAATATTGTGCATATTTTAAAAATAAATAATTAAAATTTGTCATATAATAAAATGCAAACGTAACATACCATCGAGTTTGTTTGCATTAATGACAAATACTAAAATTAAAACAGGTAATAACAAAATACCAAAAAAAAAAACAATTGTTTAGCGATAGTGTTGTTAGGGATATGATGCAAATTATTTATTATTAAACAAATGCAAGCAATATTTCTATTATTTATTAACAAAGCTATTACATTTTTTCCTCAACGCAGTTGGATTAGATTAACTGCGTAGCACAAACGTCCATTTTAATGAAAACATTTTTATTTAAACAACAAAATATTTGTAATAACGTATTTTATATGAACATAAAATTGCTGTACTTTTTGTGGTTGCATGAATATATTCGGTGTATTTTTTATTATATAAAGTTAAATTCTTTTTTTACTTGGCGGTAAAGACTATAGTAAAAACTAGGCAATGTTAAGTAAAGTATTGGTGTTTTGTAAGATTTCTGTGAAGAAATACCAAATATTCCGATTTTACGATTTTTACGTTTATATAATAGAAAAATGATAAGCAATAAAATAAAAATGATATTTGATTTGCTCGTTGCCAAAAAATAATAAAACACTATATTAAAGCTACCATACGTTTACCACACTCGTTAACGTAACGCTTATATCCACTTGTGCGATTTGCTTCTTGTAGAACATAAGCTTATAGTAGTAATCTTAATATTTAGAATAATCTTCTTCTCTTCTCTTCTTCTTAATCTTTTATTTTAAATATGCCATGTCATGTGTTCTATCAAAAACTTTTACTTACCTACCAAAATCTCAATTTCATGCATGTTTAAGTATATACCATTATTACTACAAGAAATATATCATGCAGAAATACATTATGAGTGTTCCTCATCAAAATTAAAATATACATGAACATAATCATATTTGCAATAGGCGTAAATTCCCAATGATTAGAGCGTTTCGTACGTAAGTGCCGGGTGTCAACGATACCAGCGAGGCGTCTGTTTTCGATAGTGCTAATTAATTCTTGTCATCAATGTACAAGGTAAGGTAATTACAGGGTGCGGTGAACTGACACGTGTTCAGAGTTGATTCCCTTGTCTTATCTACAGTTTCCTTTACGAGATTAGTGTTTCGACTCTCCCGGGCTCAGTTCTTCATATATCATGGCTTAGATAATGAAATGACGATTACATATGAGGCCTGTTCTAAGTAACCCGAGGATTATTTTACTATTTGAATTGAAATGGAAACACCTTTACTCTAAGATGAATGTAAATTTATGTAACTCTTTTTTAAAAATAGTTACGACTTTAATAAGAATATCACCTTTCCTTAACACTACATATTCAAAATCATCTCAATTTTGGAGTAATTTTGTATTAGGAATGATAGCATAATAATAGACTATCCTCATGCCTATTAAGCGTATAAGAAATATTCCAATCGATTTGATACACTATTTCGGTGACTTGCATATCGATTTTGAAAACAAACTAGTAGCATTAAGATTGAACATAGAGCAGTAAATACTAATTTAGTATCGATGTGTGTGTAGGAACATACCAGTCGTGTAGGCAGTCGCAAAGGTATGTGCAAATTCCACAATTCAAAGCTAGAGGCGCGCCCGCGCGGGCCCCGGTCAAAGACCTGCGCGCGCGCCGCCAAGCCGTCTACGGAGGTTGTTACATAACATGACCTTAACAGTGGGTGGCGGAAAATGGAGACCTAACGATTTAGTATATCGAAACTTTTCGTTTGACAGAATGTCTCTTTAAAATTATCAATAAACATGTATACGTTTAATTAAACAGACAAAACAACATACCTGCATTATATATTTAGAATAACAGCGTTGAACATTGGAAGAATTCAAAATAACGGACGAAGAAATGAAAACAGTAAACAGGCTCCCCATAGTCCGTGACTGAAGTAAATCGTCCGTGCGATCCGAGAACAAAATCGTATAAATTGTTTTAATAAGGCATAAATTAAAGAAAAAAATTGTGCAGATCACGCTGTTACGATGGGTGACCATGGCATTTACGCTCCGCTGCCAACCGCGTGTAGAGTTTGTGATTGTAATGCACTTTTTACAGTAAATATTAAATTATTTTTACCGCAATGCACTTCCACAATAAATTCTAATTAGGCTTCAAGTACCGAGCGAAGTAATCAAAACTATAAACATTAATAGTGGTAGCATTATATCACTAAACTTTTTATTTAAACTTATTCATAAAGCCAATTTGATTGCGATTGATCTTATTAAATTAAATTCAACATGTATGATATTTGGAGAGTAAGTTTATTAAAAATGTCTTCAGTGAAGTAAAAAACTTTTTAAACAAACTCTAACAAATTTGTTGTAAAATTCTATCACATAAATAAATTCACTTTGAAGACTAAGTTTACTGTAATGAAGTATCTTTGAATACCGTACCCAAATAATTATATTACTTGACTTTATAGTCTTTTACTAACGCTTATTCGTCCATCATATGACTTTAGCTTTTGAACCTTAACGGCTACTCATACAGTTGAAACTATCAGCGTACTTATGTAACTGAAACCGCTATAATTAACTTTTTAATCGTTAACAGTTCCTGTCTGTTAAGGTATGTCTAAAATCATTAAAGCAAACAACGTTACAATATTGATTTAAAATTATAATCACCAACTTCAAACTCGTACCACTCCGTTTTGTTACTAAACCATGTTAGTCTTTCGAATAGTGCACGTGTACTCGTACCATTATAAATCGCTAGGGGACCGTTTGGCTGGAGCGAACATCGCAGATTTACAAAGTTTAACAAATGCAGGTGTGACGTCGCCCGGCGCTGGTCCACTGTATCCAAAGTTCTGAATTAATAAAAACCAATTTACATAGTTCTATGTGTGTAAGAAAATTACAATGTATGTTACAAAGTGCATAACATTACATCGTAACGATCACGAGTGAATTCGTTATTAGGCGCAAGCAATCTAAGCGCTTCGTGTAATATTCGTGTGTGAATTATTTATCTCGTTTCTTAGATTCATCTGAAAACGTGATATCAAGCAAACGAAGGATAAGAAAACGTATACGGCACCAAAAGTAACTCTAAGTTGTCTTGAACAAAGACTTGTTATTGATTTTGTAATAGTACTTTAATGTGTTTCAGCAAAGTTAAAATAATTAAATTAACCATGTCAAAACCCTTTTCAATTATTATTATTATCTACTCGTAAGTATTTGACGTTTATAAATTACAAAGTCTTTAATTATTCAACATTATATAATTTAAGTATCCTAAAGACATTTTGCTTGAAACAAATGCTCCTGTGCGAGTAGTAGTCGCCTAAAACACCGAGGATTTGCGAGTTCGATTTCCGCTCGGGGTGGATATTTGTATTTGTATAAATATTTCTTTCTGGTTTGGATGTCTGTCCGTGTCTATCTCCCCAGTGTAATTCGAAGAGCACGTTAAGCCGTTGGTTGTGGTTGTTATCATAAATAGGGTAAAACCGGGATAGATGCCTCACTTTTTGAAATAGCCACCTAATTTTAAAAATATGATTTTTATACGAATAATTTTTATTAATGTAGCTAGCTCAATCCTTTATGTTGAATTATGACTATTTTTTTTCAACCTAACAAATGCAAATTAAACAGAAATTAGCTTTTCGTGAACCCTTTTTTTGAGGATAGATGCCTACCTATATGGATAGTTGCCCCACCATGAAAATAGTGAGTAGGATAGATGCCCTTTAAACCGTGTAAACGAAAAACCCAAACCAAATGTTAGGTTAGGTTAGTTCTACTCCTAAAACATCGATTGTCTCCAAGAAACATGGGCCATAGAAATGAAAAAAAAATTGTGTTTTTTATATCTTTTAATTGTTATAATTAGAATATAATTTTTATATCACACAGATTACTATACCTAATTAAATTTTTAGAGCTTTTGTTTAGCTAAAATATAAATTCTTAAGTGTCAACATGATATATATATATATATATATATATATATATATATATATATATATATATAAATTTAATTAAATTTTAGAAGCATTTATTCAACAAAAGTATAAATTCTTAATTGTTGGTCTAAAATATTCATATCAAGTGTCAACATGCACATTGCATAATCATACTTTCTCATCAAAAGCTGACTGTAGGTTTTCTATAGTCCAAGAACATACTCGAGCTCGCATTTCTTCCTTTCTTTTATATTTTCGTGGCATAGTTCTGCTAGAATCAGTAAAACATAAAAACTTATGACAACAATTAACTTATTAACAATTATACATATAAACTTACTCTGTATATGGTGAATGAAGGGATATATGCCCCTAAGGGATTTTTAAGGGCACCTATACCTCAAAAAATCAGGGCAACTATCCTTTGTGTTTGGGATAGATGCCCACGTATTTTTTAAATAAATTATAAACAAAATAGCATCTATTTACAACTATATGCAGACTCAATGACCCAGTATATTGACGTGATAAAAAATATAACGGAATTGATTACTATTTATAAAATTATACAACCTTAAATACTAACCTTTAAAACTTTGACGTGTTTGCAAATTTCGCCACGGAAAAAATTACACACACGATCCAAACGCGTCCTTGCCACACGAATATCTGTGGGTATCTGAGGTAGGGGTGACTTCGACTTCTACTTATGCGATTAATTTTTATTTGTGAGTTCGGGATGTTAGGTTTTTAGAACATGAGGCATCTATCCCACTGCGGCATCTCTCCCGGTTTTACCATATACCCGAAAATAAGCATCAAAAAAAAAAACATTTAGTGGAAGTTGATGTTCTATTATACGTTGCATAATATATTATTGCCTCTATAAAAATTTTAATGTTATAAAAGCTTACGAAAAAATATCTTAATTAGTTCCT
This sequence comes from Melitaea cinxia, assembly GCF_905220565.1. NCBI lineage: Eukaryota > Metazoa > Arthropoda > Insecta > Lepidoptera > Nymphalidae > Melitaea > Melitaea cinxia. The sequence continues at coordinate 12,232,209 of NC_059399.1, forward strand.
TTACTGGAAATTACAAATAAAAAAATAAATAAAGTTTAAAAACAGTTTTATAAAAAGTCATAAGGAAAGGGTAACAACGGAAATGAAGTCAATCGGTTCAGTCGTCATCGTAATATTTACAGTTAAAAGAAAAACGCAATGAACCATGCTCTAATGCCAGAACTTATAATTATATATCAAGTATCTAGATCGACATTTGTTACTATTGGTTGAGTTTTCTGAGGGTAAAAAATGCTTATATGTATATCAGGTACGTTGAGTACAGTACCTGCACATAGCAATTACGTGTACATTCGTAACTATAGTGTTGATTTGCCAATTGTTTTTAATTGGTAAGAACTAAGACAGAAACACAGTGTTCAAATGGTTGTTTCAATAGTTTTTATTCCTTAAGAAACGATATATGATGACGAGATAAATGACGCTGACGCTGAGTGTCACTAAAAGTTGCATTTTACAGCGACATTTAGACATGGGTATAATGGTATACCAGCAATTAGACTTTTATTATTTTAATTATTGTAATTTGATTTATTTAATAGATTAGTTTATTTTTAAGACCAAAGTAATATTTCTTAAAGAGTAAACTCCACTCCTAAACTCCTTGCGTTTAGGAGTTTACAAACCCCTTTTTGCTATCATTAAGGAGGCCAACCCGCATTGGAACAGCGTGGTGGATTAAGCTCCGATCCTTCTCCTACATGGGGAACGAGACCTATGCCCAGGAGTGAGATGTTATAGGCTGAAGCGTAAGATCAAGCATAAACAAGCATACGATCCACCTGGTCCACAAAGGTAAGCTGCATATGGACGCTTGCAACTTTCGGAAATTCAAAAGCGCGTTTCTGACCCTATTCCCGACCCTTAACAGAAGCTCTACCGTTATTTACTACAAAAACACAACGCTACAGCATGATTATTTGACTGCGATCTTCACTAAGCTAGAGATACTTCTCTAGTTATCCACTTAATCGGCTCCATATTTTGAGCCATGTTTCCTGCCATTTTCTACCTCAACAATCTAGTAAATATTGTTTTCTAATGTTTACGCGAATTTCACTCATTATAATGAAACAAGTTTTGCGGATTTTATCGCGGTTTATTAGGTTTTTTACATGACGTTACGTTTCGGATACTTTACAGCAACCCAGGTTACGGAAGTCCTCCCGAAAAACTCCGAAAATGTTGTTTCATTATAATCTAGTAAATAAATGATGCGAAGGCTTTAAGGGGAAATCCATTTCTAAATGGCTGGATTTTGAAGAACTACATTCGTTTAAAATTAAATACTTAAGTAGGAAATCGAAAGTAAACTTCGGAAAAATTCTATAACGTGTAATTGTTTACCCGCTACTTTTCATCAAAGTAAAGTGGATAAGTAAGCACTATTTCTCGTCCTTAATAGAAAAAAGATTTTTCCTATTTATGGGACGTTTACAGGCTTTACGGTACTGAACTAAATTAAATGGTTAATTAAACTAGTAATCTATTTAATAAAGTCGATATGACAAAGAAAGTTGTATGTCCTTTTATGCTGTGTGATGTGGTTAAATTAACAATTTTACTATCCTTTAACGTAGTGATTATCGTTTACAGGGATTGAAACTGATTTATAGATATGACTTCGCTTAGAGACCAAATAGTTTTTAGTTACACGTAAGTAAACTGAAAATATAATAGAGAATAACAAATGTAGTTATTGAGGATTTCATTATAAATAAAGACTCAAAGTAAAATCATGTGTTATTAAAAACAGAATTTATTACAGGTGTTATTTATTATTTAATGCAGTGTCTTTTACCCTTTACGTCGAAACGGAGCTTCTGGCTAACCGCATACCGTGTTTTTGCACAAATTTACGTTCACAAACAGAATAGGATATTTAGATTAACACGAAGGGTTGCAAGTTAATGTGTCGTCGGGATAACGAATGTCGAGTACAAAATTAGTTTAAAATTTTTAATAATACATACATGCCATCACGCGCTGGGTAAAGTTCAAAAATATATTTTATATTTCATCCGCTTACCGAGAGCGTCGATATTCTCACACCGTCGCTTTCATCCATCGAAAATAATCTCTACGTTATATTAAATAATCAAGGCGAATACAAAATTATCTTGTATATCAAAAATACCAATTTTAATGAATATTACTACATAAAATTTTGGGTTAGTGTATAACAACTAAATTATTAAATTCTTTTTAATAAAGACAATGAAAATATAATGCATATTAAAAAAATATATTTGTCACAGCAAATGAATAATTTATAAGTGTACTTCAGACTTCGTTGATTGGGAATATGATTGTATTACAAAATAATGGGTAGGTTATATAAATATCATTAAAAAATTTATTCAATTAATAATTTAATTTTGTTTTGCATATTATACTTTAAGACTCTTAACACAAAATTAAATTCAAATTAATTCGCGCTAAATTAATAAAATCTTTTCCAAAGCGTTCTTTTTGTTAGTATATTATAAAAATAAAAACAATACGATGTTGCATGTTCTTAACATTTGGTACATTTAAGCAAAAAGCCACACTCGGTTTGACCGAGGCATTATTGGTCAGTTATTATTTTAATTTCTGAGGATTTTTATTTTACGTGATCATTATTTTTATCAATGTTTTGAAGCTCGTAAATTAAGAATTTTCAATACTATAAATATTATTAATTTTAATTTTTTTTATGAAGAGCAAAAAATTTACAACTATCCATATAGTTCCTACTACCTAGATTCTCTAGTCTTACCTGCATAAATATGTATGCATCTTACTATTCTGTAGAAGGAATTTATAAGTCTAACAACGCTCGACATTGCTTTTAGTTCAATAGTAATTATTACTTGAGCATGTGATGAGACTCAAGCGTCAATACTAACTTATTAAATTATATCTTACTTATCTATACTTAAGCACAAACTCTATGTACAAAGAATTAATTTTTTAATGAATAAACAATAACATAAAACATCAAAGGTCTTTGAATATTTAAAACATTAACATTGTAAAGTTTTAATCTTATGCAAAATCGGTCCTTGGTAGGACTGTTTGTTAATAGCCAAGTTCAAAGCGGAGTAGAATTAAATATGAATGTTTGTCTGGCCCCTCGGCGAAATTGTCCAGCGGTCCAAACTTGGTATCCACGTACATTGTGGCCGTTGTTGTTCAAAAGCAGGTTTACTTAGGGCCATCCCGAGGCCTATTTCATACGACCTTATTTCCGAATGAAAGTATTTACACTGTATTGTAAATTCCGTCTGTAGATGACATTGTGATAAGTTAAGGCATGTTTGTTAGTTACAACTTTGATAAATAAGCGAGGTGATTTTCTTATAAAGTGTACAATGGACTTTCTTTACAAAGGAAGCTTTATAATTGGTACTTAACTGGTGCATTCACTTGGAAGATACCGCGATTCATATTACGCTTAGATTAAAATAGTTGCAAGAGTTATTCTAAAAACCTAGCTCTTAGTTGAATACTTTATGTTGAAGCGCTTTTATAAACGGCGAGTGTTGCATATTACCGATTTTAATTTTCTATACCTGTATTCACATTTCACAACGATGGTTAACAGCCTAGTCTAACACATATTTGGAGGCAAAGATTTAGTACAACTAAAAATATTTAATTAAAACTGTTGTTCCACACTGAACATTATATTTGACTAAATAAACGTAAATACTTTTTGAACTGGTATTTTGAAAGAATTTATATTCGCATTTACTGCAATTTTTTTAAAGTCCTTGTCTTCGGCAACAATAAAAATGTATAAGAAGTATATAGAAGTGTTTTCCTAAATTTTGTATCATATTATAAAATACATCAAATTGAGGCTCCAATTTCGGTGCTCTCATAGCGAGATAATAAGAGTACAATTAGCGGCAGTCTAATGCTACGTTTACCTCGAGAGTTTCGTAACAACTTATGTAAATCTATCTCTCGACGCAACGATCTTACGTTTATTCAAATGCTAAGCTGAGAAATTAATTTTTGCTTGTCCTGATGCGTAAAACGTACCTTTAATGTTTAAAAGTTATCAACAATTATATTTATTTATGAATGCTATAAAAGTGAATTGAAATGTACATGGAAAAAAGTTAAATATATAAGAGATCAAAATCAAATTACAAGATTCGAATGAAAAAATATGTATTTTAATACACATAATTTTGTAATATTAACGGAAAAATATAAGTGTTTTTAGTATACAGGAATTGTTTCATTTTTGAAGTAATATTTTGTAACAATTATTGAATTATTTAAAACCGAAAACTCAAAATAAATTTTAATATTAAGTGAAGACTAACACCGACTTGTTTTAAGAATCAAAGAGCGCTGCTTCTCGGAAATAAACGATTTTGTCAAAGTAGTGCGAGTCTCTTCGACTAGTGAATCTCGGTTGTATCTTAAGCCTTTCATCGCAAAGCAGGACGGAGCCACAACTGTTTATTTAGCAGCTGGAAAACAAGGAATATTATTATTATCCTGTTATAATATTCACTTTGGTCCCTCTCCCACCCTCCAGCCTCACCGAAAGCTCTTAATGCCAAGTCGGCCTGACCTCATGCCAGCTCCATTAAGCCGTTTATACATTATGTATGAATTTGTTATGCCGTTTGATGTAAAGAAGCTTTAACTCAGGTAGTGCTAAGGTCGCACGACAATTTCAAAATGTCACTTCTATCACTCAAACTAAAAGGTAATATTCAGAGAGCGATGTATAAGTAATCAAATATTGTTAGTTAAATTTTAATTGTTTCCTGTGATTGTAAAAGCTGTGAAAATAGGTAAATTATTAAAACATTTTAACGCTGTACGAATACTGTATGAACGTTGAATCATGTTGTACCTAACTGTAAATGGCACACATTTTATGATATACAAGTACTTAATGTAACGATATTTTCATATTTTATTTCAAAATAAAGAAAACGTAACAATAATTTTAATTTTATTTTCTACATGTTAGATTTCAAAGCAAGTAAAATTTTTTTTTTTCATTTTATAACTATTTATATACCTCGCCTTAAAGGCATAACGCGTCAGCCTGTAATATCCCACTACTGGGCATAGGCCTCTGTCCCCATGTAGGAGAAGGATCAGAGTTTAATCCACCACGCTGCTCCAATGCGGGTTGGCGGATTCCCTACTATAACGATCGCTATCAGGTGTACATGATAACAATCGTGACCGACGGCTTAATGTGCTCTCCGAGGCACGGTGGGCAGACCCACTAGGACTGCACAAACACCCAGACCCGGCAAACATCTGTATGACCAATACAAATGTTTGTCATGTGCGGGGATCGAACCCGCAACCGCCAGCGCAACAGGTACAATCCATGGCTGTGACTAACTAACTACTAATATATTTATATTAATACTCGATTCAAATATATAACTATAACAATTTTGTAATAAGTAATCGGTACAATAACCCATCAAATGTTAATAGATGAATATAAGCAATCTCGGCAGTGCGGACCTGTATCACGTCAGTAAAACTATCATCGTTATATCCCTTCTAAGCTAAGGCACGGCTCCACTATTAAAAACAAAGATATGAGAAAAGTGGCATATTTAAACATAAGAGTTCAAAATAATTATGTTATCGTAAATAAATATATTTACATGTAATTATTTAAAAAAGTAAAGAGTATAAGTATAATACAAATTTATAAACCATCTAAACGAAGCTATAAAAATTAAACATCAAAAAATTACGAAAATTTTACCTAGACGAATATACACAGAAAAACTATTACTAATATGAAACTGAGGGGTTAACGCATTTTATCACGTGATTCTCAGAAGCAATGGATGCGATTTTAAAGCATCTTTATTGCGTCGATCATATACGGTGGTTAATAATAAAATATGTTAGGTATCGAAACAACGCACTAATTTGTATACAGTAGTATTAAATATAATCTGATAAACTATACGTGAATACGTACGAAATTTAACGTGGTTGAGATGGCGCGCTACATTAAGTAAAGGATTGATAGTAACCGCGATATTAAGGGGGTCTTAACAGCAATGTTTTACCGCTAATAAAACATTTAAGTTCACATTAATATAACGGAGGATTACAATCTTTATATTACTAAAGTTCAAAGCATTTGAAAAGTTTAATCTAATAACATCACTTCAGCCTATGGCAGTCCACTGCTGGAGATAGGCGTCCCAAAATTCTAAATTTTGTTTTTTTAATTTTTTCGTTTATTACGTCTGTTTACATGTACAGCCGCAATGATTAATTATTGTTACTGACGTTTAAATAATAAAACAACATAAAATCTACCTACTTTAAAAAATTACTCGCGAATGATATAGGGATAATAAACAAGGTTAAATTTAGGCGCTAGATAAAAGAACCGGCCAAGTGCACATAGGGCTACGGAATTCTTTTTACTGAAAGCAGATTGATAATCGCTAATTATTGCCTGTATGGTTACGGCAGTAAAGAATATAGCAACCCCCTTTTCGTGGGTGTCGTAAGAACCGATTAAGGGATAACACAATTCCACTACCATATAGGAACTTAAAAAGCCGACCAATGGCGTGAGAATCATCCAACTGGTGGCTCTGAAATACACAGGCCGAAGACGGGCAGCAGCGTCTTCGGTGCGACAAAGCCAGCCCTGCGGTCACCAACCCGCCTGCCCAGCGTGATGATTACGGGCAACACACATGAGTTCACGCCATTTTTTGGTGCGAACTTGTGGAGGCCTATGTCCAGCAGTGGACTGCGATAGGCTGAAGTGATAAGGAGCTCTGGCCACCCTAATTACCACAGAACAACAACACTACTTGAGAGCGCTATTGTTTAGCTGTCTTCTAGAAAGTTAAGAGTAGTCCCAGGCGGGCTGCTTTAGATTTTGAGAAAAATATATCCCGGTGTGCCCTACCCCAATTAACAAATTCGTTTGAAATCGGAAGCTCTTGTTGTTGTTATTTTTTGTTACATAAGAAAAAACATTTCAGGAATATTCAGCTTACAAAACAACGAAATAAATAAAATAATAACATAAAATGAAATAATGGCTATAGGACAAGATATATAAACTGCGGGATAATGTTAAATTTTGTATAAAATCGTTTTGAGACGAAATTATAATAAAAGAAAAAATTTAAGAGAAATGTATCAATAAGAAATGATTAAAACAGAGCATATTTAATTATCCATCAGTAAAATGTAGAGATATTCAAATGAATTATAATTTCGATCATTTGATTAATTTATTAATACGACCATTTATTTAAATTAGTCCTCTTGGCAACCCCTAAATGGATTGCCAGAATTTGGTCACTTGATTGTATAACTTTCGGGAACATTAAATATTATATTATTCACTAAACATATTCCAACGTATATACGCAAAGTAGCTTTTGCCCGTCCACGGCTTTGCTCGCGGAATTTGAAATAACTTGTTAATTATATTAAGAATGTTTATTTTTTTTTATATAACTGTAATAATATACTACGTTACGCATTCAAAAAAGTTTTATCGAGTCAGCCAGCCAATCTTAGTAGTCCTAAACGAAGAAATGATGATGACATATTGACTTTAGAAAAAAAAAATCTTTAAAAGACTAATTGTCAAATTTTGTAATTTTCTCCGGGTACCTCGGAGAGTAACTGGAACTAATAACGAATGCCTTAATGGAACAAAATCCTCTACCTCAGTGGTACGCTCAAAGTCAGTGTAAGTTCTGATATTTTTTTTTCAATTTGTATTATTATTACATGTACAACTAATTGATTGATTAACATTTTCATGATCGGTTTCCAATGATTATATAATCAAAATATTTTGAAGGCCCTATTAATCATCTATGAGACAAAACCCATGCACAATTACTCAATATAAAGCGAGCAATTGAATTCTAGGAGTACAATTTGTAAGCAATAGCGAACTCGAGCACTAATTACATCTCTATAGCCCTAGCTAGACACGGCTATTGTGATAGTTGTATTACAGAATAATTTCTAATAGCATTCACATTTAACTATTTTAATTTCAATAGGTGTAGGTTTTCAATGCATTAATTATTTTCTTTTATTAAACATCGTATATAAAATTATATTTAACTAGCTGACCCGGCAATCGTTGTCTTGCCGCTAAACGCTATTAAAAATAGGGGTTGATGGTAGAGGGTTGAAAATTTAGGGTTGTATGTATTTTTTAATGTTGTATCATAAAAAAATAGATATTAAAAATTTTGTCTAAAAAATAAAAAAAAAATTTAGGGGTGGACTACCCCTAACATTTAGGGGGATGAAAAATAGATGTTGGCCGATTCTCATAGATACCGGATAAGCACAAAAAATTTCATCAAAATCGGTCAAGCCGTTTCGGAGGAGTATGGCAACGAAAACTGTGACACGAGAATTTTATATATTAGATTTAATTTAAAGCATCAAATTATTATAATTTTAAAGATCTCCTCACGTAGCACCAACGAGGAACGTGTTTATGATTTTACTGCACTGTTGGTCAACAATGCTTTTTCAGAGTGATATTTAACTGTGGCCTCATAATATATGGTACTACACTTTTGTTATAAATACATGAAATTATTCAATAGAATAAGTTAAGATATAATTTTAGTAAATAAATTGCAATGAAAAATAAACGGACAATATTTTTTGCTTTAGGATACATTAGGACACATAATTATTTCAAGATCCGCCTTTATCCGCTTAAACTTGAGATTGTCCTCGATATAGCGTGTTGAATTATATATTTCAATTTATCCCTATGCTTATTGATGTGAGGAGAAATATTTAATTATCTTGTCCCTACCTACCTTAATTTTTTTCTACATTACTTTCAACATTTTTTCTAAAACCTAAATATAATTAAGCTTACTTAAACTTACTTAACTTAATACGATATACTACAAAAACAGCCTTTTACACAAAAACACCTTATATCAACAACCATGTATTGGTAGCAAATACAAGTATAAATAAATAAGAAATTTGTTTTCGCGTCAATTTATCATGTTACAGTGCAAAACCGTGCAAGACATGTCTGCATAACGACCGCACGTCTTCCAGTTAAAATGTTCGGAACATTCTAAAAGGCGGAATAATCGCAATGCATTGCCCCCAAGAGTATATGCAACAGATAATGTTGGAAGACGTTGAGAAGCTAAAAACTTTTAAGTTTCAATTCTTTAGGGCGCTCCTAAATGCCATTGAATGAAATTTATTATTTTTTTTCAAACACAGTCTAATTGTTTATTTTTAATTGTAATTTTGAATAACGTTATTGGTTTTCTGATAATTTACACGAATTAATTTGTTAAGATTATGGAGCGTTATCAAATCAATCTGTACAAAGTTTTATCGTGTGAAATAATTTGGTTAGCTAGTCGAGAGTAATCAAAAAAGCGTCACGCATTATTATCGAATGTCACGCTTAAAAAAAGCAACAGTAGAATAATAATAATAATAAAAACTTTGTGAAACTTTAATTTAATATTATTATTATTTTTTACTCGTTACACGATCATAGGAGTGATAATTATATAAAAATTTCAAAGATGTTTCTATTTCGCTTATGACACTGCTTTGTAGTAGACGTACATGTGACCAGACTGTGAACTTGTATTAAAATGTCCTATAGACACCTTTTGGATTCAAAACACAAATAACACCACCTAAAATAGCTCGTAAGTATTATAAAAAAATTAAATATACATAGTTTAATATTAATATACAGAAAATTTAAACACATACATTTACAAAAACATAACTCATCTCTGTACGATAGTAAAAATACATAATTGCATTCCGAATTTTATATTTAAAAATACACGGTGATGGTATGTATCCAATAATAAATATTGATGCAATTTATTAAAATAACAAGGCTCCATTTTCGTTTGGATAACTGAAAATCTTTGTCAAATAGTGTTAACTAATAAAGAGCAGTCTGAAATAGCGCGAATTAGGAGAGACAGAGTTCACTTGTTGCTCGAACCGTTGGTATGCGACACACAACACGAGCCTGTTCTACGGTATGTTTTGGCAGCAATTCGAGTCCAAACTATTGTTTACGGGAATTTAGGAAATACGATTTCGTTCATTTCTTTGCCAGAAAACTTTTGCCGCTTTATTCAGGAACCTTGCATTCTTTATTGAGCTTTAATTACGATGTAATCAAATTATTCTGGTTCTTATTTATCAAGCGACATAATTTTGTGCTCAATTCAAAATTTTAAACTATAGGTAATATTGAAATACCATGTTAGAGCAAGTAAAATAAGATTAGTAATAACGTAAAGATCAAAGGGATTGAGTCGCATATGAAAACTTACGAGTTCGTACTTCAAGAACTAGCTTGTGATAACGAAGTACGGAGACGTCTTCAATGACGAGCCTCACTAATTTGTAGATAAGACCACTTTGCCTTGTGGTTACGTTGTAATAGTATCTAGTATTGTTACTATTAAGCTACATTGTTCGAGAACCTCAATGGCTTAGATGCCATAGTATTTAGTTTCAAGTCTTCTTCAACAAACGGTACAAAAGGTTATTCACATTACACCCTGATGGGGCGGAGCGTCAGACGAACGAAACGAGATCAAACTACTATATATATACAGTACAATTTTAGATATTTTTTTTTTGACAATGTTGTAATCCTTGTTTCTACAGACGCAGTATCAAATGTACAGGAGTCGAAATATTGATGGGTTTTCTTTTCCTGCTCCGGACTAGCTACAGTATCCGGATTTAAGATATTTATCACAATTTAATTTTGTCCAATCAACACTTTATTCGTAAAAGTAAAAGACTAATGAAGACATAAAGTAAATAAGTGCTTATTTACTTAAATTAGAAATGTCCAGTTGTCTCCTTACATTGTTGTCTAATACGAAGTCTCTAAATACTTGCCTCGTTCATTAAGTTTCAATACAAACAATGTTGCGTCCTTACGGTATGACATTTTTATTGCTTCGTGTCACACGTTCAATCTTCTTCAAGTGATTTTACAGTCATCAAAGTTTTTCACGTGACCTCGTAATCACTAATCTGACAAAGGTTTTTTTTTCTATTAATTTATACGAATAGTCATTCGGTTAACTGTTTGGTATACAAACTAGTCCTAATTAAGTCAGTAAACATTGCACTAAAATACTTTTTAAATTATGGTGGCATTAAGTTTATTGAGGCTGGGCACAGGAGGATACATCCTGATCAAAATCTGGAGCTGTCCACCTAGGGAAGTACCACGGCCTTATAGAAGATCACAGTTAAATAATATTTCTCTCAAATAGTGTTGCGTTAATGAGCTAGGTGGTCAGAGCTCCTGGGGAGAGAAGGGGGTAGGATCAGCAATAAGCTTGCTATGCTTCTGGTGTTACAGACATATAAATACTATAATAACCGCTTGTTTGCCGACCTAGTTGTATTAAAAAACAGGTGTGACTCTTCTCAGTAGAATAAGAATTCTTATTCGATGGTAGCTTAAAGCAGAAGTGATAAGATAATTTTGTAGTGTTTCACACTTAAATTTTGAATAAAGTGTATATATAACCTTATTTATAACCTCATTAAGAAACCTTAATTTTTTCCTTAAAACTTTTCTCCTATTATCAATATATATGTGTGTATATATATATATATATATATATATATATATATATATATATATATATGTATATATGTATGTATATATATATGCCTTGTATTTTAGTAAATATAAAAAATATGCATTAAACAGATGTTTGAAGGTCATTTCTAGTTCGAATCTCCTACTAGTACCTATTCCTACCCTATTCCCTAGTTGTATTCAGGTGACAGAATAACGCTCACAGTTATCGAGTCTAATATAATATAATGATGTTCAAATATCTGTTTATATGTATTATAAGTCTGTAATTAGTTATTTGTTACTCGTCAAATAAGAACACAGATTGGTAATTTACTGATATAAATGTAGGTTATTAAAATACCATGTAGCATTAAAGACAATAAATATTTCTTACGTTAATTTTAATGTCCGTTGTATTAAAATAAGCATTAGATAATATAAATTACTTATGTTTTCCAATTCCATAGCAATATGTGGTCAAATTTACCATAAGTCACACATATAACTCCTCGGCACTTTCACAGTAATAATATAAGTTTTAATGCAAATAGAAAATAGGATGTAACGTAAGACGATGTTACTCCATGTTCACACACTTTTATAAGCTATGATTGGTTTATATATAAAATGACCAACAATTTGTTTCCTTGAAGCACAAGTAATTGGAGGCGGCGTCAGAGGAAATAGAGGCAAGTTGAACCTTTGATTGCGGATAGCAAATGTTTGTCGTAGCTCACCGGAGAACCACATCAATTATTCAAATAACTAGAAGTACGTACAGAAATTGGCTAGACGAGTAATTTGTGAATATTAGTAGAAGGGTAACATATAGTAAGCTACTTACAAGTTTCGCGTCAAATAACTTGGGGACACGAGAGTGGCCGTCGTATAGTAAGTATTGTATATCGCTAGAGTTCCTTCTTGTACGTTAAGTTGCGTTATTAATTTGATGAAAATATCTTTTAATCACTTGTATAAGTTTTAGAATTGCCGAGTAAATTTATTATTTAATATTAGAGGAACGCAAATATCGTAGTCCCAAAAACCTGATTAGTCTAAGTGGATAGATATTTAAGCGTAATTTTACGATGATAACTATACGAAACTACAATATAAATCTATGTTTTCTAGTTTAAGGAAGATGTTATATTTATTATTTAAAAAGTCTACTTAAAAACTGTTTGGTATAAGCTGTAATACTTTATGCTATGTAATAAGTAATATCCAGTCTAAAATTTCAACCCAACAAGATATAAAAGATAATTATAAAAGTATGAGTATCGTTCGAATACAATACAATTTTCACTGTAATATTCTCGTAAAACGTTTGTAGAAAGAGGTAATCCTTTACGACTTTTCTTTCCTTCGGGCCTTACTTTAAAATCACCAGTTAAAGCTCTCGAAAAAAATCCATAATCTCAACAAAGTATGGCGGGGCTTCGGTTTTGCCGAAAAGGAAAGAAGGATTAAGGAGGTCACGAAGCTGACGTAGTAGGATTAGCTGAGCGGCACCGCGTCAGCCAATAAATGACGACTTATTACAGACAAAATTTCACTCTAGAAGTGCGATTTGTTTTGCATATAATAATTAAACATCATAAAATTAATTACTTCGTGTTTTTGTGTATTTTATATAACGCAACATCCGCAAAATTGATACTTACAAAGCAATCGTTAATTAAAAGTTATGGAAACAAAAAAGATTGGTTTCGTGATTCATTTCAGTTCGTTATTCTGATAGTTAATTTTCTAGTAACATAATCATTGCGGAACAATATTCATTTTAACAAATAGTCTCTATTTTTAAATATTCTTTTTACGAAATATTTTACAGAATAGAAGTATAACGAGAGACACTGTTAATGCGAGTTCTGTTGACGCGCTAGTAAAATTTAAATACGTAATCTCTTCCATTAAGCGTATATCTAAGTGGAAATAGGCTTAGTCGACCGTGAACACGTCAATAAATCTGACACTTGTCAACAGCAAACTGCTTACATTGTTGTATTTTTGGATTTTAAGGGCTGAATTTCATAGCGAAATCGCAAACTTATTAGATTGTCATTTACATAATAATCAACGTGCAAAGTACATAATTAATAAAACATTCTTATATTTTCATTGCATTCTGCATTATAATCTATTATATCTATAAGTTTTTTTTTTTTTTACATAGTAGTATAAATTTTTGGCAGAATTTAAAAATATTTCTCATTTAACTAAAAAAAATAAATCAAAACCTCCGTTGAAAGGTATTTAGATAAATATATAATATCTTCTATCATCTACACGTAAACGTCCCGTTAAAACTGATACCGTCTTTTTGGGACTTAGTTCGGAGTCATTACTAATTCACGGACATTTTCACATAATTTATAAATATTTATTTATTTACATTGGCACAGACCTAAATATTAATAGTATAAATTATATGATATAAGTTTTAAGTACTTGTATTAAAGACCTCTGGCTTTGATTATAACGCAACAAGGTTAAACATTGAGACCACCTCTGATAATTGCACTATTAAATACCATGAACAGCGAAATACCTACTTGGAATCCTTAATTAATACCCTCGTCTTTCGTTAATATTAGATCATTAAAGCCACAATGTTGGAAAACTTACCTGCTTTCGGAAACTGAAGTTACATAAACAAAGAGAAGTTTACGGTTTTGAAGTTTCTGCCGTACCTGCGTCAGGTTCACAGGCAACTTTTCATATCAATTAAAAATTTAACAAAGCGTGTAATTTATTATTCGCAATACATTAACAATATTAAATTTTACAATTATCGTCACATAGCATGTGAACCGCCATCGTGTCAAGGAAATCGAATGATAAAGTTTCGAATCGAAACGTCTCAGTTAGCGATTAGGTTTTGAGCTAACAAGAATTCGATCAACACGTTTAAATTCGTATTATTTTATAATAAATACAATAATATAGTCATGACTTAACATCAGCGACCAATCAGCAGACTCATTTATAATATGAGAAAGATAAATAAACTAACTAAGTATATTAAATAGTTGTATCAAAGATGAGGAACTGAATTTACAACGTCTATTTCGTAGATAAAGTTGGTGCAAAGTAGAGAAACCAGAAAGCGGTTTTCATCGATCTCGGTGTTTGGCTGAACGTGCTCACCAAGCGTAACTTTAAAACAACCAGCTGATCCATTACTTAGCCGATGTCGATTTTGCAAGTGAGACTTATACTTTAATTATTTTGGTTAGAGCTAACCACGTGCTAAATTACGTGAAGTTACGTTCTTAACTGGTAAGACTTCACTGGCTTAGTCAATAGATAAATATTGTTAGATGATATAATTATATTATTGTTGACTTTTTTCTTATTGTAAATACATTTAATTAATCATAAAATTTTATTTTTAATACTAGCTGTACCCTGGGCGCGTTGCTATGCTTTTTTTTTGGTCGTACCAAGTCTTCAATCTTTGTGGGCTCATGAACAACACTTTACTGAAGATCATTACATGATCAAATCCATAATTTACAATCCTATAAAGGACATACATTCATATAGATATCCGTATATATAACGGGTACATAGTTCCATAGTTTAATTGGCTAAAGCACCGACACGGTCAGTCGGAGATGCAGGTTCGATCCCCGCTGGAACGGTCGATTTTCAATATGATATTTAAAATTGTTTATACATATACATATCACAGCACTGGTTTGTGGCTATTGCGCTGGCTCGTTGCGGGGTCGATCCCCGCTGATGACAAACATTTGTATTGACGATACAGATGTCTGACATAATCTGGGCGTTTGTGCATTTCTTTTAGGTCTCCTCAACGTGCCTCGGAGAGCACCTTAAGCCATCGGTCCCAGTTATTATTATGTAACGCGCATTGGAGCAGCGTAAGCTCTCAAGTGGTAAGCTCTCTTACATGGAGAAAGAGGCCTATACCCAGCAGTGGGATATTACAAGCAAATCAGACTATAGCAATTGCAGTAATTTCTTTTAAAATTTATATTCTTACCCATAGATCAAGTAAAAAAAGGTAGATAACGCACCTAGAACAGAAAACTGAAGCCACTTTTTTAAAGATGTGTGAGTGAGTGAAGTGTTGACACCTTTTAAAAAAAGTCCCTAAATTTTTTATTAAACAATTAATTTAATATAGGTAAAATATGGGTATGTGAAAATAAAAACCTGTTTATAGTTTTAAATAAATTTACTAAAAATAAAACAAAAAATCGGTAGAATAATAAAAAAAAATCTATTCGTAAGATAATCGTATGAATGGACACTTCCTATCCCCTCTGTTTATCTCTTTTCAGTTTGCTGTCGGTTTTTTTTAACTATTTTTCTTAAACCTAGAATCCTTTATGTTGTATAAGTTTTTTAAATTTTTGTCGCTTAGAACTCAGAGTCATCGTCATTGTTTGCATTTTACTAATATGATGTAGTCTTATGTTCAAATATTTTTCAATCACTAATCGTATTAAATTGACTTTATGCGCATGGCCAGCATAATCGTGGTCATTTTCTCAGTCTTACAGCCGCTACCCATTCACCTCTTATTAAAATATTCGTTGGAAACCTAAAACCATGAAATTTGATAGTAAAATATGTGTACCTAGTTTACTCAAAAATTGTAAAAAGTTAAAACATAAAACAAACGAGTTAATAATTCATAAATATATTTTGATTTTTTTATTTTCAATTTATGTAACATAAAATAACACGAGAAAAAAAAAACAATAACTATGTCTACTTTTTACTTATTTTTCTGATTGCGTACAATTTACTTACCCACATTTTGGGGTATTGAAAAAAAGAACTACTGGCAACACTCCCGTGGTACGTCATTTCGTGACATTGAAATTATAAGTTCCGAATAACCTCAATATTATTTTGGAATAACAATAAATTTAAAGTTTTATATGTACTTACGTGTGAAACGATATTCCTTCAGATTTTTTGTTTACTTTGGTATTGTTTTTGCACCATTTAATCACACAAGACGGCATTTTATAAGCAAAGTTACTGTATGAAGCCTCGTGACATACTAACGAAAATGAGCGTAGTTTGATGCATATGTGTGCGTGAGCGCGTGTATTTACTTGAAGGAGCCGAGTTTTGTGGCTTCACTAACAACAAAGGCCGCGCATTATCTACTTTTTTTTACTATATCTATGTTCTTACCATAAATTTCTTCCAACATTTAATAAAGCTTTAAAAAAATAAGATATAAAAAACACAGAAAACCATACTTTTTATTTATAAATTGATATATTGTTAATTAATTTATATAAAAAAAAGAATTGTTAACTTAATATAAGCAGTTTAGTTGTTATTATTTGACACCAGTATTAATATTGACTAGAAATTTCTATAAATTAGATAAATGTGGATTTCTGATATAATTGATAGCAATTTATTTAAAGTACATAAAAAGTTTCTATAAAATCCTGCTATAAACGTTACAAGACAAGAGTTGATCTATTTTTTTTTTTTTGGTATCGCAGGGGAACCCATTTACGGGTGATATCCAGGACGCCCGGGTAGGCAGTCCTAGACCGTATGTCGGCGTCAACTTTTCTTGATCAATTCTTCGACCATGAAGAATTCTTCAATCAAGAAAAGTTGATGTATAGGTTAATAATATATATAATTATAAATGTCGGTATCATATTAGAAATTGAGAATAGCAATAAAATAATATAATTAGAAAAAAATTAAAACTAAAAAAAATCATGAATGTTTACAATAACTTTGTTAGATACACAATTCCTTTTATAATAACTATAGCAACACAAATAATCGTTATCAAATAAAATTAAAAAAAAAAATAAACATATTTTACATGTATGAAACTACAAGAGCATGCGTAAATACTTTTTAAAATGCATAAATCAAACAGAAAAATTCTCTGTGGTTAAAAATCTGAACCGCAAAATCAGTGAATTAACTTTCACGAGAAAACCCGCCATCTGCTTATTTTTTTTAAACGAATACAATATTTAATATTTCTGTGTTAACTCTCTACATTTCAAGCCATGAATCGTAACATTTAAGAGATAGATAATATTTGTCGAAACAAAGTTAAAAAGTAAGCCTTTCATCTGTAAAGCTCGAAAAACAAAAATAAAATTAAGTGTGAACGCTAGGAATTAGCCTGCTCGAAAGTATTACTAGTCCGTAAATGTACAAGAAATTTAAAACCCATAATAGCTTTCAGGTTTTTAATATAACGTTTCAAGAACTTTGATCCTGAAAGGCGATTTTTATTTTGTACTTTTTGAATAAGACACGAGTAAAAAAATCAAACACTGCCCTGCACTTAAAATTACAGTGGATAAGATTTCTACTACAATTTTTATTTCAAAGAGCAAGTATTTAAAATTTAATTTCGCATGGCCTCAATAACACAATATTACTATACTTTTTTTACGAAAAATTTTACATATTATTTTCGTACATAGAAAACGGAATAATAAAGTAAATGTACTAATAAAAGCTTCGAGTAATATCTCAAAATATAAGCTTTTACATTTTACATACATATTTAACCGTTAATAATAAACCCCATGTGTGTAACGTTTACTTTGGACATTCTGTTTACTTAATTAATATTTGTTTGAAAAAAACAAACGGGCTTAATCAGAGTTTATAAGCTTTTTTATCGGCTTGTAATAAATTTAAAACACAAAATTCCCATTTGAGTACGATTATGAGACTTTAAATTAAATATAAAACGTACCGAGTAATTTAAATACTGCTCACATAAACATGTAGCAAACGGCATTATCTTTATTAATCATACATCTAGTAATTTTGTTAATCCTTAAAGAGTTATTAAAATCTTTTTAATGTGCTTCAACAATTATAAGCACATTATATTAAATCTCTCACATATAAAGAACAATGTTCTTTTTTTTAAATATAACTTGGTCGGCAAACAAACGTACGGCTCACCTGATGGTAAGCGATTACCGTAGCTTATAGACCCAATCCCCAATCCCAGGAGCTCTGGTCACCTTACTCACCAACAGCAACACAATACTGTTTGAAAACAGTATTATTTAGCTGTGATCTTCTGTAAGGTCGAGGTACTTCCCCAGTCGGGTTGCTCCATATTTTGAGCAGGGAATTCCTGCTGTGCCCTACCTCAGGTCTCTTTTACATAAGTGCTATGTACTTTTATAAGTGACGTACTGTTAATAGCGAATAAGTAGTTGAAGTTACCTTTATAAGAAATATATATATCTGCTATACATAAATTCGATACTGAACCCTATGAAAATTTATCAGTAAATTTATTATTATATTTTGACTAATTCAAAATTTTTTATTCTGCTCGCTCACAAAATAATTTTACATGTTTCTCGTATAGACTTGCGCAAATATTTATGTTTTTAGGAACCTATAAAGCAATCTGTTCTCGATTACTAAAAATAACTTAGGCTTGAAATAACTTTTTTAGATTTTATCGTGGTTTTTTTTTTTAAGTTTTTAGATACCCGACGCTTTGGGTAATTTACGGCAAACATGGTCATGAAGAACATCCAGTGACCATGGTTGTTGAAAACGTTGTTTTATTATAATGAGTGAAATTCGCGTGAACATTAGAAAAAAAATGTATAACTTAGGCTTGTTTTAAAAATTATTGTTTAATTTACAAATTAATTTATAATTTTATTTCAGTAAAATAAATTAAAAGTAAAGAGTAAATACAGAGTTCCACCACCAGCTTGGAACTTAAAATGCCGACTGATGGCGGAATAGCCATCCAACTGCTGGCTTTGAAATACACAGACTAAGACGGGCAGCAGCGTCTTTGATGCGGCAAAGCCAACCCTGCGGTCACCAACCCGCCTTCCCAGCGTGGTGAATATGGGCAACACACATGTGTTCAGGCCATTTTTTCCGCGCAATTTTAGAGGCCTGTGTGCAGCTGTGGACTGTGATAGGTTGAAGTCATGTGATGTGAACAATAAATAGTACGTTAAGGAGGGTTAACCATCATTTGTCACCATCGAAATAACGCTACTATAGAAAACGAAGAGGTTCACCGCTAAAATAGGGTCTATCAATCGCCTTTCGGTTACATACAACTTTCCGCTCCAACAACTCCAGAGATCCATTTCCTTAAAAGTTAAGTTAGGGATAAAACCGATAGAACAGTCAATACGGATAAATCATACATGGTGAGATGACTTCTTAGAACTAAATACAAATTAAATGGGATTTCAGCTGATCAATAAATCTAAACCGTAATCGGAAACGATATAAAACTATTTTTCTCATAATTCAATAAATAGCATTATTTGTCATTTAATGTCAATATGATTTATCTGAAACAAAGGCAACAACAGAAATAAATTTAGTAATACTTAGTATTTTTGTTAAAGTCTAGACAATACAAAACCAAGTTTAAAAAAATAATAAATTTAGACTAAAATAATAATAATAAAATGCTAAGAAAATACAGCATTGAATTGACTGAAAAGCTTTACGGCGACTTCATAAGCAAATGTCTGAAATTGATCATTTTTGCATTTTCTCTATTCGTATCCCCGTTTTTTCTTGCATCGGACATCCGGAAACATATCTGTGCTACCTATACAAATATTTAAATGACAAAGCGTTGACACAGCGTTTACAGCACTGCACGTTGTGCTTGCAGTCGCGGGTTTGTTCCCCACTCTGACATATTACAGATTTTCCATACATTCCGGGTTCGTCATCACTGATTCGTCATCACATCATAAGTACAAATGGCATTGCTTAGATATAATAGCTTTAATGTCAAAATTGTATATATTGAATTGTATCATTGACTAGCCCGTTGGCGCAGTTTGTAGTGACCCTGCTTTCTGCTCCGAGGGTTGTGGGTTCGATTCCCACCCCGAGTCTGGGTGTAATCATCATCATCATCATCTTCCTGCCCTTATCCCACTTATGTAGGGTCGGCACAACATGTTTTTCTCGAGTCTGGGTGTAATATAAATATTTATTTATATATTTATATATGTATTATTTATAAGTATATTTATCGAAAAAAAAAAAAATATGTAGCTAGCTATATACCAGTCGGCTGTTACCTATAACACAAGCATTAAGTTGCTTACTTTAGGAACAGACGACCGTGTGTGTATTGTGTAGATATTTATTTATTTATTTATTTATTTATATTCAATCAAATTAATTATTATTACGGTTTAACCAATTATATATTTTTTTCATGACAGCAAACTTTAAATAATAACCTAGGTGACCTTAACTGAGGGTAGCATAATTTAACTATTGGTGTAGTCAAAACATCCTTCAAGAACAAACTACAAATTATTTGTAAATTTATGATTCTCTATTTAAGCAGTACGCCGCGTTGGAGCACTGGTTTGTGGCTATTGCGCTGGCGGTTTCGGGTTCGATCCCCGCATATGATAAGCATTTGTATTGGCTATAGAGATGTTTTCCGTGGTCTAGGTGTTTATGCAGTCCTTGTGAGTCTCCCCACCGTGCCTCGAAGAGCACGCTAAGTCGTCGGTCCTGGTTGTTATCATATAAACCTGATAGTCATCGTTACTCATAGTCGGGAATATATCCGCCAACCCGCATTGGAGCAGCGTGGTAGATTAACGTCTGATCCTTCTCCGCAGGCTACTATATTACAGGCTGAAGCGTATTTAAACTATATATAACTAACAGTTATACGTGTACATTAACACTTTTTTAAAACTTATGACATGAAAACAAACAAGTTTTCACTGGATAAAATCAAATATACATACATTGAACCTAAGCTCATTAAAGCCATATATGCAGATTATAAAATCAATATGGATTTACTTAATGGACTTGAAAATATCATAAGCATCGGCGCATTTACATACCGCGCCACATTTAATGCACTGTTTCATATAAATATGACGGTATTTACAATTTGGGCTATAAAAATAGTTAGTTTTTAAAGGACATTACGAATAAGTTGTAAATGAAATTTATAAAAGACATTTACAATGTAGTTGTTATGTTGTCAAAACATAATTACTCTTCCCAATTTATACTTATATGCTATGTATTATGGTTACAAATAACTGACTACTCGACAAATTGATATATTAAAACGTGTAATTTAGGTTCGTATTTTTTATTTCTTTTTCATTAAAAAAGTAGTTTTTTTTATACAACTAGATCAGCAAATAAGCGTACGGACCAATTGATCGTAAGGAGGTAGATACTATAGCCTATAGACGCCTGCCACACCAAAAACACACAAGCGCGTTCCCGACTGTACCTCCGACAATCCCCAGGAGCACTCGCGACGTTACAAACCACAGTAACAACACTAATTGAAAGCAGTCTCATATACTTGTGAACTTTGTGAACTGCGAGGTTGAGGTATTGGCTTAGATTTTAAGCAGAACATTTCCTGCTGTGCTTTCTCAATACGTGATCAATTATTATCGTAACCTATGTTAATGTCGTAACAATATATAATATAGTTTAAAACTAAGAAAGTGCAACACTATTATGTAATTATATACTTGGCGCAGTGAAGTTGTGCACATCGCGGGATAGTTGCGTTCGCAGGTTCGATGCCTGCTCATGCCAAACATTTCTTTACCTACACATATACATATGTCACAATTAGAGCGTTTGCGATCTTGAGAGTGTTTACGGACCTTAAAAAAAGTTGTTGTTTTATCATTTTATCATCAAATAAAATGATAAATAATATAACGTGATACAATCACTTCAATGAATTACATTAACAGCAAAACGCAAATCGATATTCAAAATCTACTAAATATGGAACTGAAAACTAAAGATTCAATAGTTAAGAAAATTTACGTAACTTCACTTTCGATAACTTTATATTTACGAATATTTATTTACAAAGCCACACACTCAGAACCCAATTGATGAAATAAATAAAAGAGGTACTTATTATATAATAAATAGTATATACAAATCAATAAAATAATTATCTTTTTATCGATAATAATACATCAGCCTGTACCTGATTAAGCGTTAAACTATCCAGTCCTTTCGGTACACAAAACTCGAATGAAGTTTTATTTACTATATCCCATAAAATGTCGATAAAACGGAAAACTGCCGGAATAATTGTTTTTAATTAAATAAATTTTTGTTTTACTTTTTAGGAATCATATACTTTTTTCATCATTTTATGTTCACTTTTCGAGTTTTTGTGACGGTATCTAAATAAATTAATAAAAGACTGACTATATTGAAATTGTTAAACAACTCATGTTGTTTTCAAATGCATAATTAGGTACATGAATACATTATTTCATTTATTAGGAGTCACAGGCATTTCGAAAATCATTCAAACGTGTATTAAAGCCACACAAATATTTACTAATGGCGTTATAAATTTTAAGCTAACTATCGGTTCATAATTCATGCATTGAATACTCAAATAAAACCTTACTCTAGACATGAAGAGGTTTCTCCATTTTGTGACGAATTACGTTGACTGTAAGTGTCAAATTTGCCTGAGTGAATTTATTTTGTGTTGGTTCACTATACCTATTAAAACTAATAACCTGAGGGCTCTATAAAATTTGTCACATGAATGACCATCCATCAAAGTGAAGTGAAGTGTTATGCACAGTGCTAACTGACCAATGAAATTAGAATTTCATACCAATTATAAATATAAGTATTTACGATCTTCCAGTTTAATTTCTAATGTTACTCAAAGTTTTTTTTTTTTTTTAATACGAGTCTTGAATCTGACTACACATTTTCCAGTAGAAAACAAATAAGGCGCAGGTTGGAGCTTTCCTGCCTAGATAATGTCTCTGGTGTCTTCTCTTCAAGGTATCAAGTTATATGCGACAGGTAATACGAATGTTGGAGGGATGCCAAAAAGCATATTAACAGTTTTAGCATTTCTTAGACTTAAAGTGAATAATTGTGTAACTATGTGCGTAAAAAAATCCATTTTAAGTTTACTTATTACAATACCTTTATGACAAAAAATTATTAACATCATAAAAACATAATGTTAAACGTAACGTTTTTATGACAAAAAATATTACGCGAGATCTAATTAAAGTATATAAATATATAACCTAATTGTTTTAAGACATGTATTCGTAAATTAAGTAAACTATTTGCTTTTTGTAACAACAAAAAAAAATGAAAAATATGAGTTTTGAATCCGTAGTATCTTTCAAAGAGCCTAAAACTTAAGTCGTAAAACGATTAGTGGCACAAATTCAAATACTAACGTCATATTTGTATCTACGCCAATCTTACATACACTGTGACATATAATAAAAATAAAAATTGACGAAGCGTTGGCGTAGCAGTTACAACACTGGCTGATTACGCTAGAGATCGTGGGTTCGATCGCTACACATGGCAAACATTTGTAAAGGCGTTTGTGCTGGTGTATTTTATGTTTCCGGATCGCCGCACAAGAGTAAATCCTAGTGGGGACCGTTGAGCGTGAGGCGATTATTTATTCATTACAATTAATCCAAACGTGGTCTCTCACTGACTATAATGACAAAGCGACGAAACTTGTTAAGAGGTCATAAAACCTATATAATATATATAAATGTAACATTTTATTGTATATGTTCATAAAAGAATTAGGCGCAATATATGTTTTATACAAACTTATGCGATAACCAACAACAATGTTAAGGAAGTAAATTAGTATAACAATACAATATGGAATTCAAGTACAGAAAGCGAGACGATGCGTACGACAATCAAAATATTAGAAACGCTTTTTTCACTTTTTTCACACATACCATTAAGTAGCTTATGTTGTGTTTTGTAAGTTTTTGTGATTTATATTAAAACACTAACCCGCAGTTAAGCAAAATAGTATCCATGTGATATTCACAGCGTGTGAGAGAACAACGTATTTTAAACCTTGATTTAAAATGAGAAGAACTTAAGACCGCCGTGTTTATCAGTCGTTTCCACATATTTAAATTTAATTAACTTTTACGCGGATATACTTTTGTGCGCGACTCTAAGAATGAGAATGTTTGCCGGGCAAATGACTACACCCGGACTTGCCCCGGGTTTTTTCAACGCAAAATAAAATCTTTTTGCTTCATTTAAGGTAGACGCCATTCTACCTACTTATTCCGCGCTGAAAGGCGCTGTTAATTATAATTTAAATTAAAGTTTTTTCTAGAATTTTGCTTTTTTACATATATGTACGTCTAAGTGATATCCAACATAAATAATAGTAGAGGGTAGTGATAAAACTAGTCACGATTAAATGAAATGTTAATTGTATAAAAATTGATTCGATAAATTAAAATAATTTCAAGTATATTTTCTTAAATTTTATGAACTGGTGATTAAAACGATAGCCTGCTGCCGTGTGACTTTGTCTGACTCGATTTGATAATTTAGTCACTGTTTAAGAAATACTGAGTATTCACTAATAAAGACGTTTGGACATAATCACTAAATAAAAGCAAGACTGGGATCTCGGACTACAAAGAGTCATTGAGCAGCAATTACCTCGAAGGCCTCTAAAAAGGGCTTTAATTAAAACCTTCTCCGATGACATCATAATTATAAGGCAAATTGAATTGGGACACCGTTCTATTTTGTAATTGTAAGTTGAAAATCTTCTTATTCAATTAATTAGTTTTAGCAAATCAGAGTTCGGAGTATTTGATAATTATATTTTAAAAAAGCTTTACGAAAAGATAATTCAGTTATTTTAATAGTCAATATTGAGTTAAAAATGTAGTTGTCACATAAAAATATAAAAATATGTATAATATTAATATTACAATGAACTACGTATAACGAATGGCGAGAGTGGTTGTTTTTAAAACCACTGTTATTGTGTATCTTCAATATATATAATTTATCTATTTTTTACTATACATATATTTTATACATAATTTATAATTACATCATTTCATAACGTAAATACAAGTTCTTGACTTGTGTAAGCACACGTCTACATAATTAAAACAAAAACAGATCATATTGGCAACATAAGTACGAGGGATACGTATCAAAAGATGATTAGAGCCCATTTACTCGAAAGCTATGTTTATATAATTAATTTAATAGGACAAAAATAAATACCTATGTACATAACTCCAGTTTTTTTAAAGAAACCATTTAGGAAGACTTTGTTTTTTTTTTGTATTGAAAAAAAAAACAGGTTATGACATTTATCTGATCTCATTACTGATTGACAGAACCAGATATATAATCACTATTGTGGTTTACATTATTTTACGTATTTTTATATGGAGAAATACTTGTAGTTAATAAAATTTGTTCGTAGATCATCAATCATCGTTGTTTTGTGTTTTATATAAAGAATTTTTGATTCGAATGTTTTCTTTTTTTCTTTTAATTGTTATAACTTTTTGACTAAAGAGATCTCAGTTGATTTTCTATTAGTTGTTCTTCACGCAGGCGGGTTGATTTTTTTTTTAATTATTATTGTTTTATTTCCTACATTTTTATCTTTTCATCAAAACATAATCTACCAACCCACACTGGGGCAGCGTGGTGGCTCCGATCCTTCTACATGGAGAAAGAGGGCGACGCCCAGCAGTGGGATTTTACGGGCTGAATAAAACGAAAATAAAACTTAAGATATAATTTAGAGGCTTAGTGATACAAGAAAATATCGTAGCGAAATCCCCATATTTCTATAGAACAGAAGCTAGCGACTGGACATATCTCGTAGCAATCTGCTACGCTACAAACTCCAACTTCGAACAAAAAAAGTCGTTTGTAAGTCTTTAAACTTTCACGGTTACTATCAATTTAATACGTATTATATGGGGTGGGTGTAGTACACGGGTCCTGTATTAGTGAAAATCTACAAAAGTGTTTGTCCAGTAGTGTGTGGCACGTATGACAGTTAGACAAGTCCAGTACAACACGAATTAGATGATAAATATATTACGTTGATCAATAAATTGTTAATTATTAATCTCAACAAACCATCATTCAATATTTAATACAACGAGAAGATTAATTATCTGGCATTATCTAATAACAATGACCGCGGAAATACCACATGCAAATATGTTGATTCGATGCTTACGAATAATTTACCATATATTTTAGCTAGTTATCCGTGCGTAAGATTTAACAATTGAATTGTGTGGTCCAAGTCAATTAATGACATAGAAAAGAAAATATTTTTACAACCTCTTTAGGTTTTGTCTTTGACGTAAAAAATTTTATTTTCTGTGGAATAGCATAGATGCCATATGCACATCATCTACGAGTAAGCGATAGACGATCTATAGACGATGATAGACGATGGTCTATTAATAGACCATTATTTATTAACATCAAATAACAGGATATTCAGTTGGCAGTGTGTCTGAAAATCAACTAACCAACTAACACTTATATGCTCCAAATGAAGTAATTTATAGCGTTAATTGAAATTCGGTTAACCCAAAATCAATCGTAACATCGAATAAAATCACAATATTTGCGGTGTAAATTAATAATGTAACCATTAAATAAGCCGAACGTTATTACCCATTTTGCTCCTCCGTTGTAAGCTCTTTATTTAGTACCCAGTTTTATTTGCATGTGGATTAAAGCTGTCCCGTTTTTCGATGGAAATTTGTGATTGATTTTATAAAATGAATATGTAAAATGCATTATTCCTACCAAAATATAATATTATCAAAAATAATTATTAAATATTTACTAAATTTAGTCCTTTGCTTAATTTAATTTATAATTGATTTTGACTGTGCTTTATACGTTTATATTACGTAATGAGTTTTTTGTTGAGTATCTTTTCAATATGCATAATATCGATTAATAAATTGTACAAGCTTGCGGATTTGTGAAATTTACTCCATAATTTAATATGTACTGAGTATCAAAACATACCAAAAAACATATTCTTAATATATCATATATTCTTTATATATAAGTCTTAATTGCGCTTCATTTTAAGTGTGTTATACATATTTAAAAGTCTTTTATTATACCATTAAAACTTCAAGTTCTTTAAATTTTTCATTTAAGTTAAGGCCTTACATGGTTAATCTTTACAAGCTAAGCAAAGCTGTGCTTTGATAAAACTACTAATAATTATAAATTAAGCAGCCATCCGCTGTCGCCGTTAGCATGAACATGTATTCACTAAGCAAAAATAATTTACCAGTCAAATGAGTTTTCTAAAAAGCCGATTAAGCGGAAACTATATCGGTTAATTATTTATCGAACAAATGCACAATAAACGATTTAGAATAATGGTAATGAATGATAAAACAATTCAGTGTCGAACACTACATGTGTTAAATTTTGTTCATTCTGCATTAGTTGATTCTCACATTTGCTTATTTAATAAATATATTTAATAAGCTGAATATTGTTACATGTTATAACGTGTTTAAAATATAATGAATGTTAACTAAATTGCATTCATAGTAAAAATATTTATAAAAATCAATGTCCATATATTCTGTAAAGATAAATTTTATAATTTATTAATTACTATAAGTTACCTTTATAAATATCCGATGTAGATTCTTGTAGTTAATGCAGCTTACCTGTAAATAGCAGGTTTTAATTATTATTGATATATGTATAGTATTCGGCAAATAAAATATAACAGTTGCATATACAAATGCCAAAGGTTGGTTTGGATTATTTTAATATTTACACAAGCTAATGGAAGACAGTTAAAATAAATGTACTTGAAAGATTTAATCTCTGCTATGTTGCTAAAGCTCCGTATAGTTTTTAAATAAATATTCAAGAACTTAAATATCTAATGAAGGTTACTTTATCAAACAAATGGAAGCGAAATTGTTTAATACTTTTGCTGTATTGTTAAATTTAATGGATTTCGATTATCAATGTTTTGTTTACGTTTAATTTCATTATTATCAAAATAGTGATAATTTTAAATTTCAGAATTCAGAATTACTACTCAACATTTCACAATCACTCAAATACTTTTACGTTTTTGGATGTCAAATTTAATATACTTTAAAATCTTCTGAAACGTGCACGTGTAACAATAGCAACTCTTTGGATATCTACAATATAATCCGAAAATATTATCCCCATAGTTACTTACAGACTTGCGTATTTTTATAATAAATTCAAAAAATAAATAAGTGTCTCACGTCTCATTACTAGCGCTTCATTTCATCATTAGTGCTTGCAGTTAAGTGTGTGCGTCATTTTATTTTTCACATTTTTCTATGAATTTAATAACGTGTCATTCTGTGAAGCATTCAATAAATTTATAAAGAACAAATATTCTGGATTTTTATTACATCAATGTTTTGATGGGGTACGGTCTCTCTTTAACCCAGATATAATTATTGAGTAACGTAGTCTTTGTATTAAATTTTTTTACTTTAAATCTAAGCTTTAATAGGAATTCTAAACGAGCTCAAGGATTTCAAGGTGGATTTTAAAAAGGTTCATTAATTCAAAAAGAATTTGTTGTTGTTGAAAGGTTTAAATTTTTTGTAACGGAATAACACTAAAAATTTAAAACAAAAACCATTTTGGGAATTCATCTAACCTGAATCTTAAATAGTAAATAATATATCAACAATCAAGGGAATGTTACTTAACGTTAACTTTTTATAGGAAATCATCATGCTTAGATTAAAAAGAAAAGTGCGGAATCGGAATTACGTTAGTAAAACTATCTAATACACATAAATATATTGTTTACTAATCTTTCAGAATCAAAAATAGAATATCGGCAAAAGTGACATATATTTCGTAATTCGCAACTACATAATTTTGAAGTTTTTGGAGTTTTAGTATGAGCAACAATATCTCATTGTCGATTCTAAGCTTAAGTACCCATGTTGCCATCGACCACATTCCTCATTGCCAAAAGCCAGTCTTACTTTCTGCGGTTCGTCCTGTGCTTGACCTTAGCTACAGTAAGCGGGTGCTTCCATCTGCCTTTTGAGGTCACAAAAACACATTAGGAATATTGCAGATAAGTTGCTTATCATTATTAGTGTTACATTATCCTTTAAGTCCCAATCATTTTTATACGAAAAAGGTTTTGCGTTTAAATCAAACCCAAAATCAAACGAAATTTTCTACCCAATGTCTACTATAAAACACGCTGACTCCAAATGAAAAATATTTGAATCAATTCTTGAGTACTTTTAAATAACATTTTTTATTTACTTCTAAGAAAAATAATTTTACGCATCACTATTCCAAAACATAATGAGTTTATAATTTTTGAACAATTCAAATACAAAATGCGTAACTTTTCGGTAGATTTTAATATATTTGAATAATTGTAAAGAATAATCATCACTCGATCGATATTACGATCCTCTTAGTAATTTGAGATATCACGTTAACGATGGTATCACATCTTGGCAGATAATAAACGAAGCTTGAATCCAAATTCTGTAGCACAAGATGCAGCCCTTTCACGATAAGGTCACCAGATGTCGCTGATGTAATTGCGTTCGCCTTTGTGCCATTTCTAATGAAAGGTCGAAACTGATATTGCTATCTTTAATCAACGCGAAACTTGCGCCAGTCACAGGATGCGGGTTGATGTTGCAGAGTTTTGGTTTCACGATGTATTCCGAAATTACTGATCTATAACGAGTAATATTTGAAAACACCAATTTTGCTACTTTTCCTTTGAATCCGTTAGGCAAGTCGAACATTTGTTTTAAATATTAACATATTAATACCGTCATTAACGTTTAAGGTCTCGCGCTTAAATTTTACTTTAAACGTGTATTATAGTAAAGGTAGAAATTTCACGTTCATTTACTGTTGTTTATCTATCAAAAATAATAATCTTCTCGAGATATAATTATGTGTATTTATCAAACGAAACCAATAAATTGAGTTTTAATTTAAAACAACACACTCCTTTCCGTCATCACCCTAAATTAATCCGCATAACGACCACGCAGAATTGTAAGGAAACTAATCTCTTTGAGACAATACTGGCAATCTTTGGTTTACGACGCCCGTCTTGACTGAATCTACAAATATTTGAACAACCGTCTTACTATGGCAACTATTGTCTAGGTCAAACTAATTTGGGATCCTCTAAAGCCGTAATTCAATTTTGCATAGAGATCATCAGCTAAATTAATCACGTTAAGCCTTTTATAAGGCCCTTTGACGTTCGTTCAACGTAAACGTAAAGTAAATTGTAGATATTAATAATTGAGTAATCAAAAAATGTTATTACTACTAGTATATTCTTAGTTTGCCAATAATATATTGTCAAAATGTTCAACAGCGTTAGGATTTTATTAAATAGTATGAAAGTTATGTAAAGGCTAAACATTCAAACTTAAAAATCAAATATGAATATTTTAGTATAAAATTATTACGTAAGATGTTCTCAAATATTACATCGCACGATTTGAGTTTTATGGCATGGCCCAATCTAAAACTGACTAAATTTTTAAAATTAATTAATCTCAGTACTGTTTTGTTAATATCAATTCGGTTCGACATCATATACACACAAGGATAAGGCGAATACAATGATAAATTATTTGATGTTACCATGTTCCTGTATAACCGTAAATATTTTAAGTATATATATACCTATGATTAAATTATTTTTTATTAGCAGCGGTGATGGCTCAGTCGAAACGCAAAATACTTGTAACCACCTTTTAAGATCTATTTTGTATACATTTCATCTTTTAAAGTTCAAACTGTCCTAAGTTTCAAATGATAAGTTTTAAAACCTATTAAAACAAATACCATTTAACTCATTAGAGTAAGACTACCTCCAGGCAAGTGTTCCGCTACAATGCATGTGGGTTCCTCAGCGCCCATATATCACTTAGTCACCCGAAACCCGCGTACGCGCTGCCCTAACTTCAATAATAACCTCGCGCTGCGGGTATCACTAGCTCACATAATCATTTTAGGTTCGGCAGTTCGCCATAGGACATTAAAATAATAAGCCAAGCCGTATTTTTGCTTATATCCCCTACGAGGAAGATTAGGTATGCAGTTCGCAACACATTATTTATCTTATTTCATTTGTTTAATATAATTGTTAAATAAACACTCACCTACACGTTTTTATTATTGATACTACTTATTTGCTTTTCGTCATTTTCAAAATTTACGTCATGCATCTGCTACGACGCATGAAGATATTAATCGAGACAAACGTACATATGCTTATATTATGTGTTCGGCTAATACATTCGCTAACATACTTGATATGTTTCAAAACTATAATCAGACTAAAGGCAAAATACGTTGTTTGTTGCTGTAACAATTTGCTTCCGCAGGCGTAAATCTCTATTTCTTTGAATGTCTCACGTTTGAAGCTTTGTAAAGAATTATATGTTATATTTATTAATTCCATTAGTTCCATTGATAAATTTAAAATACGATCATAACATACATAAAAGTTATCTATACTTTGACAAAAATGATTTCTCTTTAAAACACATTAAGATAACCAATTGGCACATTAATTGATTTTTTTGAACTGCATGTCAAGAATAAAACATTAAGCACACTTTTTAAAAACGAATGGTCACCGAAAATAGCGAGTTTACATTGCGAATTCCACTTTGACCTGTTGATTATGGAAATTAAACGCCTTTGATCAACTCAGTGCTGCGTACTGATTCGTAATGAAATTCGAAAAATTTTCATCATTAAAAGTCAATTGAATTTACTTGTTTTCATTTAAGCGCCGTTGACGCGAGCTATTGCAATCATGACTGTCATTCCGGATTTTGAATTAATGATGATGCACCATCAATTATTATTTCGTTATTAAAATTATTACATTTACTTCTTTAACACAAATTATAATATACATATATCCTTTATGTTATTAACTATTAAGTAACATACAAGAACACCTTTATTTTATGATCCCGCTCATGACGTTGTAGTACAACGAAATGTGTTTTACAGCATTACTCACCTAGCGTACAAATTTTACGACCAGTTAAATAAAGGTCTGTCTGCTCTTTTTTTTAATTTTTTTACTGTATTGTTGTGGAATTTAACCGTCGTCCTAGCCATGGATTATTCAATTCAACAGCTTGAATATGGCTAACTTAAACGGGATTGCAACTAATTATTACAGAAATTCTGCGATAGTAAGTCATTCAATGAGAAATCCGAAAGATCTTTTTGAAGTGAAACTTCTTTTGGCGCATGAGGGTAAGTTTTTTAGGGATGAAACGGCAACGTTTTGATGAAACGGCTACGTTTTGATGAAACGGCTACGTTTTGATGAAACGGCTACGTTTTGATGAAACGGCAACGTTTTTGTCGATGGCGCTGGAACGGAAACCTAAAGCGAAGCGAATTGTATAAATATAAAAGAGACTTAAAAATTAGTTTGCCAAAGAAGTTTCACTTCAGACACGTGTACTTTGTACGCACGCAATTTTTTTCCTCTTCATTTATATCCTTCACTCCCTTCTAATTCTCCTTATTTGTCAACAACTTCTGACGCCTCTGGATCTATAAGTAGTCTCCATAAAAAATAAAAAGTAATTTTAAAAATAGACACAAATATTCGTCACTAATTAGATCTTTGTGCTTTTTGCAGTCGAAACACCTTAGACCTTGGAGTAGCAGTGCTTATATTTTCTTAAAAGAGATAATGCTTTGCCTTATTGCCTCCACTGGTGACAAGAGGGCTGGTGCATTTTTTGCCGGGGAAATGCTGCCAGCATTGTTAGCATCATTCCACGCGGACATGATTTGTACCACAACTATCCGTAAATAGTTCTTAAGTTGTAAATATATGTATATTTTTTATTAAAAGTTATTTATATTGAATTAATAGATACAAAGGTAAAAAATTAAATAATTTACTTGAATATATTAATATAAATATTGTATATTAGTACATAGTAACACAATTCACATTTTACCCCCTTTAATTGAACGTTTTTCTCTTAGTTTTGCTATTTAACGCAAAATTGAATATAATTTTTCCAGTTTACAAAGCATGTACACTAAAGCCAGGGCAATGTTTCAATTCTAGTATTTTAGGTTTGAAAAACAAACAATATTGATTTAAAATAAAAGGATATTTAAAAAAAATATTCAAAAGTACCTACAATACATCTTATAATCACTTCACTCAGGTAAATCGATTAAATTTCGTATGCTTCCGCGATTCGGCAAATTAAAACGACACTCCTAACGGTCAGAAGTCGACACCGAGCCCTTCAGTTGATATCTCGCTATCCGTCCTTCGAGCAATCACGACAACATTTCAAAAAACTTGTCAAGATATCAAGCTCCTACGGTGTTTGGTTCGATATTATAAGGTGTTTTTTTATATATATATTTATAACACAGCATCGAATTGATTGTAAAAAGTTTTGTATTATAAATTACCTACTTTTAAAAAGCTTGAACGTTATGACATTAGTGTCTAATATATAGGGTAGATACCTACTTATTCGAAATAAAAATTGTAACATAAAATGCATAATATTAATTCGATATTGTTATTATTATTCATATTATAATTTAATTCCGTTTGCTATTAAATTAAAGTATTTCAAGACGGAGCCCTGAAACGGGAAGAAGATTATTCCCTTTTTCTCGCGGATCGGAAGCAGATCCCATTTCCTCCGACAACATCAAAGTGAGATAGCAATCAGGTTTATTCGAATCAGCAATATTTTGTACGATATCGACTAGTTAGCTTGCTTCGATCAATTTGTTTGACATTAATTGTGCCAACGATAATATTTATTTGACATTATATTATGTACACTTTTTTTGTGTACAAGTATACAATTGGGTTGTCGTATCTGAGTGTAAATTATGCACGACACAATCTCACGACTCTTACAAATTTAAAAAACAAAATCAGTGTTGTGTCCCTAACGTTCAAAGATTAAATAATAAAAAACCAAATATATTCTAACATATACATTAGTGAAAATAATGAAACTGATATAACATAAGTACAATGATATCTATGGTAAACACGTGGAATAACAAAATGTAATAAAATATAGACCTAAAAATTTATACGTCAAAAATAAATGCTATTAAAGTCAATGTCAAAAAACAATGACGAAGGGCTTTCGATAAAACGAAAAATAGTAGAAATCTCTAAATGGGTATTATTCTCAAATACAACGTTTTCCTCAGCTATTTCCTCAGCAGTCACAGGTGAGATTTATCTCCGGATAATTGGATAAAGAACGCGTTCGCGAAAAGTGATACGGTGTGGAAGAAGTCGAAAGAAAGGCAAAGGGGTGGTGAGGGTATAATAATCTATTTGTTCAGGCGAATGCCCGCCAACTTACGGTAACGTACAGAAATCACTGAAACGCGTATTTGCATTACTATAAATCATATATCGACTTTCACTTATCCATGTCAATAATTTTCAAAACTGATTTGACTGATTGCCCTTTAATATTTGTACGATGCATATTTAGATTTGTTAAAATATTCATACTATTCCATCACAGATCTATATTTTTTCAGGCTATTGAGTTTCCATCAAAACTTGAAACAAAACAGATCGTGTCCTAGCAATTGAATAAATATTATGTTATGATTCCAGCTATTATTTTTTAGATTTTATAATTGTTATTTTTCATTCAAATAGGAACGTGATGTTCAATTTTTTTGGACAGAGAAAAATATTTTAATGAAAAAATAATATTGCCATTAATTGTTTGTTTTATCTCCTTTTGTAATTAAACCACAAATGTAATAAAAGTCCTTCTGATAAAATAATTTCCATTGAAGGCGCAGTAGCTACTCTGATTTCATAATGAGCTATTAACCATATAAACGAAATGAAACTCCACACCTAGCATGCGCCGCAAAATTGTTTATTTTAATATTGAAATTTCAGCTATTGGGAAGCATATATTTTGATAAATACGAACTTACCACAAACAAAGGATCAATATTCATTAAAATTATTAGGATATTTTGTTCAACATTTATTGCCTACATTACTACACCACAGGTGCCGTGCCGCGACATGTTCTATAGTAGGTATGGACATATATCAAATATAATATTCTGATAAACAAATTCGATGAAATATTACTGTTACGTTATCGACATCGTATCGATGAAAAGTCAAAAAGTTATTTGTCGGGTTGTAAGTTAAAAATGAAAGTAAACATTTGAGTCTCAAACCTAATTTACCTACGCTAAAATATATACTTTTCAACATAGGCTATAATGATGAAAATGATGACAAATTTACGGATTCTAAATATCAGCTACTGAATTGTTAATTCTTCATAGACAACCTTAAGATCCGTAGATTTGATAAATTATCGTATACTCATATTTTTTATTATACATCAACAAAGGAATATTTAAGTATATTTGAGCTTATAAAAGGTTTTTACTATGTGATTATTACATAAAATATTAACCTTGTGTTTGTACCTAGATAGAGTTGAAAGCTTTAAGGATAATTAGCAATACTACTCGAATAAAGGAGGACCGAAACATTAGTTAGAAGTATTTTACGGCAATTCTACACTTCATATGCAAAATCAAAGTGCTTTAATATCATAATTTTACAAATCCTATTTCTATTGAATAGGTATACAGATATAAATAACAAATAAACAATTACAACAGTAGAATTTAGTTGGTGTACAAATGGTTTGATAATAGAAAAGATTAAGGTACGGTGTAATAGATATTGAAAAATAAAATTTTAGTGTTTTTGTGTCATCGTCACGCTTCCTTAAAGCAGTGCAGTAATTAAAATACAATTATTTTAGCAGTATTCGAAACACGACTTTACAGGTAACTAACTACTAACTTACAAATATAAGAAACAGTGTTAGAAAGATTCCTTTAGTGATAGATATAGAAAATTACCATAAGATGATAAAGTCGAGTGAAATTACAGACCGTTCGCAGCACTAGTGCTAAAATAGAGCAGTCGGGAACATGTATGTGCTCCCTCAACTCGCCCGCGGGCAAGCGAGTGGTGAAATGCTTTATGCTGTTTTAAATTATATCGTTCACAAAATCATTTAGGATTGTTTTTTTTTATATATTTAAGCGTGATTGTGTGATTCACATAAATCATATAAAGATACACATGTATGTGTGCATATATATAGGAAAATAGAAAAATCGAATCCCTTCCATATTCACATTTGGAAACCATAAACCCCCTTACTTGTGCATACTCGCATATAACATGTAATTATTGTAGTAAATGGCGATTTTACCCGCTTTTAATTGATATTTTGCGTCATGTTCAATCTAGGTCAATTAACTTCTAGTATTTGAAATATTGTATAAGTATTTGAAAAGAGTATTTAGTAATGCAACAAAATTATGGCAAAATAATAATTTTAATTTCATCACAGTTAATCTGGATTAATATAAGAGAAAGATTTCACAAAATTAGTTATATTAATAAACATTAAGTAAAACGGACGTACAAAAGTTAGTCAAACAGAAAATTCATTGTGAGGTAATAAAATTTTATATGGAAATGATAAAGTTTATTTGGTGGCTTTTGGTCACATCTACGTTTCATACTTATTGAAGTTTAGTTCTAGTTTCAGCAGAACACACTACAATAACCCCATCAAAATTAAAACATTCCTAAATACAATTAACAAACAGCAAGTGCAATACAAAAAACAGTAAAAATCAACACGAAAACTAATGCTAAGCGAGCCTTAAGAAGTGAGCGAAAAGTGAGACCAAGTTCCTTTTCAAAACAATAATCGGAAATGTATGTAATAGAAGTACATTGCGCAAAATTCGCGAATGGATGAGTGATTTAGAAGACATATTTACAAAGTAAAGCCCACATAGGGAAGGGTTAGCGTGGCGTAATTCAAGAGCTGTGAATAATTCATATAGAATTTTGATTACCTTGACCATTTCACGTAATGCGACGGTCTGCCACTAGATCTTGATGCCAAACACGTTCTTTATGCCAAGCGATATTTAAGTCTATTACGTTTATCACACCGTTTTTTAAAAGTCTATACTACTGTCTTCGGACGCAGTTCAGGATAATAGCGGGCCCTG
Source organism: Melitaea cinxia (assembly GCF_905220565.1). NCBI lineage: Eukaryota > Metazoa > Arthropoda > Insecta > Lepidoptera > Nymphalidae > Melitaea > Melitaea cinxia. The sequence goes on from NC_059399.1 coordinate 12,269,848, forward strand.
AAAATTAATTAAAGCGTTAACTTCAGTTGAAGTAAATAAAACACTCATTCTATCAAAGCCGACAATCATTGCTTAGACAGTATAAAAAAATTATTTAGAATCTTATTTCAATTGCTTAGTCTCAAGATTACTATAAATTAGTATGAATTAAAATTTAATAATTAATAATACTTTCTTAATAGTAGTGCGCATAAAACAAAATGATAACGAGTCCTGCTGTGGAACACTGGATTAAAAAATACTTAAGATTTTGATGTAAGAACATACTATTTGAAATAAAAATAGCTCACACACTTCTTCCTTCTCAGAGGAAAAAACCGTCAAAATTAGAAAGCAATCATGAAAGAACTAAATAATGTTACCTGGAGCAACATGAACGTCGTTAGGTTAAATCGACAGTGTAATGGGTAACCAATTTAGTTGACTCCGGTGTAGATATCTGCGTATCTTTATTTTTTCTTTTTAACTGAGTTTCGAGTTTACTCGACGGAATTAGTTTACAGCAACGTTTGATCGGATATTCCTTTAAAGAAGTTAAACGACGCTGCGGTAACGAGTAATCCGTGCAGCGTTATACAAATAGCTGGATGTTTTTGAGTATTTTTTTGGCGTAATCGAACTCGTTAGTGATTTCTGATTGAGGGTATTCTATCAACTTCAGCCAAGTTTTTGATTGGATTTGTTTCCAATAAGTTCTGTGTCGGCTAAGTTTATTACGAGATTTTAATTTATTTCGTCTTGTGGTGAAAGTGTTGCTATTTAAATTATTTACGCTCTACAAATAAAATTAAATGATTTTCTACCATTTCTTTAAAACTTACAAACATTTTACAGCTTTAGATACATTAGCATAACATAAATAAAAAACTGTTTTTCACCTACAATTTTTACCTATTTTTTAAGATTTAGCTAGAGTAAGTCGGTAAGTACTTGATTCGGGATTTCGACAATTTGATTACTACAACATTGTTTTTTCGTCGTAATACAAAACTTAATTCGAATGTATGATATTAAATTTAACCATTTTCTCTCCATGAAATTTTCTAAATGCGAAAAACTCTGTTGCTCGCTATACACGATAAGTGTTAAACAAGATGCGTTTATTTAATACTTTTCTAGGAAGACGACGAAGTTATTCTATTTTAATTTATACAGTGAAGTGATTCATTCTTTAAGCTCAAATGAATTAGAGATATTTAAATTTTCTTTTATCTAATATATAAAATTCTCGTGTCACAGTTTTCGTTGCCATACTCCTCCGAAACGGCTTGACCGATTTTGATGAAATTTTTTGTGCTTATCCGGTATCTATGAGAATCGGCCAACATCTATTTTTCATCCCCCTAAATGTTAGGGGTAGTCCACCCCTAAATTTAATTTTTTTTATTTTTTAGACAAAATTTTTAATTTCTATTTTTTTATGATACAACATTAAAAAATACATACAACCCTAAATTTTCAACCCTCTACCATCAAGCCCTATTTTTAATAGCGTTTAGCGGCAAGACAACGATTGCCGGGTCAGCTAGTAATATATACTAACTATATAGCGTCATACATGTACCTATACTATTTGTTCGAGCTGCTATTGTAGTGAGTAGTGGCGCTTCGAATGCCATGAAATTGTCGCTCATCGGCGAATGAGAGGGCGACGGGCGGGGAGACCTCACCTAGCCGTCATACTATTCGTTTCTGTGTTGAAAACATAAATGATAACGTTAGTTTTCTTACGTTTTCGGCCAATACACGAATACCTTATTATACGAGTTTTCTTTTATTTCAAATTCAAAATTAAACGTTAATTAGTTTTCATTTTCGATTGATTTTGACGCCACATACAATACGAACATTCTGAATACGCACACTATTATATTTCCCACTCCTTGGCAGATTCATTATTTTTGGCTAAATAGTCAAGTACGAGTATAGCATTCCGTGTGCTTCTGATACGTTATGAAATTTGTTTTTCTTGTTTACACTTTTTTTTTTCAAAATGTCCGGTTGTGTATGTGCGGTGTCTAGTAAAAATTTTAGTATGCAGTAATTTTAATAGCTATTTCAATGAAATTTCTAGATGATGATAGAAATTATTTCTTAATTGCTGAAAAAAAATCTGTTAAAGATTTTATATTACGGAGTTTAGTTTAACATTTTCAATTTTATTTACATCGTCGGTTAATCCGTTTCTCTTTTATATGCCTATTTAATTCTGAAGCACTTTAACAATTATTAATAAAATATTAATAGCACAAAACAATGGAGGAAAAATACCGCTAAAATGTAAGAAAGAAAAACTGTTATTAAGGAAAATTTGTCACAAAAGAGCAGGTAAGGGGAAGATACCCATTTCGGCGCCCTAATTACGGAACTTTTGTACAATACGAGCATACCTACCTACGAAATTTTTGTACCTCGCGTAATAGATCATCCGTGAACTTAAGAATTACTCGCCAACTTTCTTATTCTTATATCTTATACATTTTCATGCGTAATACAAACTGTCATGAGTACTTGTAGGTCTCGATTTTTTTTATTCTCGGTTATTGATTATTAACCATTTATAATAATTCAACGGGTTCTGTGAAAGACCGAACACTCCATTAATAATTTATTTAGTTAAAAGTTTTTCACTTTACGAGAACGAACTTTTATGAACGCAAACTAAAAACTCTTTATATGTCATTTAATATTACTTTTTAAAGTTCGTGTCTAAAATAGTTAAAAACAATTACAATGATAGCGGGTAACTGTTCGAAACTATCGCCATCAAAATCTGACATAATTGTAGTCACGCAACAATGCGATAGCGACATTTTTAAAATAAATGAAAGAACTATCGATAGAACGAAGGCTATCGGTTTAATGTTTTGAAAATAATGTAACTTAACCGTTGTCATATGCTTATGTCGTAACCAGATCGTTAAATCATATCATATCACGGACTGTCGTTTGCGGTAATTTATGAAAAATACCCGACAAAATAAATTAATGCGTGATATTCGACGAGTAAAAGTAAGACTACTATTTAGGCAAAATATTATAATACACGTAGTATTGTTACAACAGTAATCTAAAATGATCCTTCTGTAGGAGCGCTAACGGTTTTTTGTCTTAAATTTAGTTATAGGAGGTGAAAAATCAGAGTTAAAAAAACCCTACTGTAAAATTATACCCCGTGTCATAAATTTATACATCAATAAAACTCAATTTTTAAAATATATTGTCATTCATCATTGTAAGATAAAATTTTTGTCATAAGTAAATTTAGAACTGATAAATACCTTTTTTCTAAATAAAACGGAGAGGTACCCAAAAGGTAGAAAAGTGTTCGCTCTTTATAAATACAAAATATTTTAATCTTATCAGGGTCGTTTAGGTCCCTACTGCATTAAGTCTACCATTAACCCTTACTAAATTCATATGTACTTTACGTCGTTATAAATTCAACGCGCACACAATGCTTCGACAATTTCACGCAGGCAGATTTACCTCGAGAAGTTTAACCGGCGTTGCGAACATTAAAAATTGAAGAAGTCTCAGAAGATGTGGCGGTAACGATAAATATTGAAGTTGAAAACCTCAATAAAACAATAAAAGCCAAGTGAATAAAACCGCTACATAAATACATAATATTGTCAAATGAGGGTACGTTATAATGTATCTTATTATAGTTTGACAATATCGAATCGAACGACTGAAAAATTAAAGATAGAATAAAATTTGATCTTGAAAAGTGTTTACATGACATTATTTACTAAAAAAGTATACACTGAACATTTACAAGCTTGTTTATTTTTACCACTATGAAGTAGTTGTACCTATCGCAGTCCACTGCTGGACATAGGCCTCCCTAAGTTCGCGCCAATCGATCCGGTTTTCCGCAATTCTCATCCAGCCTCCTCCTGCAATCTTACTTTTTAATGAATACTTACATCTTCAATTATGTAATTCATAAGAGCTTTAAATGCAAATTAAATAAACCATATACGCTAAATCATTACTAGGTACATCATGAAAATATTATTTTCTTTTGTAATATTTTAACAAGAAGACCTAAAAATGAGCAATCAAATACATCTGAAATATTGTTTTCACTTGAAACACATCTACAGTTTCAACCCTGGGCATTGCTAGCAGGCGTAGGTTTCAACATTCACTCCTGGGATTTTAGTTTCATTTTACAGAATATAGCGTATTTAAATAATACTAAAACGTTAATAAAGTGCCGTCCTAAACTAACAACATGCGAGTCTTTGAAACCCGTGACTGTAGCACGTATTTTATCTAAGGTACCCGCTGTAACGACGGTATTGGTTTTGTTAACTACGGTATATGAAGGAACATAAGAATTGTATGTTTTATGTTTAAACAGATACATCAGAATCGCAAGATATTGTCACTCACATTGATGAAACAGTGAGTGCCTTTGTTTTATACTCGCTCAACTTCATTTATATGCTAGGACTGTATAAACATGTATTAACTTAGTAAATAGTATGAAAAGCTTTCAGGAAATATATATTCTCCATGTGTAAGTTTAAGACATGATACTGTAATGTTTGTTTTTCGTTGTTGCTGTGACGTTCTTGTGTAGCGGTTCGATTCCCGCTCAGGATTGTTTTTTTTTTTTGTAGTAATATATGTAACTCCTCTAAAGGTATGTCCTAGTAGGTTCTCTTACGTGCCCCGGAGAGCCGTATAAAGTTGTAAATATTGACTCTTACCACAGAAATCTAATCGCTGACACCGAACTGATTTGAACGACCTCATTTGTAAAGAATGTATCTGAATAGCTAGACAGTAAAGTTCAAATAGACTACATGTACACAGATTCAGCTAAGGCTTTTGGCGTAGTTGCCCACAATATTTTACTATATAAGTTAATGAATTACGGTATCTGTGTAAAATTTTTTGACTGGATTACATCGTATTTGCATAATCGAGAAATGAATGTGGAAATCAATCTGACACTATTATTACTACATCCGGTGTACCACAGGATCACACCTTGGACCAATACTTTTCGGAATTTATAATAACGCTAACTTGTTTTAAACACTAGAATATATTTATATGCGGATGATCTAAAAATGTTTAGTAAAATATCAACAACAGATGAATCTTTTAAAATGTAAGCAGATTTAGAAAGACTTATATCGTGGTGTGAACGGTATCACTTAAATGACCAAAAGTGTTATAAAATTACATATAGTTGAAAAATTCGAAATATTCATTATGATTATAATATAAGGGATGATAACTTGGTATGTGTTACTGAAATATACCTACGATTTAGGAATCTTAATGGATTCGAAGCTAAATTTTATCTCACTTATAGAAGATTTATCTTTAGAAACACAAAAGATTGCAAAAAATCACATACAAAATTAGCACTTTTTAATTCATACATCAGAAGCAAAAATGAATATTGTTTAAATGTCTGGAACCCATACTACTAAATTCATAAAAATAGATTAAAGGAATACAAAAATAGAATCAGAATATTGTATAATTCAATTTTAAAAGAGGAAGTATAAATTGATATTTTTAGATATACTGGGAAAGCATTCAAGCGAAAAGTTAAGATGCTTTTTTTTTACATTTGAACTCAACTTACCTACCTACTGTATGAACACACATATATTATTTCAATACATATTTTTTTCAAATGATTTCTTATACCTCCAACCGTTTTTACTTATGGGTAGACTACATTTTAATTTTTATATATATATACAGAATTCACGATGTATTAATCTGTTTCAAAAATTTAATGATACTGTTTGAAGTTGTTGCCTTTCGTTTTTTTTACACATACATACCTAAAATTTTGTACTGTTTTTTATACTTTGTTTTATACTTTTATTGATGAGTTAATTTGTCATAAAATAAATATTTATTAATAGCATAAGTTTCGAGACAGCTGTTTAATGTGTAATGCATGCTGAGTTAGCCTTTAAGTGTGATGTATAGTATTGTTTAAGATATTCTACGCTTAACTATGTACGAATGATAAAAACAATGTATACTATGTTGGGTTCGAATTATATCATTCAAATCATATCAATCAAAATCATATAAAAAATTCGAACTGGACATATAAGTTATGGTGCAATAAAATATGTAAATACTAACACAAAGTTCTTATACACTTTTTTTTATAACACTAAGTCGGCAAACAAGCGTACGTGCTCACCTGGTGGTATGCAATTACGGTAGCTTATAGACGCTTGCAACACCAGAAGCATCGCAAGCGCGTTCCCGACCCAACCCCTAACCTTACTCAACACTTTGAAAGCAGTTTTATTTAAATGTGATCTTCTGTAAGGTCGAGGTACTTTTCTAGTCGGCTAATCCAGATTTTGATCAGGATATTTCCTCCTGTGCTCTAACTTAGTTAAAATATGTTCATTATTACTGTATTTCTTAAGTGTTGTCTTTATTTGTTATTATTAAAAACGTATATTTTGTCAATTGAAGTAATTAAGTATATCATGTTGTTAAGTGGTACAGTGGACGTTTAAACACACCGACCTAATGAAAATATTTACATTCGTTTTGCACCTTTACGGATTAAATAGCAATTAAGCTCTACAAACTGAGTCGGAACTCCTAAACGCTAAATTAGCAGCGAACCTCTCAGAAAATGCTCATTAACTTGTACACAGTGAACAAATATATCTCTTAACTGTTTTGTTCTTCAAACTTTTTTCGCAAGAAGGCCTCAGTAAATTGAACTACAAATCTGTCTCTGGTACAGTTACAAGTTCGAGGAAGCTGTGCACTTAATCAGCGAAGGATTAAGCCGTCTTCACCGGAAACAAGCGTCCAGAGCCGCTCAGTCTTTGGGCGATTTGTCTGATTGCTAAGACGATTTTATATATATTTATTTATTTATAGTCTACAAAAAATCTAGGTCATGTAATGTTGTTAGTAAATAGTTAACATACTCCTCCGAAACGGCTGGACCGATTTTTATGAAATTTTGTGTGCATGTCAGGTACATCTGAGAATCGACCGACATCTATTTTTCATACTCCTAAGTTATAAGGGTGGGGGGGGGGGATTAAGGGTGAAAATAACTTATATGGCAAAACAACGTTTGCGGGGTCAGCTAGTGTTTATATAGATTTGAAGAAATGTACACGTACCTAATGTCAACTTCGGATCATTATTATAAAGCAAGACGTCAACTAATCGATACACTAAAATATTATAGTTTTAAAATACGGAAAACTTGCAAAAATAAGTTACAATAATAAATTTGAAATAGATGCTTCTTGACTTTTGGTACGACTTAATCGTTTATATAATCAGAAGATTCGTCGTCTACAAAATCCCGCAATAACATAACAAAAATTTTTGTCGAAATAATAACACGAAAGTACAAGACGGATTTCTGCCATCCTACGCATTATTTAATTATCACCCGACTTCAACAAAACTCTTCTTCTCGCGTTGCGCAGATTTTGTTAAATTAGATTCGGACTAATCATAAAAAATAGACAAAATATGTTGAAAAATGTAAAACTGATTTAGTTAAATAAAGCTACCCTCACAATCTCACATAAAACAAATCTCTGTAACGAGTAGGACCCTATATTATTATATATTATTATATGACGAAATTATGAAATATAAATTGCACGAAAAACGTTACTGTGCTCCCACAAAAACAATGTGTTGTATATCTTATGAGTTTAAGATAAGATCTAAAATAGAACGAAATCTCAATGGTACCTTGTCCATACCAACACGCAAAACTTCAATTAAAGGGAACACGGTGCTAAAAATTAATTTACAGATGGCCCCATCTATTGCTGAACATTTTTACATAACTTTGTTTGTTAGGATCAAACGCAAGTGGCTTTTATAAACAAACATTAATTAGAAAAAGAAACAACTGTAAGCTTAAAGTACTCCTATATGGGCGATAGATTCCAAAGGTTGTCCCTTGAGTTTTTGGAAGGGATGTTATAGTAAAACTTCTATTACCAACTCAGTAAAAAAGACCTATTGTCATTAATTGTCACCTGGTAGGCCTTAAACGACGAGAAAAACTTATCTAGTCGGATGGCTTTTATTAGAAAACTTTTACCCACAATATACGGAGTATAGAAAAATAAAGCTTTCGTACGTGGCACAAATAAAACATAATGACCGAGACGGTTTCGTAGTGATATTGTTTAAGTATTACTTTGTCCCTTCGTTTCATATTTTAAGATTTCAATTCGTTTGTACATTAAGTTATTGTACGCAATGAACTTCTGTTAATTTGATTTTTATTGTTTACGTAATTTTGTTTTACATACTTATGGAATATGATCATAAAAGACAATTTCGAAAGTTACTAAATAAAGTTTCCCGTTAGTATTGACAACCCAAGACACGCTACAAACTAATTTTATAAAAATTACATTTAAAAAAATCTTACAAATAGGAAGAACTAGAACTAGGACTTTAGGAATGAAATAATTTCAACGTTAAGTTTAACAAAACATAAATTACTAGCCTTTTACAGAGACATTGAAAACACGAAAGTAAAAATGTCTCTCAAAATGTTTTTAAGAAAATTGGAGTTTCCAATTGTTATCCTTAACTGTCAATATTTTTACTAGACTCACAATACTTCAACTTTCCACTGATTGGGTAGAGATACAACATCTAGATAACAGATAAATATTATTTCAACTCTGCAAATGTAACGAACGGTTCGTCATTACCTAGGAAATATCAGATATTGATGTCTGATATCATTTACCCGTCTAGATTTTATAGAGCAAGCGATTATTCTTGATATTTTTCATGTAACATTTAATAACTTTTCCTGTCGGATATTTTATATACTTTTCGTTAGCTATAGTATTAAAACCAACTAACAAATTAGACTGCCTGTACTATTGAAAAGCTGAATTTTTTTTGGTATATACAGATTTTATGAGTTTTTATTTGAGTAGTTATATAATCCTTATGGAATTATTTTAAAGTGGAATAGTTGAAAAACTTTTTTATTTTTTCAACGAATTCTAAACATCAAATCAGTACAAAATTCCTAAATTGCACAACTCCAATTAGAGCAATTGATTCTGAATAAAGTCCATTCTTCCTTGCCTTATAGCTTTCTATGTCTATGGAAAGTGCCAAGTGTGAAATTGGATTTATTATGATCACTACTGAAGATATGTGTAATCGTTTCTTTTAAAAAAAGAATAAATAAATAATTTAGTGATTAACGACTTAGAAATAGGAGCGAATTATACATGGCAAAGAGGGAAGTATTATTTAAAAAAAGACGATTATTTGCCGCTGCGTTAGAGACTGACTCAATTAAACATTAATTTCACTGGCCAAAATAAGTAAATGAGTGTCTTAAAACTGTATATTTATTATTAAAATCCCCTCGACCATTTAGATAAAAAAATTGTTTCGTACAATTTAGGAAACCTGTTGTTCAATTAAGGGTACAACAAGTTGTGTTGATTGAACATATACAAAACCTTTTGTAGTTTTTGTAGTTGAAATTTCACTATAATATGAATTGAGTAATATTTTTTAGCTCACATAATTCCCCCGAGTCTTTTCAGATCGTTTTAATTCCAAAGATTTCAAGAACATTAGCTGTACTACTTAAAGCGGTCCAATTCAAGATACCCTCATGAGTAAAGAGTTAATTGTGAAAATTAAAAACAATGACAAGATTTTGTTGAATCAGTGAATTCTTTTATTACTTTAAGCTTGATATTTATGAGGATTACAAATTGTTTAATTTTGAATCAATAGTTATTGCGGCTACAATACTAAACCTTGCCATCCAATCATTAATAATATTTTGACTTATAAATATTGCGGAATAGATTTACTACATAAAAAAAAAATTAACAGCTTTAATAACCATTGTATACATTATCAGTTAACATTGAGCGTAGCGGGCAGGTTCCATTATGGTTCGGGTATGTATAAGTAATATTGACGCTATCACAGCTTTAGCGCAGATAGGACGGACGGGTCATCATTAACCAGTGACGGTTATTACGGCAGGTTGCGACGTTTATATTGTAAGAGATAATGCCTATTATTTAGCGTCGCATCCCACTAATATTCGGTTGTTTTTTGTACGCGACGTCGTTTCTCCTTAGTTAAATTCGCCCGATGTTTACGCACCATTATTTTATGACAACGCCATTATTCTTAATGAATTTCACGACATTGTAACAAATTTTTGGAACTCAATATTCATATTTTGTCCCTATATAAGTTAACTTAAAATCTGAATTAAAGTTCATGATACTTAGAATATGACGTAAGCTCAAAGTACCCATTACTTAATAAAGTGTTATTATTGATTGTTATTTAATTTAAATATTAAGTTTCTTTGTAATTTTGTCTTGTAACATTTTTATGTGGAGTAAAGTTGTTTTACTATTTATATTTATTTTCTTCAAAATGGTGCTACCGTCGATCTGAAATGTCAATTCCACTGAAAAGGCTTTAGGAATTGGTTATTTAATAATAATAAAGTAGGTCATATGTTTTATTACGCTTTGGATTACTTATAAGAAACATTTCAGCTGTAATTTAAAGTTCAAACACAAAAATAGAATCGGCGTCACAATAAAAGGCGTAGTGGTTACATAGTTTCGTAGCATCGTAGCATCGTAGTAGGCTACTAATGAGGCTACGATATTGTGCCGCCCAGCCGACCAACCCTAGCGGTCTCTATAAATTGCTTTCATGCATATTTATTTATTCAAATATTATGTATGAATTGAAATCTCGTCCGCGACTACTGAAATATGGCCTTCCATTGAAAATTGAATCACCCGAGTAAATTAGACAGAGACATAAGGAGTAATGATAAAGAACGCAATTTGTAGTTATTTAGTGCTCGACTTACTATTCGAGTACACTTCATAGTCTTCGAAGGAGTAAACTTGCAACAACAATTTTTTCATATTTTGTTCTCCTGATGTTTAAGGAAATTGTACTTTAATGAGTAAACTTATGCATCGAGGCGTATACTCATCTTGTTTTTGTGATAATACCACGTTTTCAAGCGCCCGTTAAAGTTGTAGTTTAATAGTTTTTTGATGACTCAGCGCGGCGTGTAAACGGCACCGGGTTGCGAATATTAATACAAAACAAATTTAACTTAAACCGTTCGAGTTTTTAAAAAAATGAACACTCAGTGATAAAGTTCACTTTTAAATAATTTAAATAAAAAATGTCGTTCATTTTATAAATTACTTACTAATTACTATACAGAAACAAATCGTACGATTACAAACATCTCCATAAATTAATATAGAAAAAAAATAGGGTAACAATCCAAGGACCGTTTACAGATAATTAAATAAATAAAGCGTACACTTCAAAGGTAGGGAACTAATTAAACTGGGTTCAGTGTATCGATTACTTATAAATTAAGACGGTTTAACTCTCAAAGGTAATTGGGTGAAAGTTCATCACAAATAATAATAGCATAGCGGCGTTCAGGAATATACATACTTTATTTGTGACAAAAATCAAGCAGTACTTTCATGGATGCATTTTTTTACTAATTAACATACTATCATATATCTAAGCTTTGAAGGTAACAATTATGCTGTACAATATCTGACCTAGTTACTCGATGTCTAAGCAATTGCATAAAACAGTTTTTGTGTTTGTTTGTAATAGCAGCCAATTTGTTTTAATGATATCTAATAGAAACAATAAATATTAACCTTACATTTTTGTTACTCATACGACTATTTTATAACATTTGTAAAAAATATACTTAATAAATTATTTTTTTTCGGACCCTTATTTCACTCGTGCAAATCTGAACGAGTTGTTGCTGTATTAGATAAAATAACAGATCCACTAAATCAAGAATACCTTTTTGATCTTTGTAAATAACTTGCAAAGGACTTTGAACATATTTAGCTTATGTGAGAGTACCTTTACAGTAAAATTTCTTCTTGAGAAGTTACCTTATATTCTTCGCTTACTTTATATTATTTAGCTTTGATACATTCGCAATTTAAGTTGTCTAAAACTCGTCGAGAAGGCGGCCGGATTAAATTATATATTTTTCCCCTTATAAACAGACGCAAGACCCGCTAGAGGGCAACATAAAGAGTAAGCAAAATAAGATAGAAAATACAATTACAGTTACGTTGATATAATATCTGCCTAAGAAATTGAAAAATAACATTAAAAGTATATACATTCTCGATTAAATTAGAACTGTTATTAGAATCTAGTTATTTTTTTTAAAGAATGTTCTTTTTTTCACTGCATTGAAATAAAAGTGTAGTAAAATTGATTTAGTGTAACAATAACGATTTTATAATAGTAATATAATAACAGAAACTTGTATTTAACTTAGTAGATGAATTAAAATCTTAATATAAATCATATAGCAAAAGCTCGTACACAAATATTCTTGAATATATTCCGAGTAACAATTCCGATTTAAATATCTTACACGAGTTATTGTAAGACTTTTTTTTGTATATATATATTTTTTTGTATATATGTTATATTTGTATGTAAAGTGTAAAAAAACCATATTTAAGAAAAGGCAGTAAAACATTCACGATTCCAGAGATGTACTAAATTGTTCTTTGAAGAGAGAGAGTAGTAATATTTAAAAAATTCTTACCTTTATTCCAATGTGAATAGGGAAGTCAGAAGCCAGGGCAGGCTGAGGGTGAAGTGCCGGCAGAAGCGGCAAAGGCAGAGGACAGGACATCATAGCTGCGCCAACCTGAAATAATTTTTTTTATATTTAGAAAATGAATCAAACTCTAACGTTTTAAATATTATTAACACACATTTATACAAAATGATATTGTAATTAAGGGTGTTATAGTAACTTTTACGTATTTTAAATTCGACAATGAGTTCAAGATTAATTTTATTTATCTAATATTTGTAACTTTAAAGCAAATACAATTTATAGAATTGAAAAAAAGTTAAAGCCAATAAATATAAACTTATTTTATTAACTGCTTAAAATAAAAACTATAATAATAGAATAAATATTTAATACAATATATCAAATTTAATGTTAAATATAAGTAAAACTGTAATAGTTCGTAAAATAATAATAAATATATCAAGTTACTAACGAAGTGTTCAATATTTTTACGCCAAATTTACAAACGTTATCCTTTGTAAATGTGTTTTGTTATTTTCCATACATCGCATGTAACTGAACACCGTTCATACTTTGTTCTTCTGTGTTTTAAAATACACTGCAGTATTGGTCCGTTTGAATTTCTCACATAGGTACTTAAATCTTCTACACATTTTTCACGAGCTTTTGTAGTTTCATTCTATGGGCTCTTTGCATATACCGTTGAGAGTTACTGAAATAGAATTTTACAATTCCAAGAGTATTCCGACTGATTTCTACCAACTTACACTACGTCCGTAGTCATGTTTGTTGTTCGAAACAACATGACTATGTACCTACTGTAAGTCTAAATACTAAATAATAAAAAGTTCCTACCATGTAAAATATTGCATATGAATATTGCGCGCAAAGAACAAATTAGCCTATACTTATGACGTATTGAAAACGATGAGTCCTATTTTTGTACAAAAATAATTAACGAAGAAAACGAGAAGCATAATGATTTGATAAAATTGAAAATTTTGACAAAAAAACTTTTGTTAAATAAATAAAATATGTTATAAATACACCAACCAATGAAATTAATAAACCTATAACGAACGCGTTGCAACAGAATTACATAGAATCGAAAACGTCGAAAACAATTTAGTTAGCGATGAATTTGAAAAGCGGATATAAACTCGGTATATGCTCTAATATTCCGTATGGGCCGGTGCGCCCGTTGAAAACGTTATGAATAATATATAGGCGTGAATGCAGCATCGCGGGAGATCAGGCGGTATTACCGGTGCTCGTGACAAATATGAGCGTCGAACAAACGGACAGGATGACACCGTGATGCTTTATTCGCGCCCTTGTGTTTATATATGGGTTTGAATTGTTTTGAAGAAATTTTCTCCTTTGACAGTTGTTGACTTAATACGTAATAAAAAGAAATGTTTGGGAATTTAAAGTACATAAATATACATTTTGTTTGTAACATATTATTAATAGCATCTGTGAATGTGATAAACAGAACGGTAATAACCAATTACTGAACCTGAAACATCAAAAATTACAATTTTCCTATCCAGAATTATTTTTTTATAGTATGTAATTTCAATATATATATATATATATATATATATATATATATATATATATATATATATATATATATATTTTTTTTTTTTTTTTTTTTTTTTCATCGCTATCAATAGCGGAAATATCAACTTTCATGCTTAAAGTCTGGAAACAAAGATCCCTACAAACTTTAATCCTCAACTGAGGTGGGGCACAGCAGGAAATAAATTGATCAAAATTGAGAACAGCCTGACTGAGGAAGTAACTCGACCTTACAGAAGATCACAGCTAAATAATACTTTCAAGCAGTGTTGTGTTCCGGTGGTGAGTAAGGTAGCCAGAGTCCTGGGGATGTTTGAGCGTAGAGTCGGCAACATACTTGCGATGCTTCTGGTGCTGCAGACGTCTATAAACTACGGTAATCGCTTTTCATCAGGTAAGCCGTAGCAGCAGTTGCTTAAAAAAAAATTGTCGAAATCGGTCCACCCGGTCAAAAGTTCTGATGTAACGTACATAAAATAAAATAAAATACAGTCGAATTGAGAACGTTCTCCTTTTTTGGAAGTCAGTTAAAAAGTGTGTAAATATGTGGATACGCCACAATTCATAATTAAATTTCCGCATATGATTACATATTTATTTATTTTACATATTTGTTTTATTACATTCTCAACCATACTCTCAAAGAAACGAAACTCGTTATACGTACAGCGTACTACATTCGCAATTTCTAAGTCGGTAATTATCATATTAGGTGCGGCGTCGTTTCGCGTAAAATTGAGATGCAATGTTTTGCTCTCAAGCATGTGAGGTATTAGTTACTTAATATTAATACATTACCGACCCGCTTGGTTTCGAGTGCAAATTACAGGCAAGCGCCGAAATTGGCATGCCTGAGGTATTTTCTAAATTATTCATTTAAAATTGAATACACAGATTTAACTATGGTTTATAAATTATAATATTTATATATATAGCATTTATTTTCGCATCAAGGTAAATATATCAGTAGGGTACCTCGATGCGGTCGGGGTGAAATAGTTAAGCGACACTATAGATTATAATTCATTAGAGTAAATAATGGAGTTTAGTAAGTGACATAATGATACAACTTTCTCAGTTCACGCATAGTTAGGAGGGTTGCCTCCAGGGACAGCGTCGCGGTCAGTCCCTACCTATAGGCAAATCAGTATCGAACCACTTTAATGGCCTAATTATGTTTTCACAGCAATCGTGCGCTAAATATTTATTTAATTAATCATATTTGGGCATATATATCACCGGATGGGACATTCAAGTAATTTGATCAGGATGTAGTTTAAAGTTCTCTGAGTATCGAATTCAAAGTAATCAAGCACTTAATGGCTTTTATTAAGGGATAGTGATCGTAGAATTTGTATGCGATTGAACATTAATGGAGGTCGTTTGATGATTCAATTTAAGGTCAGTCATGTTTTTATTATTACCATTTTAATAGATAATAATTTTAAAATACGAATATAGTTAGCGGAGCCGATATTATGTGATACTCGAATGAAAGTTCACAAAAACACACTTCTTACAGGCAATATTTATCGCTGTGATCTTCAGTAAGGTCGAGCTGTTTCCTAGTAGGGCTGATCCGGATTTTGAGCAATTTTTTTCTGCGGCAGCAGGATACTACTTCATGAATATTATAAATTTATGTACATAAACAAATTTATAAATTATATCGCAGGTACACGTGAAAGATATTTGTTTTATATCAATTACCAACGTAGTATACTCGCTGTTAGTATGGAATATCGCTTCAACATGAGAATAAAATATTAAATAATTTATTTATGTTCCGCGCTGACTCTATACATGATATAGAGTTGTATTTGATTCGATAACCGAACCGACCAAATCATATCTTACTTCTGTAAAATGAATTTTCATTCACGTACAAATATTTATTCATACATGAATGCAGTCTGATCGAATTTTTAGGGAAAAACATTCACTATTTCCACTTTATAAAGGCTGCAAACTAAAAAAAATCCATCGTAAATTTGGAATTGAAAACGTGAAGTTCATTTGGTTATTATAAAATACTTTTTTAATAAATTATTCTTCTTTTATCATTAATTAAGAGAGATCTATTGGCTCTCTATAAGGTTGACGGTTTCAATTATTTTATCGTTCTTCCAAAGTTGAGTACCCAATACTAATTAATTATATATCTATTTAATTAAATCACTCCAACTTCACAAAGTTTACTCCTATACGAGCGGTTCCCGCGAATTATTCGTGGTCTTTCTTTTAATTTTGTAGTAAAGTACCTCGTAATTTTCTTATTAGTATGAACTTTATTTTTTATACGCGGACAAAGTGTATTAATCAATTTTTATGTGATGCGTATAGCAATAAAAGGAGGCATAGCTTTTTTGTAATTTTATACTGGCGCTCTCGTGTTGTATTTCGTTTTGATTTCGGGTTTTAGATTATAGTTATGTCAGGTTGAGGCACCAGGATAGGAACGATATCATAAAAGTTTGCTTCATATATATTTACGAAATTTATACAGAAGTTAAATTTTTTTATTAATATCGATTTTGATTATTAGGGGAAACTTTATATTCCTTCATAATTTAGAAAGTGCTAATGATTTCAAAACTTATAATAACTAAGAAAATAGAAGAAAGTTAAACAAAGTAGAAAATAAAACGGATAGTTACCTCAAGAGAGATATATTTCCGCTATCTGAACTGCTATTAGTTTGCAGAATTCCTTAAGAATCAAACTAGTTCTTAGCAAGTTGGCGATTAAGTTGCAATCAGTGCAGTTGCATGGCAAGACGTTGCAAGTTACTGTAAACAGTTGGACCGTAAGTCCCATTGTAAGTCAGCTCAAGCTAGCCCAACTTCCGTTTGTTGTCTTAATAACTTTCTGCAATTACTGCGTGCAATATGTGTATATTTAATTATCGTGATGGAGGATGCTAACCGTACTAGAGTTCGTTGCGAGCTACTCGTAGCTCTTGAACCTAAGAGGATTCCAAAAGTTTTGATTCAACATGTAAATCATTATTACATGTACTGTGTTGTATACATAAGGTATTCGAATTACAGGTACTAATTACTACCGTCTATTGTTACAAACAATTTATATTTAACCATTTTATACGTAAAGCATAATGAAAAAATTTGCGTTTATTTTGAAATGAAAAGAAAAAAAATATTTCACGAGGTCGAAAAAGACATTAAAAGTTTACCAAACATTTTCTAACGACACAATTAATATAATATGATTTTTTATCTAGTGAATAAATATCATAATTAGTTTCATAATATATGTTGAAGAAATTAAATTGAAGTATTTTTTCTTAATTTAAGTATATATCAAATATTTAAATATTTTAACCTGATATATGGTATTGATTTTTTTTATTTAGGAGGTATAATTCATTATCATAATATATTTATAAATTATATATAAAAAAAATCTTGTGACATCCCTCTAATCTCTTGACGAGTCCAGCTTGAACAATTCGATGTTCCATTGTGCGTTACGCACGAAATTTACCACGACTTTAACACAAAGATCACATGACAATATTTAGTTCACTTCGTATGTTATGTATTAGATTTTTCACCAAACGACTGGCGGTACAAAATATGTATTAATCAAAATTCAAAAATTGATAAAATTTTATAATTTTCGATATCTAAATCTATTGACAGTTTTACAACATACCGCTGCTTACACATAACAAAAACAACAATGGCTATTATTCGGGAATGAGGAAAGGTTGAAGGATTAATGGAATAAATAGGGTTTATAAATTTTATTCTCTGCTATTATATTTTTGAAGACACACTTCAACTTTTTTCATAAAAAGAAAGCTAAATCTGCTTGTATTGTATTGTATTCTTCGTAATTTTAACCCAATTTATGTTTGCCCTCCGAGTGTTTTCGTCATGTATTAATTTAAAAAGTTATATTGCGGCCTCGGAAAAATCTTTAATAGAATAAGCTTTCAAATTATGACGATTCCTTTCTAGGAGGATTTAATTTCGCTGCAGATATTAACTATTATACAAATTGCTTGTTGACACAATTTAACTTGACTTCTTTGTGTTTTTGTTATATTTAGTCTTAAGGGGGAAACAAAAAAGGAAATCTTAAACGGTTTTTAATGTAATGTTTCCTCAAGTTAGTTTTGAAGGAAGAATAAATATTTTATTATAGTAAAAAAATGTATACAAATGTTACAATAGGTAAGGAAACTAGTGAAAAGTCACTAGTAGTGTAGTATATACTGAACGTCATGAGCTAAAATTACTTTTAGACAAGATCGCAGTCCTTGTCTGTGGTTAAGGGGCCGATTTACTCATTTTTAAAGTTATAGGAATCTTTGACACCACAATTTTATTTAGAAAAAACTAGCCTAACGATTTTATCTTCTCTCGCTCAACTGTCAATGTTCATCTCGAAAATGTAAGCTGTCACGATGTAACAGCGATACGTTGTTAAACTTTTTATTTTCATTAGTTCAAGGTATCATAAATATTAGTAGTCATTCATAAGTAGTATAACACAGATATTATGAAGGAGTTTCTCGTTACATTCTATCACAATGTAGTAAAACGATTTAGCCTGAGATGAACGAATTTCTACATACATTTAGTTGAAGACAAGCTGAGAACTAGTGTCGTTTACTCTGCTTATGACGACATTGTGTTTGGATTCAGCGTTTAACCTCGGGCCAAGTATACACGGGCAAACTAGATATTTAATTTAAAGCAGGAGGGAAAGGTAACTTAATGCAAGAAATATAGCCTAGAGATAACCATAATAACTATACGAATGTTAAACACATTTTGTAAGTTTTAATAGACGTATATTCTTCCTATCTACGCGGATTTTTTTTCTTACATTGAAAATAATCGCATCAAAATAATTTCCTATCTTAACATAATATATTGAGATGGATGCGGAGGATGAGGAGAGATTTGAATAGAGTACTTATAACTAGATCCCTGCCCTCTTATTGATTGTTTCGTGCTTATACATCGTACGTTACAATAATTGATATATTATAAAGTGCACCTGTATAATAAAGGCAACGGTATATTTATATAACTATAAATAATATAACGATCAATTTATTTTCATATAAAAAAAACTTTATACTTTTGTAAGATGGAAAAAATATCACTGCTAAAAATCGTAGTAAGTAATAACAAATAATCTGATAATAACAAGATTATACGCAAGTGAAAGTGCTGAAAGTGTCTGTTAAGTGTTATATGTTTAAAGCAGGTGGTCTAACAATTATGCAAAACTGAAATATTTAAATAAGTGTATTTGAAAACAATATATTTTAATTAACAATTCTTAAAGTTCTTGTGTATTTATAATTTTACATACTCGTAAGTAGGACTATATTTGAATTAAAACGTAGAAAGGATCGTTTACAAGGCAATACTGAATACGGCGTGGTATCAAGCATAAACTGATTTCCATCAACGGTTATGTTCGATTAATTATTGAGGCATTCTCCGCGCAGCTTGGGGGTTCGGCATGTCATTGAAAGCAATTACTCCCATTCTGTATGTGTACATAGGAACCCAGATCGGCCGTTACTCCTCTTACAGCTCAATATCATCAGAATCTATTCAAATAGATACACTCCCTGATAGACGGGCTCGCTCCGGTAGAACATAGAGCGCAACGTTCTCGCTGGTACTATATCGTACATCTTTGTTACTTACCTCCATAAATGATGGATAGCTTACCAATAACGCGATGGCAGTTCGAAAACATCGAGCCGGGAGGGGACAAAAATGCGGTTTAGAACACGTTGATCCTCGGCTTAAGGTCTAACTTCCTTTGTATGAACGACGCCAATTTCTTTTATAAAGATGTAAACGCCAGTCGATGTGTCAGTGGCTGATGGGGAAACTTTTCATTTTGGCGATGTATCGTGCCGATGTTGTTGGGCGGAAAAACAATTTTGTTGCTATTCGAGAGCTCATTTTTAACGTTATTGAGTGAGAACTTTCTGGAGTTTAGGTTTATTTGGATATTCTTCGAAAATGTTTTAGCCGCTACCGGTATGATGGATCCCTTTATTAGCTGTTTTTATTTTACTGACTACGTTTAA
The DNA here is from genome assembly GCF_905220565.1 of Melitaea cinxia. Lineage (NCBI taxonomy): Eukaryota > Metazoa > Arthropoda > Insecta > Lepidoptera > Nymphalidae > Melitaea > Melitaea cinxia. Next base: position 12,290,163 of record NC_059399.1, read on the forward strand.
CTAATTTAACGCGCTTTGATGCTTTTCGTGCAACAGACCCCGACCATGTTACAAGTTTATATTATAAAACGAAACGGTTATAATCTTACATGATATATTTTTATTTATTCCACTTGTAAAATATACACTTACTTTGCGTTTATATAACTATTGGTTAATATTTTTCGAATATCTCAAGTCATACGATAGTTATTGTACTTTATTTTTAGTAAATCGATTTTTTTTAAATGTAAACACTACAGTGTTAGTGTATAATGTAAATTATATAATATGGTATAGGAATTTAGTGTGTTATGTAAATTTAAAATATTAAGTATTTGTTTAACAATTAAGGTAACTTTTTATTATAATGTTATTTAATGTATGATTTTTTGTTTTCAAGAATGAAATGACATATTGTTTTCAAGAATGACATTTGTTTTCAAGAATGAATTATGGATAAAATGACATATTGATATCACACAAATACAACAAAAGCCGCTAATACGTTTCAGAGTCACACGTAACAACATGCTTAGAGAGGCACAAAACTTACAACTTATTTTATTCAATTTAACTTATGCGAAATTTTCACCTTACCAAAAATACTTATCATTTTTTATACAACACATTCAAAACTTAGTAATGTTGCAAAAGGACTCCATTATAGATACATTTTCAGTATATATTTGCTTAAAGAAAAAAAAAATTAAGACCTCTTTTCACTGTGTTCCCCTATACCCACCTGTCAATTTGAAACATTCTTATATTCGAGATGTTGTTGGTTTTATATTTGAGACAGACATATTTCTCGGTACCATTTCTTGAGTTACCCATACAAAAAAAAAATTGATATAATTTAAAAAATGCAAATGGGTGGAGAAGTTTTTACTATACTTAATTCTTAACTACTATTTACTATTTATTATTGCTTATATGCATCAAGATATTGACAGAATCTCTCTTAGAATCAAGCGTCGATACATGTTCTAGGCTTACTAGTTTATTATTTATACAGTATTCCCTTGACGCTCTAGTTTCATCCGACAAAGCCAATAGAACACAGAACACCTAATGGCAAGTAATTATTTAAATGACAGTATTTGCCGGCGCTGCATAGCGCTTTCTGCTTGTGCGTAAATTGTACAATACGAGTAGTTTTATATACCCAATGGATATAGACGTTAATTGCGTAATATCTATTACTTATAGTTATAACAAATATGAATGTTAACGAAAACGAATACTGTTTTTCTACTAAAAAATCTCTTATGAAGAATAATGAAAATGTATATCTTTAGTTTTACTGATATTTTTATTGACTGACTGTCTGTTTAATAACAATAAAATTTAACGCCGGGCTACCATTAAACCCAACTACTACATTATACGTCATTTTAGGGGTATATCTGAATAAAACAAACGCCGTAAACAACGCAGATAAAAACGAAATAATGTGCCGAACAATAGAGTTTCCATGATTTTTAAAGCTATTTTCATAGCGACTGAAACAGCGAATGGCAATAAGGCAATGTAATAACTTTACATTGCACCCGGAATGGGAATTCAAAAAACACCTGCACAAACAGAAATAGAAAAAGGTCTATATATGGAAACGTATCGTTCGGCTTTGATCACCCCTTTTCAATAATAGAACGAAACTCAGAACCTTTGTGCCCGGTGTCGCCGCAGGCATCGCAGCGCACTAACTGTAATGTGTCCATTTAATTCGCCGACGTAAAATATAACCCTTTTCCACTATTGTTCTTTCAAAGGGTTCTAATTTCTGTTATGTGCCCAACGTCAACACTCGGTGGCTAAACATCAAGTTTTGATTTTACATTGTTGCTTGCGTTTGACGCTTGTGTAGTTTCGTATGAAATAATAAATTAGTTTTAGGCTTTTTAAGATGTTTGAACAACTTAAGATCATAATAAAAGTAATCTTCGTAGTGTTGGAATTTTTTTATTTGTTTATAACACTTTTTTTTGTATTGTCTAAAAAAGATGGCTAAATAGCTATTAGTCCACCATTGTGTAGTACACACAATCAGTGACTACCTCAAGATTGTGTTTAAGATGTATAAGGTAGTGATTGTAGTGTACAATATAGTATAAATTACCAAATAAAATTGTCAATGTCGCATATAATTTTCTCTTGATATCTTTGTTTACTCAAAATCAATTGTTCGTTAACATTAAAGAATAATTATGGTAGTTGGTTCAAAGACAAGTTAGTTGTTCTTATTCTAAACACCAACAAAGGACTTGAAAAGTACGTCAAATGCACATAAATCGGAGATATTAATTAAAATCTAGTGTTAATTATAAACTTAAACAAGCGAAGCGGAGGGCGCTTGCGGCGGCGGCATGCGGGCGGGTAAACAGCACACCCGCTCTTTTTATGCCTTTGTCCCAACCAATTATAAAACATTACACGCGCAATACAAGTCCAAATGATGCGTATAATGTACTGATATTTTAATCAATTAATTTCGTTTTTTCAAATCACAGCGATAAAATTTCTCTGCGACATACGATTGAGGGAGTTCTCTGATTTGATGGATTCAAAAATTCGATTTTTTTTGCATAAATCATTTTCTTTAATATAGTGATAAAGTAATTATTCAAAATTAGAAGTAATTATATAGATAATTGTAATGTAATTAATTTTCGATTTTATCACATTTGCGAATACAAATGTTGACTTTTCAAATAAACTTTACTTGAAAGGAATAAAATTTTGTATAGACCATGTTGAACCAAACATATTCAAGCCAAGATAGGATGATGGTCATTCCACAGTTTGTATGTACGCGGAAAAAATGAGCGAGAAGATCAAGTCGGTTTGAGTGATATCTAGTCTTGTGGTCAAGGTTACGATTATAAAAACGTGACGGTGGTTGCATATTGAAAAGTTCTTCAAACACTTCTCATTATCATTGGTCCGTCTATTGCAAACGATTAAGACAGTATCAGACAGACACTGTGTCGCGTAGGACACTCTTCAGGAAAACGCAGAGTTGCCTAAGCTCTGCGCCACCCTCTCGGCCTCATTGGCTAGACCCACAGGAACGACGAGTCGATACTTGTGGAGCCAGTTCTCATTATACTTTCGGTAAAAACATATAGAGAGACGATGTCTCTTCGTATACTTAAAGATTCTTCACCATCCATAAACTTTGGATCGTCGAGAATGCGAACTACCTGGAGTTGAATGGAATCAAATTGTATGAGTTGTTATAATGGAAGTAAACGGTTATCGTAGCTTATAGACGTTTGCAACACCAGAAGCATCGCAAGCACTACACTACCCTCAATGCCCCAGGAACTCTCGTCACCTTACTCACCACAGGAACACAACATTGCTTGAGAGCAGTATTATTTAGTTGTGATCTTCTGTAAGGTCGAAGTACTTCCCTAGTCGGACTGCGCCATATTTTGAGCAGGATATCGGTTATATTATAAAATAATTTCTATCCATTAAGCAAATCTGTTCTTTAATCTGTTCGTCTGTAGTTTGAATCTTTGGTTGGACTATTATTAGTCTTTTGTAAGGAACGACTAATCTAATGAAAGGGTAAATAAAAATAAAATTTGAAATGGACATAAAATGGCAGGACATAAATATTGTGTTCATGACTAAAATTTCAAAATTTACGGATCTTTAAATCGGTATTTTTTTTCAATACTTGTACAGAAATTGTCTACAAATTGTCTACAAAATAATATAATTACACATAATATTAAAACTTCATACAAAGGTGCTGTTTGAAAGATTAAGCCTAGGTAACGATATGCGCCTGGAAACTGCAGAAGCGAAATTTTTCATATGGTGAATTTGTTGTATACGACCCTGGCATTATTTGTAATGGATTATTTAAATAATTGGTGTATTCAATTTCGGTAGAAACTTTTGATATTACAAAGTTTTGTTGATATCAAAATGATGAGACATAAAAATAAAAGTCGTTTAATTCATTTATAAGCAATATTTTAGTGTTACAAAGTTTCTTCATTTTAATAATACTTGTAAAAGAATTTAGTCAAATTAAACATGACTATTTCTTTCAATTTATGTGTTTACTTCTCATGTAAACGAGGTAAACCGAGTCGGAAAATAAGTTTAAAAGGAGTGCTCAAATAACGTTTGTGAGCAGTAATATAAAACTACAGAGTGATAGAAAATTTGTTTATATTTTTCACATTATTCGTAATTTAGCTCATCGTTATTCACAGTAAATAGAGTAAACTAAACGGATTACAGTTTCCGATAGTAGATGTAATATTCAGTACATTATGTATACACAATATGGACGATCTCGTAATTAGAATTTAAACCGCAGTGAATACAACAACCGCGTTAATATTTACATTTCCTGATTCATAACAATAGGTTAATTAGAATAATCTGTTAGTGTTTTAGAATTGTTGAGTCTATAATTTAAACATTTCAATGTTACGCGACGAGTTTAGTAAAGCCTAGCTATATACCTGATTGTCTGAATGGCTGAGGTAGCTTCTCTTAAACAAATTCGGTAGATATTAAATAAGTGCTATAGTTGCGGCAACGGTGAATGAGGAAGCCCTTTTTCCCATCTATGGTTGATTTCCCCTCTTTCATTTTATTACACGGCAATGCATTTGCGTCTACTTTAGTTTTGTAGGTCTTCACGAGCAAATTAAGATTACTTATTACTTGTTCTCTGGCTTTGCTTCTTGTAGTAGAAAAGAAATCCTTTATTTCATACAAAATACATTGACTCGCTTACATAGCCTAGTTTTACAAGATATGTATATAATTATATTTATAAAAAATTCCATGGTGATATTTTATTCACATAAAACATATAATATTGATTCGCATGTATTTTATCAGTTCAGTTTTTTTCAGCATCGATGAAAAGGAATATACAAATAGACTTTTTCCAAATCCCTAAAAGGCTCTTTATAATGTTAAGGAATTCCCAAGATAAAGATGTATCTGGCTTACTATTACCGTAGATCTTGAACGCGATCCATCAAAGGCATACCGTATTAGCATTAGCTGACCACCCGTACAAAGGATTTAATACAGCTATCGCATACTTTGTAACCGTACAATTCTTTAGTCTTATATCTTTTTATGCGTATTTTATACAATTTACTTTTAATAAAACCCTTATGTGTGTTTTCGAATCCTAATTAAGGATATCATACCTGAAAATGGTCTACCATTTTATATAAATGATATAATGTATTTTTGCTATATGATATCCAATTTTAAGGCATTATTATTTTTAAGGCATTAATAGTATTTATACTTGACCTCAAAAATACTTTTTCATCCGTTTTTTTTGTATATTACAAAATATTGTTGCCAGTTGTCGGGTAATTTTATCATCATTTTTTTTTTGTATTTTAGTAATGCCACCTCCCACGTACGGTATACTTACTTATCTATCACGGGGTTTTTCAATTATTCCATAAAAAAACAATTCTCATTTCCACGAATTTCAGTTTCATTAAATTAATTATGAGTGGAAATGAAAACGAACAAAAAAATATTTGCAAGGCTGTTTTCAGATATTCCAAACAAAACCTACTTTCAAAATAGATCACGTAATTACAATAGTATTAATTAGACACGAATAATAATGCAGTAATTAAAAAAATATTTCTTTATGTTATGTAACAATTGCGTAACATTATCTGTGTTATTTTAATATCCAATGAAAATATAAGTGATAAACGTATTTTATTGTTACTTCCAAATGGTTTTAGGTATTATATAGTTAAGTGTTTGATACTTTTGGTATAGGGAATAAGAATAATTTTATGAAACAACAATCTAACAAGAAATGATACTTAATTGTTTTCAATTCACTGACATTTATTGAGCAATTTTATATATATATATATATATATATATGTGTGTGTGTGTGCGTGTGTGTGTGTGTTTGTGTAAACATATAATTATATATATATATATATATATGTATACATTCAGAAGCATGGAATAATAACACGAAAAAAAAAACAAAGCACGATTGTACCTTTACTTTAAATCATTAACAAAAAGTTCTTATATGAAAAAAAAAATATTTAAAGCGATTTTATTTAATAAATTTAAGAAAAGTAGAATAAGACTAGCGGCGTTATTAGAACGTCTTTTGTCATTGAAAATACATTGTATGGGTATAATCACTGTCGTTTTTAAATATCCTTTGAGTGAAGTTTAAATTAAACCTCGTTTGTGTCTGAAATTCGGCAGCTTTAGAAAGATACGGCAAGATGCGAACAACCCGCCTGAAGAAACCCTGCTGTGCTGATTTAATTAACAAGATATGGGTCTCCTTTATACCAACTATGGGGCTACCTACTCTCAGAGGTTTTGTTGCTTTCAAACATTTTTCACCTTTTACACCGATAAATAAAGAGATGTATGGGAAAAACAGTTTTAATGCGTGCTCATATTGCATAGTTAACGTAACATCGATTGTACCAACGAGATTGCATTTATAACTTCGTACTTAATCGATTAAATTTCTGATGTGAAATTGTATTGTTTTCATTATCCATTTTGTTCGGGACATTGTTTCCGCTCACGGAACTCGTAAATTATGGACTGTATGTTTTCCTGCAAGCCCTCGGGCCAAGCTTTAGCAGTGTTAAAACGAATTGAAAACCGGTAATCGAATGCGCGCAATGGACGCTATGTCCATATTTTAAATTTAAACATCAAATGGAAATAACAGTTTAATATTTATTTTATTGTATTCTCGTGTAACATCCATCTCAGTTTCGTTTTTAAACACACCAGCTTGTTTTAAACAAGAATATTTTATTCACATCTACCCGGCTCTGACCATGTAGAACTTACATGTAAATTAGTATGAGCTCCGTACTGTTTAATTTTTTTTTATGTAATATTTGTTTACGAGCAGTGACTGTTACAGTAATTAACGATAATTATTTTGGAATATCTTAGAAAAAAATTGTTTGTTTAAGTAGTTACACCATTTATATTCTTTAAGATACGCACCTATTACTCGATCCTAAGACGCATCATTGCTTTTTATTGCTGAGTAAAATAAAAAAATACCATGTCTTCGTTGGGCGAGTTTCCTTCAAAAGATAATTAATCTTTTTAATATTAAACCTTTTATAGCGTAATTTCCCTTTATTATATTAAAATGAAATATTTGGCACAAGATAAGGTACGTCGTAAGTTTGTTGCTGTAAAGGTCCTAACATCTTTTGCGTCATCTGACGACACAGTTTGACGGCGAAATTAAAAAAGCGAAACAGCTGCTCACCTTAATTAGAATTTTCCGAATTATACAAAGTGGAATAACTTCGGACGATGCCAGCCCGCTTTTTAGGTTAAATTGTATTGTTAAAATCAAAAAGCAAATTTTTTTTAATAATATTAAATAAAAAATGAGACTTTCATTCAACGGAAAGTTTGTTTAGCATTCAAAATGCTATATTTATTTGGTGCGGTATCCTCATATCGAAGAGAGTTGTTTTCAGGATTATTCAACCACTTTTAAAAAGTCGACCGGCGTTATAAATAATTCTAAGTTTATTATTTTTATCATGTTTACAGACACAGAAAGCTGCCGACAGTCACATACTTATAATCAACATGAAATAAAGAATTAACTGAACCAAAGCCTCTTGAGATTCAAGTGAAAAATTTGACCAAAGTATACTGCATTGATAAAGCTTTAAGATCTCTTGTATCTACAAAAGGTTTCACTTATGATCGCACGAGCCAACAGGTGGCGTTGGCGAACAGCCAACCGCTTACCCGAGAGCAATTCGAAGTATTAGATTATAGTGGCTATTAACTTCTCGGTTGTGGCCAATAATGGAATATCTAGATCGAACGTGATAGGATGAAGTCTAGGCGATAATAATTATAGGCATCGTGTACGACCTTTAATGAATATTGTTTAAAGTTAATATATAATCATACTTGTTATATCTGATAGTTTAAACGCGTATAATCTAAGTGAAGCTGAAAATCATATTTCTTTGATTCAATTTCATAATCTTTCGGTCAGATTTAAAATTTAGTTTTTCGTTAAAACGCGTTTTAATTCACGATATATATAAAAACGTTCGAGACTCAATTTGCTAAAACCCAGAGCTTTTAATTACATTACAATATATTTATTCACGTACATATACTTTGGATTAATTTTGTATATCGGTCGGCATGTTTGTTCCGGTCGTTCTTCAAAATAATTTGAAGGGGAGGGTTTTTTATTAGAGGATTGTTGATGTTAGTCTTTTGTTTTACAACAAAATCTATTTTTCTTTCGGAAAAAAAATGAATAATTACACAACAATTACATAAAACTCCGCCATGAAATTCTTTCTAATAAATAAATAGTCAACTAAATTTGACGCTTGTCAGATAGTAAGCCATAAAAAGCTAACCAGTCATAAACTACTAAAACTATCTATAAAAATCTAAACTATATGATTCTTAACAAAAATAATAAATATATGTTAAAGCTCCGGTCATCTAACATATACGTATAAGGCATATTACTGCAAACGAACTGAGTATTTTTTATTCATCAGACGAAATGATGTTATTATAATTTTATGTTTCACGCTCTTGCTGTGGCAAAACAGACTATCAGTCATTCGTAACAAGTGTAATTAAAACTTCATAAATATATTATGATTAATCATGGGGGTACTAAACGCATGCTGGTACGTTCATAATGAATGGAAACATCTATTGGATGATTAAATAAGTGTAATAAATTTGTATTTTATATAGTATGTAAGTTATTGATCAAATATAATACTTACTTCTGATAAAGACATGAGTTGTGATTGTACAAACGACTTTGTAAAGCGTAAGATAAATACAGAGTCAGCTTTACGATTTTCATTAGGCAAGGAATTTCAGAGTTTCAAAACTTTAAAGGTTTATTACCATGTATTATATATTAGAACTATTGAGGATTATTGTTAGTTAGTTATCCTTTCAAGAGATGAAACTGAGTTAATATGATACACCAGAAAAGTAAACATCTTTTTAAGGAAAGGTCGTGTCTGGTGTTGACAGTGTTAAGCAGAAGTCGTGTATATTTATTTGCCGCCTAATGGGTAACTTAACTGCTTCCGATGTCGAGATATATTGTCAAATTTAAAAAATCAAAACATAAAACAAAAATATAAGATCATTACATGCTTATGACAAATTGGCAGTATATAATTATTTGTATTTCGTTAAGCTTTCAATATTTTTAAGCATCCAATCGATTACAAACAACAAGAATGTTGTGGATTTGAACCCATGTTAGAACGCTGAATTTTGTAGTTTTTGACCTAATAACATCTAATAAATCGATGACAGCCGGCTGCATGCACGAAAAAGGATAACCCATAGTAGCGTCATGTTCTTTGTACCTTTACACTCAATGTCTCGTTACGCTCATTGTACGCTTGTGCCGCATATATTTCTCTTCGACTCGATTGGGCTATGCGTCCGAAGAGATATTTTTAACCGCCTTCAAAAAAGGAGGAGGTTACTCAATTCGACCGTATATAAATATATATTTTTTATGTATGTTCGGGGATAACTTCGTCGTTTCTGAACCGATTTGATAATTCTTTTTTTTTTTGTTGGAAAGGAGATATCCCAGGTGTGGTACCATGAGAAGGAAACCAAGATCTGGTGATGAGATCCCAGAGAAATCGAGGGAAACCCTTGAAACTCTGCATAACTTTTTACTGGGTTTGCCGATTTTGATGATTTTTATTCAAAAGAATTTAATCGAAATACGATGTTAATCATGTGGTCACATTTAAATTTTATCGAGATCTGATTACAACTTTTGGAGTAATCTTTGATAAGGCGTATTTACTTGACTATTTTTTCGTCTACCTACGTTGTATTACTTGTCAATGTAATTTAAGTCGGTTTTTTTCGTTTGCCACCAAACACAATTATTATGTTATGACGTTGTCACGTAAAAATTTCGTCCGTAAACCAACTTTACAGACAACCAATTTTTTTTTCAAGCGTTCTTTATGAATAAAAAATTCACCATAACAAGCAGTAGAATATTAAATATTTGATACAATAAGTTAAATTTAATTTTCCTATTACAATAAAAAAAAAAAAACAATAAAATTTCTGTTTTGTTTATAGATAGTTTTACTAGTATAAACAAATAGAACTGTATATAACAGTATACCACGGTACAAAAAAAGACAAAACACTCAGTAAATATCTCTTAAATTATGGAACAGAAGGTTAACTTAATAAGTTGCTATATAAATTGTAAGAATTGCGTAAAAGATATAAAACAAAAAATACAAGACGTCTCCCCATAACACCGAACGCAACAGTTGGCTCTCAAATGCCACGACGATGTCAACGCCTTCTGGCGTGCGGCCAAATCTACGCGATACTAATACGGGGCAACTCACGAGCCTTCTAACCTGTTACTTTTACCATGAATTTCATGTCTATGTTCTTCTGGAAGAACGAGATCTTAATAGCTCTAATATATTATTTAACAAATAATAAGTATTATAAAATAGTTAATATGCTTTAATTCAAGCTTTTCCTAGATGATAATCTCACGATCTTGCATCTTTTTTTTATTATTCTACATCAAATAGGCTGTTAATAGAGAAAGGTTAATCTATACAAATAAATAAAATTGAAATGTTTGTTTGTAATATTAAAATAACCGCTTTTTAATTAATGAATATGCATTACACGGTACATATACCAAAATAACAGTTTTTACATTTTTTGTCTGTCTGTCTGGCTAGGCCGATTTTGACAGGGTTTTCACTTTCAGATAGCTGATGTAGTAAGGAATAACTCAGGCTACTTTCATTTTAGAAATTTATTTATTTCGTAACTCTGCGAAATGAACAATAACTTTTTCGTTAAATTCCACGAGGACGAAGACGCAGGCACAGCTAGTAAATATTAATAGAATAACATTGCCAATACAATAATAAACGTTACATTACTGTCGAAATGCTTTTGAAAATACAGGACACATGTAGGTAAGTTCTTATTAGTTTATTTACACTTTCTTTTTTGTAAATTATTATTTATTTTTTTATTTAAATTCAAATACAATAAGAGTAATAAAATCTGGTTTCTTAAATCCTTCAAATTAAATTTCTCATACGTGAACATCATTGCGAATATAAAAGACTATTTCGTAATTTTCAAGCTTTTCTTTACATTCCGCGCAGAGCACTGCCCGGGTTAAGCGAGCGCATCATTTCACAGTTTACAGATTTTATTACTCATCCCCAGTCTTCCATGCTCCAAGCAAGGGTGAATTAGTGGTTGCAAATCTAATATTTTTATTATACACGTAGAATCTAATTATTTAAATGATTTTGTTTAAATATTTTGACAATAATATTAAAGATATTTTGGCTTTTTTTAACTTACTTTATATACTAAGCTTACGAGCTAATGAGCGTAAGCACGAAATAATTATAAATGATTGTAACGGGCGGATTGTAAAGATGATTTGACGATTATATAAGTATGCTAGTAAATTATTATTATTTTTTTTCGACACAATCAACGCAAGATTTTAAAAGTAAACATAGTATACATATTACACTAGTAAATATCTAAAAATATGTATTACGAGTGTGACACTTAACATAGTAATTTACTCGTAGTAAATACGAATCCAAAGGAAACTCCCATTCTTACACAAACAAAGTATAAATAAGTACAGGCTGAAAGTTATTCCGTTCGGTCGTTTTATCGTGAATCTTCGGAAAAGTTTTTAAGGTTTGATTTGTAACAACTCTTTGGTAAATAGACGTTTTACTAGAAGGAATATTAAGAATAAAATAAACCACACTTAATATATATTCGCACAACTGACGTCACAGTGAATGATAACTTCTTTTACATTTCCTCTCTGCTACTTTTTATCTAATTGTATAATCAAATCGTTACGCTAAGAACTGTTATGTTAAACTTAACTTATAAATAAAGGGTTGTCACGATGGCTCGCTTGAGATTCCTGTTATTCTGTAGGGTAACTACAGATAAGAAATGTAATATTTTGAATCCTATGTAGTTAAGGTTTAATTAATTAACTGTTTATAATGATTTTGTGAAAGCGAATTAATATGTTTATATTCGATTACACAGTACATGGTGAAGTAGATTCAAGTAAACTTTAGAATAATGTAATAATTAATAAAACAGTGTCATCTTATCCTAAACTTAGCCCTTATGACTAAACCATTAGTGAAGTTCGAGTGACCCTGCTTTCTTCTCCGAAGATTTGTGGGATCGATTCCTTACCCGAGTCTAGGTGTGTATAAACAGGTGTGTATTTATTTAAATATATATTAATTGTACGTACATCTATCGAAAAAAATTAAGTTAAGGTGACCAGAACTCCTGGGGGGGGGGGGTTGGGGATTGAGTCGGCAGCGCGCTTGCGATGCTTCTGATGTTGTAGGCGTCTATAAGCTACGGTAATCGCTTACCATCAGGTGAGCCGTAAGCTTGTTTGCCGACCTAGTGACATAAAAAAAAAAAGTTATATCAGCCGGCTATTAGATACTTCTACAGTTACCTATATACAGGTATGAAGTCGGTCTCGATATGAATAAAGTCGTACCGAGATCGTTATCGGTCAATGGCACCCATCTCGAAGTTGTTCAGGATTATATCTACCTAGGTCAAACAATTCAACTAACTATTTAACTTGAAGACAAAAGTCTTCGAGTAATGCGTCTTGCCTGAGTTAACATACGGAGCCGAAACGTGGACATTGACGAAGAGACTAGTCCACAAAGTTAAAAGTCGCTCGGCGTGCAATGGAACAGGCTATGCTTGGTCTCTCTTAAAGATAAGATCAGAAATGAGTTTATCCATGAGAAAAAAGTAACACACATAGCCTGTAAAATAAGCAAGTTGAAGTGGCAGTGAGCTGGTTATCTCTGTCGCAGGATCGATGGCTGATGCCGCGGCGAGGTGGCGAATGCAAGCGCGACCCCATCTCGCCCCACCCAGGCTGACGACTGCTCACACGTGGTGGTTTTTTAGTCAGTAGGAGTCTGACATAACCCTCTGGCAGCCCCGCGCCGGAGGGTATACATGATGGATTTTCCCCACATAAAAAAAGGATAGAGCAGACGTTTCCTGAAGTGGAGACTGCGTCTTGGCAAACGCTGTGTGCTTCGCCCTCTAGTCCACTGGATCAATGATCTACGTAAGATCGCCGGTGAGGAATGTATGAGGACTGCAGAAAACCGAGAAGTTGGGCGTGAACTTGGCGAGGCCTACATTCAGTATTGGACTGAGATAGACTGAAGCGAGCGAGCGAACGAGTAAGGCATTAAGTTGCCTACCTTAGTAACCGACGACCACGTGTGTATGTTAAACATATTTATATGTTTTTTTTTTATTGAACCCTGATACGTTACATAGATCGGCGTCAAATTATTCCATATATTATATTTATCAAACATATAAAACCAGTTAAGAGCCAATTAACATGTGGCACTTCTTATTCTCTATATCTGTAACTCGGTTACGGCTTCACGCTCCCCGAGCTCGGAGTCTACGCTCCGTTTCGTTTGAACCCTTTAGCTATGTAGATATTTGGAGATGTTTAAAGAGTTCGCCGATTACGAAACGCTATTACACGATCTAATAATGGTGGCTTTTGCGTCATATCGCGTTGAGCTAAATTATTGTAAGTCTACCCGCCTAACTACGTTTAGTGGATGCTTATCTCGTCATATAATTAAAGAAACCTTTTTATAAAATAACTTTCCTTCGTGTCGATATATATTTAACGATAGAAAAGCTTTGAGGTAACAAATTTCGTATTAGTTGTACTATTTGGTAAATAGCAATACCATTAGTTAATTAATTACTAACTGGCATCAGGGTTTTTGTTTGCTCTGTTGCTACATTATACGAGATGGATTAGGATGAGTCCACTCGGTATTGGCTGAAAACTAGAAACAATGATTGTTTAGCTCAATACAACTTTATGACTACAAAAACAATACAGGTGAAAGATAATTAGCTGATTGAGGATTGAATAATTACAATTTTGTTAAAGTCATAATATTAATGTTACGAAGTAATTCAAATTACATTAAAAGCTACACATTACCCAAAGTCTATGTTTTAGACTGATTAAGAAACGACTCAGACATATGTGGAACGGATTAGTTTGATACGGTGTCTCGTTTTTATTCGTAGTACTTAATGTAAGCAATATTTCAGTAATTCGACTGCTGATCCAGGAAAAATCAATTCAATTTAATATGTATTATGTTTTATCGGAAAAACACAATAATAAACAAAAAAAACTGTTTTGACTCCGGACTAAGAAAATGAAAGAGCAGAAGAAAATAAGGACAAACGAACTGTCGTCTATTTTATTAAATAATTAAGACTTCTTTAATTCAATACTAAAAGGATTCGACAAAGCGCTTTTTTACTGAGAAACTTTTTTAGTATAAGTACTGAATACCGAGCTATACCGGTGACTTTGCTGCTCTGCCATTTAGTTACAGAACAGTTTTTCTACCCAACACTCGAAAACCATCTTATTTATCGGAATAAATATATGTAGTACATGACCCAGATTAAGTATGAGCCGCTGTCTCGATAGTAATGCCTACAAACATTAATCTTCAAAGAAAGACTCGGCGATTAGACTAGTCGGTCTTGTAAGTTTAAATGTACCTATATTTTGTATATACCTGTAAGATACCGAGCTTATCCATTCCGTTGGTCTGTTGGGTTTTAATATCATTAAGAGACAATGCCGCTCGGGGCCTGAAATGATCCGTGACGAAAACTCGGCGGTATCAATTTAAAATATTTACCCTCGTTAAATCCTTTAAGAGACAGGCAACCGTGACGTGTCGGCTTAAACAAATACAGCAAAGTAATTAGTACTTTGCTGTTTTATTCAGGAGTGTTTGATGGGTAATGTCGATGTTTAAATATGTACATATGAATTTTGTTACAAATTTATTTGCGGTTGACTATATATCTACGTATGTGATTTCTTTCAACATATTAGTATTCGTGTCTACTGCAATTCGTACTACGGAACACCATTTTATTTCCATAAAACAAAGAAACATTTTTTGCGATATAATATATAAAAAGACTTATTATCTATATCATATCACAGTTAATTTGTATATAATAGGTACACCTGAAATACAATTTATGTATTACATCAAAACTTCTCTATTAAATCTATTTTTAAGCGAAAACTCAATTGCAAACTTTGAAAATATTAAAAGCAATATACAACACTACGTGTATGTACTGAGTAAATTCACTTCGTATAATACTCTTCCGATATGTTCAAATAACATAAAATGAAATAACATCCTATCTAAATGATTATCCCGTATTGTGCACCGTACAATTGTCACGTGAATTTTATATACCCTACGTAAATAGCATAATACCTATCGTAAGAACCATAAGCGTGGTGTAGTGATACCCGTCCCTGTACGTCGCTATTACCGGCGCCATTGTCAAGCGAGTATTGTGAGAGGATTGCTTTCTCAAGAAAGCACAGAAATCGATTTTAAATTTTCTTCTAAGAACCTCGAAGAACCAAGCAACAATAGAGTCTAACACATCTACCGATCTGTACCGATGCTACATGAGGTATACCTGTAAAAATTACCTGTTGATCCGTACTAGCGAGGATTTAAGACTTATTTGTTTCATTTTCTTATATCAAATTATTTAAAGATATATTCTAATAAAATTGAATGAATTTATAAACTTGTAATTTGAGGTCAAAGGCAATTTTATAAAAGCTTCGATTAAATTTAAGTTTTATTTGTAAATTTTAAATTAAAAAATATAATTTTAGAATTGCAGTTAGTCGTATGATATTAATAAATATATCATCATTACTCATCTTACAAACAATTCAAAATAAAGTATATTTCCATAATGTGTTAGTAAAAATGACAAATAAAGTTTTACACTTCGGCGTTTGTAAGAATGCTACGATCTACGAGCGATACAAAACTTGAAAGTCCGACAACATTGTTTTATGAAAAATAAACTGCAACTATTTCGACTGAACCAACAGAGTAACGCGAGAGACACAAAAGTTTAGTGTTAAGATAACGTAAACTTCATTGTACCTCGGTATATCCACATTTTCATATTCATTGACCGTAAAAATATTTTCTATTTTGCGAGATTGAATTTCGCTAACATTGTTTGTAGGCGCGCCTCAGGTAGAGGTCCCACGATTTTTATTTTATGGGTATACAGCACTCGCTCATCTCTGTTATAGTTTTTTTGCGGATACTTACGGAAGCTGTCAAACTGTACCCGTCATGTTACCTTATACTCGTAGCTATTGTAGATTCAAGCGAAGTTTTTTAGACAAGGGATAAAGTTATTGTTACCCTTTTTAAATATCAAACAAATTGTTTTCTTTTGTTTTACAAACGTATTACAAGTAAGGCGAATAAACGGAATCTTTAATTTTCTTGTTTTAGAAATTTTTTTTTTTTTTTTTTTTTTTTTTTTTTTAGGAACAAACAGTTGCATACAATGTAATAAAAATACATTTATGATAATAATTTTAAACCTATAGCTCCCTGAAATATCATACAAAATAAAAAATAAAATAAAATATGAAACTTGTACAGCTAGATTGTTACATTTTTAAAAGAAGAAAATATTTTATTCATTCAATACTCTAATTAGATCTCTTTTAAAGATTTTTTTACTCATACCAAATATATCTATATCACTTAATCTATCATTATACAATTTACATGTACGTCGTATGAAACTATTGGCGGTGTAGCGTGCCCTACTTTTAGGTATTGTAAACAAATCCTTTTTGCGGACACTTCTTTCTTGCCTGCGAGGAATGCGGAAGTAGATATTAGAAAGCAGAAAAAGCAGAGCAGAAATTATGTTTACTAACTTTATTAAACAATTTGCCGGCAAAGATAACACAAATGCGTCACCACTACGTTTTACTTTTGGCCTATTTTTTCGCTTTTAATTGAAAGACAATACAAAAATACTCGTTCTCTACAACAATCACTCATGTTCTAATTCATTTCAATTCTAAATGATTATATTATATTAATATGTACTTGGATATGAAAAAAGTCTAAAATTTGAAAGTTTTTACTAGTACACAATATTTTTTTTTATGTAACAGATTAGTCAGAAATTAATTTGAAAATAAACTCAAACTTATATTTCTTTACAAAGGTTTTATATAGATGTATCTGCAGATATAAAGGACTCAGTGTAATCATTATTTTACTTTGGAAGCACTTTATTTGCATATAGACTGGCGTGGGTCTGCGTAAAGCTGTGTTAGCATGTAGATTCACATCTAATAGTCGTAACACAATTTAACTGTTCATAAACGGAGTACACATGTTCCCGAGTGTTTATGTTAGCGAGATCAAAAACTTATTTGCTGTTTCATTATTCTGTACTTCACATAATATACACAGTATAACATGTATAAAAGAGAGCAATCATAAAATTCAATATTTATTTACAATCAATATTTATTTTTTAAATTAATATTATATTAAATACGTAGTTATCGTAATCAAGTTTAATTAAATAAAAATGAAAATTTTTATTTAAGACCATTATATTATAAAATTTAAATGAAAATATTAAAATAATATCAAATTAATCCTCATTACATTACGTAAACGTATTATATTAATCAAGTTTCAAACAATTACGGCGTTGACGTCTGACCGTTGCTCACAAAGGTAATCAATGCACCTAATTATGCGATAAGGTAATTGAAACTAGATATAGTCGTTCGCTAACAGAATTGAAGCCACAAGGTATTAGGCAGAAGGTTAAGCACAGCAATGCACCTAAATTAGATTCGACGGTCTGTTGTTCTATGATGTTGCGTATATTACAAAGTAAACTCAATAAATTACGTACTCTTAAATGATTTTAATTAATTACTTGATTTTATTGGTTTATTTAAGAACAACTGATATGCTTAATTTAAGTCCATATTTAGTTCAAGCCGTTAAAACTTTTCTAATCATTTTTTTTAACCCGATGTTTATTGAAAATATATTTCATGATTACAATCATGTAAGGTACCGGAATATCGTCGATTACTACCATTAATACATATTTTTTGATATGACAGAGATAATTTTCATATAATGACTAAAAATGTATTTTTCAGTATTTTGATGTAATCTCAATAAATGTGTTTTGGTGATTGGTATAATATAAAGCCTTCATTATAAGGCACGTTGTCTCTTATTGGAAACTGACGAAGCCAGGCAAGTATATAGCACTTATAATAAAAAACCATACAAAAAATATCTAAAATTCACTTATAAGAATTCTATTATTAACACGTAAAATATGGTATATATATAGTATAACATTACATAAATCCAGACTCTTTTTAATTTTATATGAAAAAAAATAATTCACACTTTATTATAAAAACTTGATATTTTGGACGATGATTATAATGAATCAAGTGTCATTGAAAATCCACAAAAGCTATTCGACGTAATCAAAGCAAAATCAAAAATAATACCGTAAAGTCGTATTCGGAGGTTTCCATACTTTATACATTGTAAAATATTTACTTAATAACTATTACAAGCAATTGTAGATGAATATCTGTTAACCTATAGTTTATTATTTTTATAAGGGCCAACATTACACGCTCTCTTCAGAGTGTCTGACTGCCTTTTCCGGTATTTCGTAACATTTTAAAGTCGCTAACGTACGAAAACTTGTACTGAATTACAGTTATATATTGCGATCCCCGCACGTGACAAACATTTGTATCGGCCATACAGATGTTTGCCATGATCTGAGTGTTTGTGCAGTGCTTGTGGTTCTTCCTACCGTACCTCAGAGAGCACGTTAAGCCGTCAGTCCCAGTTCTTATCATGTCTGATAGCGATCGTTACTCATAGTAGGGAATATAACCGCCAACCCGCATTGGAGCAGCGTGGTGGATTAAGCTCTGATCCTTCTCCTACATGGGGAAAGAGGCCTATGCCCAGTAGTGGGATATTACAGGCTGAAGCGTTTCTCTTCTAAATCCTTACTATTGTTTATTTAAACCGATGAAAAAAATAACAGAAATTTGAAATAACAGAAAATTTGAAAACAAAAACGAATTATGTCTAATGAAATCTTGCCTTGTAATAAGGTTATTTAAATAATGAACGAACAAAGACTAATTACTTAGAAAACTAATTAAAAAGAAATAATTGAAACAAAAAAATAAAATAAAACACTTTATCAAGGAATCTCGAAATTAAGGTAATACGCTGTAAAATTGTGTTTGTTGTTGTTAGGCAGACCTCTGGAAAAGAAAAGTATAAAGCTCAATAATGTTGGTGCGACCCATTTTAGTTGCTAAGCTACGATTCAGTATCAAGTACTTAGTTTAGTTCAGGGGAAGAGGACGGTTTATTTACTGTTATATAATTGTGTTTACTCGCAAAAAAAAAACTTTAATTACATCGACAAGTAAAACAACATCGGAAGACGAGACCAATTATCGGTTAACAACTCTTTGTTTGAATTACTGGTATTTAAATAATATAGTATGTTCTCAAAATTTACGATGTCAAAAACATTAATTTTCTTTGATAAATATAAATCTGAAAGAATTCGAAACGAAACGACATTGTATATTGAAAATGTACTTCTAAGACCATACATAACTGTATGTATAATAATTGTGTATGCTCGCAAACGAAAAGAACCCACTTCAATTACATTGAAAAATACTACAACGTAGGAGGACGAAAAGATAGTAAATACGCGTTATCAGAGACTACGCAAAAATTACTTTTCAGAAACACAATCAAAATTTAAATAGGACCACACAATAAGCTGCTTTCGAGTAAAACATAATTGTGTTTGCTCGCAAACGAAAAAAAACCGACTTCAATTACATCGACAAGTAATACAACGTAGATCGACAAAAAAATAGTCAAGCAACTACGCGTTATCAAAGATTACTCAAAAAGTAGTTATCAGATCTCGATAAAATTTATATGTGACCATATGATAAACATCAGCTTTCGATTAAATTAAAAATCATGAAAATCGGTACACCCAGTAAAAAGTTATTACGGATTTTCGAGAGTTTCCCTCGATTTCTCTGGTAACCCATCATCAGATCCTGGTTTCCTTATCACGGTACCAAACTAGGGATATCTCCTTTCCAACAAAAAAAGAATTATCAAAATCGGTACATCCAGTAGAAAGTTATGTGGTATAATACAACGTAGGTCGACGAAAAAAGCGTCAAGTAAAAACGCATTATTAGATATAGCTCGAAAAGTAGTTGTTAGATCTCAAATAAATTTAAATGGGACCAATTGGCACACACCACCTTTCGATTAAAAGAAAATTTGTCGAAATCGGTCCACCCAGTCAAAAGTTCTGATGTAACATACATAAAAAAAAAAAAAAAAAAAAATACAGTCGAATTGAGAACCTCCTCCTTTTTTGGAAGTCGGTTAAAAATTACCAAAATCGGTACACAAAGTAAAAAGTTATGAGATCTAATATAACGTAGGTAGACGAAAAAATAGTAAAGTAAATACGTATTATTAGATATACCTCGGAAAGTACTAGTCAGTACTTTCCGAGGTATATCTAATTATACGTATCTTCTGTAAGATCAAGGTGTATCACCAACAGGAACATAACAAGTGTTATGTTCCTGTTGGTGAGTAAGGTAACCAGAGCTCCTGGAGAGAATTATGGATAGGGTCGGATACGTGGTTGCGGATGCTTATGGTGTTGCAGACGTCTAGAAGCTACGATAAGTACTTACCACCAGGTAAGCCATACGCTTGTTTGCCGACGTATTTATATATGAAAAAAACGAAGACTGAAGTAAAACTTACGAAACGCAACTCTCCCTTTCTCTTTCTATCTTCACTAACTTATATCTCCCACTCAACTTCCGTTTCCCGTCCAATCACACTTTTCGTAACTCTATCGTCACGTATTCACCAGCTTACTTTCCAAGCCAAGCGTGTGTAAAGAACTTCAAAAAATACAATCGAATTGAGATCCCCCTCCTTTTTTTATGTCGGTTAAAAACAGACCAGAGTATCAATGTCCAACATAAATTTAGTACCCATATCAAACGTTATGTGTGTTATGTGTGTTTGTTAAGCAATATTCGGTATTAAATTCTTCAATTTGAATTCCGAAACCAATAATTTACTGCAAGACATATATTAGTATATCACAATCATATTCTATGAGCGTTCATTCGTCTTAGTGGACCCGTTCTTGATTCCGTTGTACAGAAACGCACTAGTCGGACGTCATTGTCTCCCCGTATTGCTACGACGCGCTATACACCTGCAGTCCCTATTGTCCGTCCGATTGATTACAATTCCCATCCAGCGAGTATGTACTAATGGCAAGTAGTAACAGTATGTACGCCTATTATGTAATTACATAGGCTTTAAGCCGATTAATATCGCTTATTGTGCTAAATGACCTGTATTATTATTAGCTCGTGCACATATATATTTGTACGATTTTTGAGTTTAATTTAATTAGTGCTTATTCGTGTGAAAGTGTGACGGTAATTGAATGCAATAATGGCTCTGTTCATAAATGTAAAATGTGAAGTATCGGTTGTTAATATCAAAACAGTTAATGCAAATTATTTTGTTTATTCCAGTTGATTTGATTTCGTGCTTTTAGTATGTTTTTAATTAGCGAACATTAAACATTAATGTACTTCGTTAATTAATTTTATTGAAATTACTTACTTTTAACAATTTAATGTATTAATTTTTTAGGAACACTACATTTTGCGATCAATTATAAACACGTATATAATAATTACTGAAATAATAGAAAATAATACCTTAATTTAATCAAGGCCATAGGCCTCTTATAGAAGAAGAATTGGAGCTTAATTCACCACGCTGCTCCTCTGCGGGTTGGCGGATAATTTTATAAGTGTAATGTGTAGTAATTAATGACAAATACGTTAAGACAGTGATGAATATAAATAAAGGTCGAGATACAAACTAAGACGAAAGGGCGAACACGAAGACAAAATTGCCCTTATTTTCATGAAGCACGATTTTCTCTAACTTGTAATAAGTTAGAACATGGCTCAAAGGATGCAAGGGGGATATATCAACATCAAAAATCCTTCTCTAACGAGTCAACTATCTTTATAATGACGGCGGCGAAAAATATTATACTGTTTATTTTTTAATCTTTTTCTTTCATGTCGAATCAGACATCATAAATTAAGTTTTACTTAAAATTGTATTTTGAAAATTTTATTGTATTTTAAAAATTTTCATACATTGATAAAAATGAAAATGACTTAAATGAGATTTTTATGTAGAACAAACAGTAAATCAGAGTTACTACATGTATACATATTATGACAGTTAATATTTAAGCTTATTCTGCTCGAAGCCTCCACAACGACGCGACGCAGCAAAAAAAAAAAAACATTAAAATTAATATAAAAGTCAAAGATCAATTAGGTAAAGTGCTAAAACATCAAACAAATCTCACGATAAGGGAGTCTCTATCAATTAAACGTTTAGTCGTATAAAATTAATGAACTGACAAATCCCCATCTTTAGCGATTATCTTTTATCAACTTCATAACTCATCTATTCAATTTTCTTAAAAAAATCGCGGGTAGCGTGACATTTTTCCCATTAGAGTGTTCGTCACCCTCGCCGGGATAAATCGGCGACCTGTTGCTACTCGAACGTGTGCTGAGGTCTCATCTCCCGATTTGGTGTAGGCCAAGCCAATTATTTTTTTTGTTTACTCTCCTTTTGATAGCTAAAAGACGTGTCACGTACGAGTTTTTGTGTTAAGCTTCGAATTTTGTCGCAGGTACCGAAGAGGCATAAAAATATATTGTATTTGCAGTTGCAGAAATTGAATCAACAGAAAATGAAGTTAAAAATAAAATAGTAAATTCATAAAAGTATAACAGTTATATAATCGGCACCAACTATATTGCTAATACTTTAAATTTGTAGTTCTAATGCTGTCAGATAGACTTAAAGCTTTCTATTACTATATATATTGTACATATTTACTATAATAAACTTAAAAATAATTATTTATACACTTATTATATCATTTTTAAATATAAAAAGATACATTCACGTGAAAGATGATCAGAAAGCGTTACATAAGATCTTCTTATACTTTTATTGTTTTGCTGATATTTTATTAATAACGTAAAAAAGGGACGAAATAACAGTACCAATAACGAATAATATTTTCAATCCGTACGCTTTGAAAAGGTATTATTCGATGTTTTCGATCGGTCTTAGATGCTTTCATGTCAGGAAAATTCTTTAATACCGGACGAAGCTTTGTTTAATCTTGTCCTTTTGTTAATGACAGGTAAGATAAGGATATTTTTGAACGACTAAACCAGATTTCTACGTTATTATTTAGATAATAATGAAACATTTCGTATTAAATTTATTATTATAATAATTTATACATTACTTTTTTTTAACTGTGAAAGTTATAAACACGTTTTAATAAACTTACTACAAATCAAACCTTAAATATTTTTAAATATGTACCTACATTTTAGATTTAGACATTAAATCTGGTCGTATGTACAATCAGATAAACGGGTGATATAGGACATCTAGATGACGACGTGTGGACGTTTCGACATAATTCCATCATACCAGAATAAGGTGTTAAAGTATACATACGCATGTATTAGAGATCGCATACAACCAATACTTTAAGGTAATAAAAACCTTATTTATATAGAAATAGAAAGATTGCCGATTAAAGAAATTCAATAGGAGTTCTTGGAACAGTAGTAAAAAGTATCAAATTTAAATCTAGTAAATTATAGGAGCTACGTAAATTCTAAAATATGACAAACTTATTCGATTCCACCTCAAGAAATTGATCTAGAATTGTCGATAAGATAAAATTTAGTTATAAAACGCTCGAGCTCCTAACCATGTGAACTTCGGTTAATGAAACGAGACATGTTGTGACTGGGGAACTTAACGACATTAGTTGCTTGCGGTGACAGCCGGAACAGACGTCTTTACATACATATCCTGTTATTGAATTATTTTCTATTTATAATTTACTGTGTGGTATTTTAGTATCAATCGTTTTAAATATTTGTTATTAAATAATTTTCTTTCTTAAAAGTAGTGTGTAAGATACACACGCGTTTACTATAATTTTTGGATCCGCTTTTAAAAGTCGCGTCGCTTATTTTAATGTAAATTAAGGTTGCGCTTGACAAACATTTAGTCTGGTTCAATATAAAAAAGAGGTCTGTACTGTAATGCACTTATATCCTATTCTTTGAAAATATATTTTTATTTTTCCTCTTTAACACACGCATATATACACCAGGAATACAGCTACAGTACAACGGTATTACATAACTGAAACGTGGAAGATTAACTCGTGATGAGCGGGATGAGTAGAAGCTAGCTAACATTGGAATGTAGCTCCTCATGATAGATCATTGATCTGTGGTGGAAAGTGAAAGAAAAAAAGTCTGAGCACACTTCTAAAACATATTATAAAAATCTCTACTGAGCGAAATCATAACATCGGCTCGGTCTTTCAAAACTGATCTATTCAGTCGCTTTATTTTTTTTTATTTCAAAAATCAATCATAATGTTTATGATTGAGTAATATACTCATAATCTACTAATATAAAAAAATGATTGTTCGTACATCATATATATTTTACTTTCAATACAATAAACAATTAAACGACAAACGTGAACTGAACATGCTTTAAACACAGATACAACGAAAGCAACGACGCGGATTTACAAGACATAACCATTAGAGAGAAACTTTACGTAAACTCAGACGTACAAATCTCAATTCGTAAACAAAACGCAGGCAAAGCCACTTGAGATATTAGCAATCCTTTTTAACTTACATTCTGTCTGACAAATGATTATTTAGCCGGTAGCAGGTGGCTCTTAGAGTTGTGGTCGCTTCAAGATATGAATCAAGATGTATTCGACTGAAGGATTTGTAGCGTTACACAGGTTGTTTACGTTGCTGCACAGCTTAAAGTTGCTTAATACGTTTTTCTCGCGCCGATACCTTGTGATATCCGCAAACAACAAAGTCATATATATTGGTCATATAGTTAAAATAAGATAATTTTTGAAACTATATACCTATCAATTTTTAATATGAATAAATTCGTTTCAAAAATATAATTTACAACCAGGGTATCTATACTCAAAGTAAGAAAAACCTGCATAGCACGTTTTCGCTATTCAAATATATGAGTATTTAAGCTAACGTTATTCTAATAAAATTTCATTGTCTCTGATACATGTCATAGCTTTTTTTCGAAATAAAACAATTTTCAACATTGCGCTTTAAGCCTGTTTATACAATGATCTGAATCACCTAATCTAAAACACACACACGTGCCTAAAAGTATAAGCATACGTATAAAAGACAGCACCTAAGTAAACTGATCTCCAGCAAGGAAGCGCAGGTAGCAAAGCGTAGGACAAACCACTAAAAGAACACGTTATTTCCCGGACACATCAAGACAGATAGTGCTGTGAAAAAAATTATCGATATTTTATTTCAAGATGATTTTTGTCGAAACTAGAAATTAAAATAAATGGTATTTAAATATCATACACCAGTATGGACTTAACACATTTTGTTATCAATGCGACAAATAATTTAAATATTAAAATATTAATGATGAAATTTGTACAAGACATTAATCGTTGAAATAATCTTTGGAAGACTAAAATCTATCTTTGAATTTATTTCATCTTTGAATGATTCGCTAATAAATTGTTTAGTCATTGTCCATCTTAATGAAACCGAGAAATCAGTTTGACTGAACCTGTTGTTCTATTAATCTACGAAAGTAATTAAAAAACATTGTGTTTCTTTATTTCTGAGTGTAGCAAACATATATGACTTACGTATGTATGACTTATATATGTTTTTTGTGCATTGATTAAAAACTTTTACAAATCTGACATATACAAAAACTAAAGCATAGATAACTGTATTTAATTATGTATTTTTTTTTTTTCTTAAAATTTTATACACTAAGTTCACAAACTATTTTAAATATATTTCGCAATACCGATATTAAGAAATCACATCACTATCAAGAAGGGAGGGTAACGGGCGGACGATTAGCCGTGGTGTTTCTTTGGTCATTGGAAATAGAAAATAAAGGCCGTGTGACATGAACGGTGGCTGTGCACGATTCACAATGGCAAGTCTACTGGAAGATTGCTCCAAACTTTAAAGTATTACAATATTACTTCGAAATTATTAATATTACTTTTTATTTTTTTCTAAACGGATGGAATTATTCTAATTTACATACTATCAACTTAATGATGTCTTTGTAATTGATTGAAATATGGACTGTAGTTACTAATATTAAATCGCAAGATAAATAAATAAAAACATATATTTGTAATGACGTTGTTTGTGGGTGGAACGGCAATGAACAACGATCGTCTAATGACGCGTCACCCACCACAAACACTGAAAAAGCTGATTAATTGTTCTGATTGACGTGAAAACTCAACTGTTCATTTAGCAATACTCGACTATTTTAAAACTCAGTAAGGGTACTCAATTTTTTTTTTTAAATATATCTATATAAATGTTCACACGACTCCATTGGAATGAAAAATGCTAAAAAATCGACTTCGAAATTGTCCCGTATTTTGAAATTGGGCAGCTGTACAATGGGACGTTACAATCTTACCTATATATAAAATTCTCGTGTCACAATGTTAATGGCCATTCTGGCTGAACCAATTTTTATGAAATTTTGTGTGCACATCGGATAGATCTGAGAATCGGCCAACATCTATTTTTTATAGTCCTAAGTTATAAGGTACGATAATATTTAAGCTTTCATTTATTTAATTTTTACACTTACAATATAAGCAGTAACTCATGTATGTTACCTATTGCTAAAAATATCTTATAGGATAAGAGCTATTTTATAGCTCGGTTTTATTTTATTATCGTTTTTATATTTTATAGGAGAGGTATCACTTTGCGGAAATTAAGATTTATTAGAACAGATATTTGTAAGAAAAAAGTTTTTACTTTTTATTAATATGAATTGAGTGACATCCGTGGTTTATAAATTCTTAAATAGGTATGTTTAAAAATATAGTTATATACGATGTGTAATGAATAAAGTTCTTCTTTTCAAATACTAATATAGTCAGTATTATGTTATACGAACGGATTGTAACAAAAAATTCAAATAATTATTTAAATTACATGTATTTACACTGAACTGATTCACTAGCTCCATCGCACTCGTACGATACAAGCGATTCCAGTGAAGCTGCACGTTAAACGCGCGTTCAAACGTGACCGCTTTATTTATGCAGATGTCCCTTTACCCGACATCCTGAGAAGAATTCAACTAACGTCTCCTAACGTTCTTATTGAACGCAAACAGAAACCCGCGGCTTAGCAAATATTTGTTACAAACATCACGCCGTCGCTTAATAAAGATTACGAGATTATTGTATGAATCGCCTCTGACCTTGTTAATTAACAAATATGACGCAAATTTTTACAATGTTATAAATCTATTAGTGACGTTATTTTTATGATATTAATTTATTAATGTAAACAATTTTTTTTTAATAATTATGATAAATTTTTATCATTATTTTTGGCGTCCTTCCCTGTCGCTAGTAGACATATTTATTTACATTGTAGCCATTACGCGGCTCATATTTGATTTAATAAACCACGATTTATATCTCTCGCGTAGCTGGACGTCTGTCTTGGGCACTTAACTGCCATAATATTCATAGAGAAAAATCGTAGTTTATGACTCACAATCTTTCCTCAAGAAAGCTTCTTACGCCCGCCCCGAGAGAGCTGCGGCGCATTAATATTACTTACACTATAAATAAATTTCATTTCATTATATTGAATAAGCGCGCCTCTGAACAAAATTCTTTAGGAAGTTTGAGAGCCAGCGCAGACATTACTTCAGACAACTAATTAATTGACGCATTACATTGCATTAAAAAACGTACGATTATACTTGTATAAGTTAATATTTTTTTATCTACTATACTAATAATATAAAGCTCTAGATTTTTTTTATTGCACTAATCGTAGGACGTACATACCTCAGTATTAAATTTTAACCGTGATAAGGCACAGCAGGAAATTTCCTGCTTAAAATATGGAGCATTCCGACTGGGGTAGTACCTCGACATTACAGAAGATCACAGCTAAATAATACTGTTTTCAATCAGCGTTGTGTTCCGATTGGTGATTAAGGTGGCCAGAGCTCCTGGAGGAAATCGGGTATAGGATCGGCAACGCGCGTGCAATGCTTATGGCGTTGCAGACGTCTATAAGCTACGTCAATCGCTTACCATCAGGTGAGCCGTACGCTTGTTTGCCAACCTAGTTATATAAAAAAAACGTACCTACTGACCCGATAAGATAAAATTACGAAAAACTGTTCTGCGTCTAACTAACAATTATATGAATGGCGAAGGGACAAAATAAGAGCCATAACCTTAACACGCGCACGGACGTCTAATATTCACACATCGACGACTATAACACATGAGTTCACGCCATTTTTGGCGTGAACTTTTGGAGGCCTATGTCCATTAGTGGACTGCGAAAGGCTGCTGTGATGGTGATGGTGATGGTGATGACTATAACTGATGCCATAAATCTCAATTCAAGCTATTAATTACTAATTTTGATCGAGGGTTGATTTTTATGCGTGTTTTTTTTTTTACTATAATAACAGGTAAGTAATGAGAAGCACACAAAATAAGCATAATTGAAAACTTTTGAAGTAAACTTCTTTGGGCGCATTAGGGTATTTTTTTACGAATGAAACGCAATAATAATAATATAAGCGCCACGAAGACGTATAACGTTTTGTCGAACAAGAGTCACCTAACGTGTACTATGAAAACTACAAAGGTTACATTAATATCGATAGTATCACATATCTAAAGCTTTAGATTTGTATAAATATAAACGAGACTTAAAAATTCGTTTGCCAAAGAAGTTTCACTTCTAACATGTGTACTTTGTACGCGCGCACTTTTTTTTAAAGAAGACAATTTAAAAGTTTAAAAAGGATAATAAATTGCAAATAATAATAAAATACACTATATCGTATTACTCAGCTACTCTTTTTAATCCATTAAAGTTTGCAAATGAGAAGAATATTTATTTTTCTACATAAAAAGTAATAAACCTGGATCTGTATTTTGATGTATACATCTCTTGCGGATTCAACTGCAAAGTTTCGATATTTATTCTTACTTGACTTTCATAGCCGAGATAACGTTTATCTCGTTGATGCTAGTTGCTTGAAATCCCATTTCGAAACAATGGTTTGCGTGGATATAATAAACTTGACAGAAAAGTAAAATGTAGTTTTTAATTGTACACCTCTATAAATCACGATTACGTCATAATTATCTAGAGGGTAACTTTATGTAAATGAAACGGTTCTCGCATGAGCCTAATCTTTTTCGATTGGTAACTATTTTTAGCTGAAAAAGCTGGTAAGAAGGTACATACTAATATCAAAATAATACAAATATTTACATGGACTATAATATTCACTTTGGGGATAGGAATATAATTTTAAATTTGTCATAATTTAAAAGTAGATAAAGTTTTTCATAATACGGTTAGTGTTATTCGTTATTTATTTTTATATAGTATTGAACTCTATATAGTCTATATATATTGAAAAAAGGGCACACCAGAAAATACCCTGCTCAAAATCTAGAGCAGCCCGACTAAGAAAGTATCACACCTTACAGAAGATCAACATGCGCCTCTCAGGTGCATGTTTATCTTTTCCGT
The DNA here is from genome assembly GCF_905220565.1 of Melitaea cinxia. Lineage (NCBI taxonomy): Eukaryota > Metazoa > Arthropoda > Insecta > Lepidoptera > Nymphalidae > Melitaea > Melitaea cinxia. The sequence goes on from NC_059399.1 coordinate 12,320,077, forward strand.
ACTAAAAATAATGTTATCTTAATAGGGTTAAGAACTGTCTTGTCTTTAATCTGCGCTTCATTACTCAACTTATTAAAGAGATTACAGAAAAGTTTTCGGATAATGTTTAATTGGCAATTATAGTAAACTTACTCCACCGATGTAGTTTCATATTACATAATTATTTTCATAAACATTTATTTCAAGCCTAAATCATTAAAAACGTAACAACGAAATTTAAATTTATATTAAAATTAGACGATATTTATTTATTTAAAAAATATATTGTAAATCCTTCGATATATATAGGTATGTATACCTTTTAGATTTTGATAAATAAACACAGTAAAGATATTGATAGGAACGAAGTTCCTTCGGATAGTATAGAAGCAACACAATTAAAAAAAAAAAGAGTTGAATTTTATAATATATTATCTAGTTCTTGATTTTTTTTTTTTTTTTGATTTTGTTGATTGCTTTTTAATTAAGTACATAAAAGTATTTAGGAAATTTAGTATTTTAGAAAATAACAAATACCGTAAAATAAAATAAATCAATAAAAATAATAATAATAGTTCAAACAATTAAATGAAATAAAAAACCATGTCTTTATTTAGTTTTGTCGACATTATAAAATTAGATAGATAATTTAAAAAAAAAGTTTACTTGTAATATTTTAGTTTTACAAACGTCATATACAGTCGTGTGACTGATATTACGTCACTTCCGTTATATATTTTTCTTACGGTTTCAGTATCACATTTTTTTCAGTTCGGTCGCCCAGCCAAATGTCAAGCCTGCCGAAAGGAACTTCGTTCCAATAAAACTTTCAAATAATACAAAATGTAATAAAAAATTATTTGTCTTAAATTTTAACTTATATTGATTTGTCATGTACCTTACAATGCTTCTAAGCAATAAATTATTATTTGTTAATCGTTCAAATACTAATGTATACGTTATAACGTAAAACCCGAAATATTAGAAACTGCTTATTTACCCAACAAATATTTAAATGCTGATGTAATCGTGGAAATTTGCGAGTGATCTTTTATTTGAATACAAATATATATAACATAGAGCAACACGGAGATCTTGTTCTATGGAATAGAATGAAATCTATGCATATAAATACTATGAAAGTGGCTGCCTTTTAAAGTTTTTAAGTAAATAAGTGTTTTATCACATGTGTTTAGTTATTTACACGATACTAAAACTCAAACAAACGATTTTAAGCTATTTGTCTGTCTGTCTGTCTTTCAGTTTATCCGGGCCAATCTTCGGAATGGCTAAGCAGATATTTATGAAACTCTCACTAAATGACCGAAGAAGTTGTGGAGCAACATATGGGTTACATTATATCCCAGAATTCCCGCGAAATAAGGATTTACGCGGGAAAAACTAAGTCTGCCGCGTTAGATGAAATAACCAAAAGTTTTCTATCTACTACGACCTTTTTTGCGAGCATATCTTTACATCTATACTAATATTATCAAACTTAAAACAAAAATTGTTTGTTTAAATGCGCTGATTTCAGGAACTCTTACTGATTCTAATTAAAAAAGTCTTTTGTGTTGTATAGCCCATTGACGTCCTCCGGACTCGCCCGCTGGACCGACGATCTACGTAAAACTATCGGCGTAGGCTGGATGAGGATTGCGGAAAACTAACGGATTTCGGGGCAAGGTGGCGAATGATAGCGCGACCCCATCTCGCCCCACCCAGGCGGACGACTGCCACGCGTGGTGGTTTTTTTTAGTCAGTAGGAGTCTGACATAACCCTTTGGCACCCCATCGCCGGAGGGTAAAAATCCGCGTAAAACAAAGGATTGCGGAAAAATATGATATCTGGCGCAAACATGGGGAGGCCTATGTCCAGCAGTGGACTGCGATAGGCTGAAGTCATTGAGTGAGTGAGTATAGCCCATTTACCAAGGAAGATAATAGGCTATTTTTTCCTGAAATTAACGCTGGTAAAACCGCGGCCACAGCTAGTATGCAATAAAGCAAGTTAAGATATATCGATCTGGTGTTGTCTAAATAAAGCAACGACAAACTAAAGTTTTCGAAGCAATCAACGTCCTAAATGTTTATATCAGCACACATAACATTTAAATCTCTGTGGATTGAATCCTCAGTCACATTAGACAGGTGGCCCGCTTCACATCATTTTGAAAAGGGAAAGGCTTAGGAAGAAGGATTAGAAAAGCATTAAGAGTTAGTAAATCAAATAGTTGAATCACCTGTTGGTCGGACGAACATTAAGGACTTCAGAAGAGGAAAATAAATCAATCATTCAATAAGCGAGTCGAACCGAGACGATTTGTCATGGGGTGGCCTTCACTAATGTTTTCGCGGGTCGCCTGTCTTCGTTGCGGGTTCTTTATGCTTTAATAGATATAAAAACGCCCTTAGAATATATTTGCCCATAATGTAATTGAATCTGGGTTTACATTAAAAGATCTTCGATATTACATCAGTATTTTATTTTTTCCCAAATGATATGATTTTGCATAATCTTTGTTACTCTGTAGAAGTTTTATGAAACACTAGCTGCGCTAGTGGTAGTCGCATGTCCAGTCATTTTTTGTATGTACATATACATCCATCCTCACAAATTTTCGCATTTATAATATTAGTAGGAAGTAGAATTTTTCATACGATTTACTTTATTATATATATATATACTAGCGACCCGCCCCGGCTTCGCACGGTTGCAAAATATATGACTGTTCCTCTACTATATTATGCATGTATAATACATATAAACCTTTCTCTGGAATCATTCTATTAACTAAAGAAAACCGCATCAAAATCCGTTACGTAGTTTAAAGATCTAAGCATACAGCGGGAAGCAACTTTGTTTTATACTATGTAAAGATATATACATACATAATATAGATAAAATTTACACAAACAATACATTCATATATAGGTACATATACTGCATATAAACACTGCACCAGATTTGTACCGGACTACACTGGATTTTTGTGTTCATTGTTGTCAAGGTAAGGTTTTTTAAACAAAAATTTAAAAAAAAAAAATCGATATTTTCATCAATACAAATATAAAAAAAAACTCACCGGGTGAGCTAGTTTATGACAAAATAAAAAAATGTCATTTTAAAAATAAACCGTCAATCCTATTCGATATCATATATTGAAATATTTCGTAAATCTGTTATATTAAATGTAATTATAACAATTACGCACGATGCAACGAGGTTAACTAATAGGTGCGTCAGTATATTGTAACGCCGAGTACATTCGAAATGATATATATTAAACCACTACATATGATGCTTCCTGAAACGGTTTGTCGAAGCATAAACCACAATCCATTTAGATGTATTACGCATGTAAGACCATACCAATTAACTAATAAGTGATTTGGTATAACCACATAGAAAGACGTTGGATACAATATATATGTTGTTTTAAGTAAACGTTAATAAACAAAAAGCAAAAAGGTTATTAAAAATCATAATACAATATTTTTGTAAACGGAATAAAGTTTCATATTTATAAGAAAAAGGTAATAGACTGTAATACTTTTTTTTAGAATTTAAATAGCTATAATACAATAAAAACTAATTTTAATTTGGTTATGTAAAATAGGTACCTACACAGCGAAAATATTTTAAAATCGTGTATGTCTGACATATTTTTATTAAAAAAACAAGCCTTAGAGGGTTTGGTTGATTTTATTAAATTTAAAAACGGAGATACGGAGCACAGAGGGTGGCACACAACAATGACAACTTAAACGGCGAGGTCGCGGGTCAATGGACTAGATCCACGTGCCAGTTATGAAAAGTTTCCTTCATCAACCACAGTTAGATCACATACAACAAGATTGTCCTTTGTCAAAAGATTATTTCTTACTTTTTGTAAAACATTTCAACAAAACTTCTTTAAAGCTTACTTTGAATATAAAGATATTCTAAAGTTGGAAAAAAAAATTTATTTATTTATTTGATGTACTTTATGATAAAATATAACTAGCCATATTTTTATTTCAGTATTTATGACTAGCTTATTTTATAGATGTTTTTGTGTCACATCTTTTAATAAGTTGACGTAAAATTTTAAATCAACACCCGTAGCACATTTATCTTTATACATTAACATTGTTAGTATAAATAATATTACATTGATTTGAGTTTATATATTTATTAATATTTGACTAGAAATCTACATATTTATCAACGTTTTCCTAAAAATTCCACTTACAGCTTATATAATACGACATTCTTCCAAAAATGTAATAAATTTAAAATACCTAATACATCAACAGATGACACAAAACACAACATATCCCAATGAGATTTACAGGCACATTCATTTCGTTGAAAGCCCCGGATTAACTTTATCCTTCCATTATAATAGCGAACGTAATCCCACCAATAGTTATGTACTAACGGTATATGTAAATACGGGTATGACTTTTAGTCAGACATTTTACACTAATTTCACTCTACAACCGCGTATTAGACCGTTTACCTGTCATTTCTTTTTGTTATATACTAATAAATATGTTTACACATTATAATAATGTCAGTGCTTAACATATTTAAACAAGCAGTGCAAAACATATTTAATTGTATACTTCCATTTTTATGGATAATAAAATTTATATTTAATTTGATTTCAATCTATAATTATCCCTTGATCCAGAATCAGATTGAACGTTAAGTCACCGATTAGTGAGACTACACTATAAAATGAAACGTTAATAGCTAAATTATGATTAATCATGTAAAACATAAAATGTATTAATAACATTTTACACGTTTTCTCTCAATTTTAAAAAGAAAATTGATCCTTTTTAACGTGTAAATAAACTTACCCTTCGAATATTTTTGATTTAGATTCACATGAATATTTTGACACACCCGTTCCTTTGTTCTTTCCCAAGTGTACTTCGGTTTGCAAACAGATTATCCGCAGATTTTCTACAAAAATAATAGATAAATAATATTACTTTAGGCAAACAAGTTACACATCCCTAAACTAACAGAGCTAAGGGCTCCGGGGTCCTCTTTTACGAACTGGGTCTATATTACAGTTCGTTACGTCGAAGCTAGACCATGCGTTATTTTTGCCTCTTACATATTTTAATGCCCCCTAAGGAGATTTTCTTACCGCCCTCTTAACCATTTCCGAGCCATTGGACAACTTAAATGAAACATTCAGGTGCAATCTTCACCACTGATCGTATTTTCTTTGCATTATTATTCTTTATGTTATTTTTATTCTAAAGATTCATTTTGGTACTTCAATTCTTTGGACAACATCATTTCATCATCATCATCATTTCAGCCTGTTACAGTCCACTGCTGGACATAGACCTCCACAAGTTCGCGCCAAAAATGGAGTGAACCCATGTGTGTTGGCCATAGTCACCACGCTGGGCAGGCGGGTTGATGACCGCAGGGCTGCCTTTGTCGCACCGAAGACGCAGACAACAGTTTTATTATTTATAAGATTACCTAGATACTACATACTACAGTATATGCTAACCCAAATTAAGAATTAAATAGAAAGTATTGTAGAAATTTAAAATAATGATAATAGATAAAAATAATTTTCTAACGACCGAGACTACCTTCTTAAATTTTTTCGAGGACACTTAAAATAAAACGTGAGTATTCCCAGAAGCATTATAGACAAAGAGGTATACAAACATTCTGTTCAAATATTCTGCTTAAACAGTGAATAAGAAATTTGATACAATGGATGTCACAAATTACAATACTGAATATTCCATTTAAACTGCTTTACATTTGTCTCAAAGCGTTCTTGGGTATATCATAACAAATGCATAAGGTCGCGGAGTGAATATAAAAGTTCGAAATATTATAGCAAATAGTACATAGATTTATATTCAATGACTTTAGTCGGGTTGTCGACCGATGTTCATATAAATAAATAAATAAATATCATTCTGTCTCTAGGCTTTCACATTCAGATCTTCTTTTTGAACACATTTTCTTTAATCTTAACGCTGTGTGGGAGAAATCGCTACTTAATGATAAGACTGCCTTTATGAAATAATATTATTTTGTATATTTAAGCTATTTAAGTAAATTTCTTCGAAAGTTGAGTACAAAATAACAAATTATTACATTTAAAGCTTAAGATTTACAAACAAACCTAGTAGGGTTTTAGTACAAAGAGCAGATTAAAAAATTTATACACCTAATATTTATAAATATTTCAAAAAATGTGAGTAAATTTGTCGGTGATATAGATGTCTTGTTTAGTTTTATTCGATAAAATTACTTTTCTCTTTATAATAAGTACGAGGTATAAAATCGGATGGGGCAGAAGTATATTTTCCTTGACGTATTAATCAACCGGCGTCGTTAAAAGCACACGGACGGAGAGGTCGAGGGACCGAGTGATTTGCTTATGACAATAATCTTTAAAATGTATCTAGATATTTTGAATATTTTACTAATACCTCTTTAACTTAGGTATCGTATTCATATTTACTAATCGATATCTTCTACATAATTAAAGCTCATATTGCAGGTGCAAGTTTTAAGATCAAAAGTAACTTTTAATAAAAACGAGCATGCTTTAGACCACACGACTGAAATCAAACTTCTGCATAATAGGTCTGCACTGTTTCTTAGGTATGCAAAACGTAACTGGGCTATGAGAGAAAGGAAAAAAGAAAATGTGCTCTCCCATCTCTCTCTCTTGCTCCGTTCGCCTCGCCCGATCACACTATTTGTAACGCTCTCGTCACGCATTTACCAGCTTACTCCCGAAATTAAGCGTTCGTAAAAAAGTTTTACTCTAATAAAAAGTTAAATCTTACGTTTTACTAAGCAACAGTAACATAATAATATAATAAAATGATACGATGGATCACAGACAAACTTGTAATAATTAAGTATATCTTATGATTTTGCTATAAACTGAGCACTGGCTGTTGCATTTTCTTCGGAACCTTTGAGTAAAACGTTTAACTATTGTGAAGCGCCGTTTAAAATTTCCTTTATAAAAATATCCTTGACACAAGACAACGAAGAATTTCATAACGTTCTAACCTCCCAACTCAAGGTATGTTTTAAGGAAGAAATTAATAATATTATGCGCTTTAATTAACCTTTGAGATGAAATTAATCAGACTCGAAATTGCTTTTGCAGGTGACGTCCGGGACTGCAAGCGAAAAGAGACCTTATCGAATTTTAATAATTGTGTACAAACATTTTATGTGTTGTAATTGTTTGTTCAAAAAGATTAGGCGATATTTAATTACGATTGTAATGGAAATTAAGATAAATTTCAACACAGTTTGCAGATAAAAATATGTCTGCTTTATTAATATTTGCGTAACTAAAGTAATTTTGTTATTTGACCACTTCCACATATTCATATCACGATTTTTGTTTTTTTTTTTTTCAATTACAACTTGTTTTTAAACAGAAATACAATTAATAATATTATTTCTACAAAATGATAACTTTATTTATGTCTCCTCTTTGTATATTTAAGGTACCCAACGGTCTAAAGACATTTTTTTTTATCCGTAAGTTAGAAAATGCAAATGCACTTTGTAATATTTATCGACGCAAATTCACAATTACTTAAATATTTTAAGAAACACAAAGACCTTTGTGGATGTCAAAGTATTGGTAAAATCATTTTATGAAATATTAAAGGATAAGACGGTCCTTTAAAGAACTGACTTTTACTTTTTAACGTTGTGTTATCCTATTACTTACACTCCGTCTGTCTCTCAAGCATATTTACTGTCTATAGTTTGAAATTTTAGCATTTTATGTTTATTGAAAATAACAAAAATTATTGTTTTCTGTGTACGCAAATTTCATTCGTAATAACGAAACAACTTTTTCGGATTTTATCGCGTTTTATTTTGGTTTTAGATGCCCGACGTTTCGAATACTTTACTGTAAACCATGAGTCCCCTTGACCATGAGTTCTTTGAGTAAATAATAGTAAACTAACACGTTTGCTCCTCGACGTGCAAATAATATCGAGAAATACTGTATACAGAATTCATTTTTATTTTGAGAGCCATGGGGCCTTTCAATGACGTCCGTCTGACCGAGACAAATTAACAAAACCTGCTCTGACGTGTGAGAAAAACACTTCATTAAAGATTAGGTAATAGTTATTTTTAAAATGGGAAGTGTGGCACATTTCACTTGGAAAATAAAAGGCTTTTGAATAAATTCAAAGGGGTTTCGTCAAAAAATTCCGTCAGTTTGGTGAAAAACCTGTCGTCCACATAAAGCGAGCCAATTCGCTGATTGTTCACCTGTTGTGTGCTGGCTATGTTGAGGTACGATAAAACGTAAATGTCAATCGGTGGGTATATACAAATATTTTGATGTAACAAAGCAGTCACAATTTAAAAAATATTCGTGTGTTTTCATCAAGCCGTTTAAAAATTGTAAACAAAATTATACGTAAGTATTTGCAGATTGATCTTAAATAAATTTAATAATTGTTTGCACAAAAGAAAAAAAAACACCTTCAATTAAATCGACAAGTAATACAACGTAGATAGAATTTTATTTTGTAACTCAAAAAATAGTTATTAGATCTCGATCAAAATTTAAATTTAAAAGATCAAAATTACATGACATGCATCAGCTTCCGATTAAAACAAGAATCAAGATCGGTGCGTGCCAAAAATAGTTAAGTAAAAACTCTTTATTAAATATGCTTCCAAAAATCACATCTCAATTAAATTTAAATGGTACAACATGACAAGCGCCACCTTTCGTTAAAAAAGAATTATCGAAATCGGTTCACCCAGCAAAAATTTCTGAGGTAATATATATATATATATATATATAGGTTTACATAAAAAATTAAATCGAAATGAGAATCTCCTCAGGAGGGAGTTAGTTAAAATGAATTTATTTGATTCAGAACGGAGGTCAAATAGTCTAGTCTAGAGAATAAAAATTAACTAAATATAATACATATATTTATGGATTGAAAATATTTTTTTGTACTGTAAAATTTTAAGAGAAGCTCATCTAGATCTTTATTTAAGGAAACACAGCAAAGATACCCGAACGATAATGGTAACGATGGATAGATTGGTGTTTGTTATATATACCTTCGAATACATTAAAATTTAGTATCTGAAGTGTAAATTATTAAAAATTCGGAACAAAATACAGATTACGTTTCATCACGACGGTTACGTTTTATTCATATCTAGTTGTGTATGTAAATAATAAACATGAAACGATGAAAGAGAAAAGGTGAAAGTATAAAAAACGGAAAATCGTCTTTAGCGAAGATACCTACTTCATTTTCTTCATGAAATGATAAATCGATTAATGAACAATTTTTCAATTTATTAAAAATATGGGTTTACGATCCCTAAAGCAAAAGGCCGATAGCGAAATTTAATTAAGCCACCCATTCTATTGTTAAGGAGTAACAAGTTTTAATCCTTCTTGCCAAATTGAATCGAATGTCAACATCTCGATAGAAATTCAGCTTGTCCTAATATCTGAGGTATTACAGTGGATTACTCTTTAATTAATCAGAGCTCGCAGGTAAACTTGATACAAACAGACTGCGGTATGCTCGTTCGATGGGGTGAAATAACATACTCGTATCGTACATGCAAATATATCCCGCTCCCACATATGTGTTCACACAAAATGCCCAATTATAAAACTCATAAAACATTTTTCTTCTTTCGTAATCCAAATCTGATGAGTAAAATTTATTTCACGTTAGTTGAAAAGAGATAATTGAATATTATTATGAATTGAATATTTAATGTACATATTTTAACGGATTCAATTATAAAGTTTAATTATAATAACAAATTTAAATAAAGTTTTAATATTTTAAAGCGATTGAATTGAAAGTACATTTCTATACAAACGTGCTACTGACGCCATCTATGTACATTCATCGGTACTAGTAAAGCACTCGTGTCATAAGCGTTTCAACTGGGTCCAGACAACAACCATCTGCTTCTCTTATAAAACGATAGCAGCGCCAACAGCTGACAGAGGTGACACATATATTTAACTACTTACTACATGATGCTTGATTGCATTACCTGAAAAAAATTAAATTTATAATATTAGTTCAATTGTCAACAATGACTTTTAGTTCATGTTTTTGTTTATTTCGTTGATGAAGTAACGGTGTTATAAATAAATCTAAATAAGAATAAGAAATTATTATCCTTTTAATTTTTTAAAATTTCAATGAATATCAATTAAAATAAACTATATATTTACAAAGAATAACGACGATGACGATTTAGCCCGTAACATCCCACTGCTGGGCGTAGGTCTCTTTCTTCATGTAGGAGAAGGATTGGAGCTTAATCCACCACGCTGCGAGTTGGCGGATATGTTCCCTACTATGAGTAACGATCGCTATCAGGTGTACATGATAACAACTGGCACCGACGGCTTAACGTGCTCTCAGAGGCACAGTGAGGAGACCCACAGACATCCAAACCGGAAAGAAATATTTGTACACTTACAAAGATCCGTCCCGAGCGAGAATCAAACCCGCTAACCGACGCTGTTTAAGGCGACTACTCGCACCACTCTACCAGAGTGGTCGTTAATAAAGAATAGAAACGTATAAAATGAAAGGTATTTAACTACTTCACTGGACAACTAACCTAACTTAACTGATATTTCGAAATCTTTTAAGAAATAAAATTAATATGTAATACCTACACCACGTTGCTTTACTTGAAAAGACGAGTCTTGGTCAGATGCCTTCCCAGCTATGTAAGTTTTCCCGAGATATTTCCCTTCTCTTTCAGGCACGAAATTAATTTTAAGCGAAATTAAGTTTAGTACTTTCAAGCAATTTCACAGGATTTTTTCAATCTCTTCTGTATCCACAGATTCATTTCTATGAAAATACCATTTAGGTTTTAGCCTTTGCCTCATTCGACAAAACTATTATTATAAATATTGGAAAATCACGGTTTGAATTTTCGGACACAGTTTCGACGTCAAAGTTTTCTTTTGTGAGGGCACGATTTTATAGAATATTTGAAAGCCGATGAATGTGTTCATATTTGGGCGCGCGTATTAAAAAGCCGCCATGTCCTCCCCCGTGTTTAAACGAACACTAAAAGCTAACTGACTGCGAGCAATTAATATTCTAGTCAACAACGTCCGGCCGCGTCAGCCGTCACCATCAAATATTTACACCTACTTTTTTATTTCCCTGCCTCCACTTCGTTTATATTATAATTTTATTTTGACGTACTAGGTACGTTTGTATTATAAAGCACTGTGGTGCTCGTTAGTTTGTGAATTTTAATTTCTTAATTTTGAAAGGAGCACCTGACCATTGTTACGAATGAGAAAAGTATTGCACTCACAAGTTTGAATTAAAAGTAAGAGAAAGAAGTAGATATACATATAACTGTGCTACATAAATTACCAGGCTCATATTTCCAACGACTCGTATTTATTATTCTATTATTTACACATAAAACCTAACATACGACTAATACGCCGTAAATAAAACAACCTAACAATAGCTAGAATTTCTTATTATGTAACTTACATTGTTTTTGTTTGTATCAACGTTTGCTTCAGTCGCTGTTTCGCTGGAAGTATATGTACCACATACAAGCAATATTCTTATACAAATACAAAATCAAATCTTAACAAATCAAGGACCGTCTCGGAACCATAAATACACATATTTAACAGATTTATTCAGCATGCGACTGGACCAGCGCAAGCTTGCGTGTCGGTATTGTAAACAATCTGCGCTGCATGTTTACTAGCAACATTCGTAATCCACGCTCCCGCACTTCATAACATTTGTATTAAATAGTCTACACTTTCGTGAAAAATCTTGTTGCATATACAACTATACTTTGTAATATAAAAGCAGAATGGCTGCCCAATTTCAAAACGCAGTAAGGGACAAAAATATATATATTTTATATATATTTTATTTATTTTAAATATATATATTTTATAAAAAAAATATTTTTTAATTTATCTATATGTGTAATATGTTCACACGACTCCATTGGAACGAAAAATACTAAAAAATCGCTTTCAAATTATCGGTGAGAAGCCGAGAAATGTTGCGTTGTTTTGGAGCAGCGTGGTGGATTAAGCTCAGATCCTTCTCCTACATGGGGAAAGAGCCATGCCTAGCAGTGGGATAGGTTGTTGTGGGTGGATTAGGTTGTTTTTGTTAATGAAGGCCGTAAGTTATAATATATCCCAGTACAAAACACACAAGTGGAACAGCAAAATTGAAAGATAATGAAAATCTGATTTTATCCTCCTGTCTACTTGATTTTATATATGTAGATACTTAGCGATTTTGGCTTTTTGTGTATAAGATATGTATATAATATAAACCACAGCCAATCTTCACAGTGAATTCCTTTTAATCCTTCTCTTTGAAAGAACGCCTCTGCCCAATATGAAAACACACGCTTTTAAAGAGTATTTCACATAATAATTAAAAATTACTAAGTAACTAAGCTTTATTTCTAAAAAAGAGTAATAAGAAAATTATTACTTTAGGGTTTTGTTACATTTTTAACACAAATTAAAATGTATGCACAGAATTATTAGCATATAGGTATGTATGTAAACCATGATATGGCCTATTTCCTCCTTTGTAACATGTAGAAAAGAGTACAGATGCTCATTTGTCCTATTTTTTATTTTAAACTTTAATATGCTTATATTATCTCAATGACAATAAATAATGTATTATTTATTTATTTTTTATATAAACTTATCAATATTAGTTCATATAAAACAAAGACGAACTTTATTTATTATTCAACATTAATAATAACAAATAAAAATTACGCTTGAAGAAACAGTACATGTATATTGCAGTCGTTACGTAATTAAAATGCTTTGGACTTATCCTTTGGAATAAAAAGGCTTGCGTACAATTCATGAATAAAAGAAAGTAATATCGTATTGAACCTCTTCACCACTGTGACCTGACCCACTGATCAGGTATATTCAAGACCTCAATGTCTGAATATAAAAATATTTCTATTTCCATATGTATTACAACTATTCTGACATATTCTGAGCATATTGAAATAACCTAATTAATCAATTTAATCTCTTTTCTTCTAGCTTTTGTTTTTATGTGAACACAAATAATAATAATAATATCTGTGTGAGGTCAATGAATTAATAAAAGTACATACATTTTATTGACCACCCAGGCATACGTACGTACGTACAAAGTGTTGTACTTCAGGCGTATGGCTCCAGAAAATAATTACGCAGCAATGAAAATAAGAAAAAAACCATCACAAACGGTGTATTAAACCAAGAGAAGTAGGCTTAGCGCGGAGAGAAACAGAGAAAACACGTTCATTAAAGTCAAACCTCAAAGCAGGTTCGAAGAAGAGCGAGCATCGTTATTTTGTCATAAAACCTAAGAATCTGCTTCAATGTAAATTATATGAATGGAGTAAATATCAAGTTCTAAATAAATAATAATTTCCTGTCGTATTTTATTGTATTAAACACCAAGTTTTTGCCTTCATCGTAAATGTAAAACGACTGCCAATCTTACATCCGAACAAGAAATGTACGCTGTGGCATTAAATTATAAGTAATGTTGTTATCCCCCGTTAACGCCACGTGCCCGTTCTAAATACCCACAAAACCGACCCATAAATAATGCAACTCTAACAGTGGCGTCAGACGCAGAGCCCGCTTGCAAACGAGATCGCATTTGAACTATATGTTATACCCAGTCCAGTTTCTGACGCTCTGTTAACCTTTGTGATGAATGAGTACATGTGGTAGAAGTATAGGCAGGTGATATATGGACTTTTTTTTTTTTTTTTTTTTTTTTTTTTATAACGATATATATCCACGGGCTTATAATGCCCGTGCTCTTGTTATTCCAATTATTTGTTTGTTACTCTCGATACCTTGGCACCTACATATGCAACTTAGAGACTAATTAAACTAAGCTTAGTATCACTAATCCTACGTGAGTCCACCGACCAAAATTTAAAGTTATGCTATCTTAATTTACTTATATATATAATTACTACTATTTATTATTACTTTTTCCTTTTCGTCACTTTTATCTTACAATTGTCCAGGGGTAGAAGCTGTGTACATTTCTTGAAATTTTTGTATTTATACTGTTATTTTTATTATCTAAGTTTATATTTACACTTATATGCTAGTTATCATATATTTACACTTATTTCCTAGTTACCTTATATATACACTTATGGCCTACTGGCCTACTTACAATATACACTTAGCCTAGGTTACTGTTAGTAAGTTTTTTTTTTTTTTTTCGTTTTTTGTTTCTTTTTTATATATATTCTTATATATTTATCACCATATATGTATTTTTTTTTAAATTAATATTATATAATTAATCTTAATTAATTTGTTACACATGTTAAGTATAAATAATTTGTACACGTTATGTTATATGTAATTAATCCTATTTAATTTAGTAATTATTATTTATATTTATATAATTAATCGTATTTAATTTAGCACTTAGTACTTATGTTTATATACACACTATTTATTTATTCAACAAGTGTCTTCACACGTCAATAGTTTTCAACATGTCGAGCACACTCTCAGTGACGGCGGCATCTCTGTGATGAATCGCCATCTTGAGACTGTGCTCGAGTATTTTCTTATCCGCGGTCTCCGCTGCCCTCGCCACAAAGCGACCAATTGCGTCGTCACGGTCGTCGGTGTAATAGACACAGGTGTTGGTGTGTCTAGTCACCGCGACTACAGCGTGCGAAACGCTGTCGTGGATCCTGAGCCTCCTCGCCTTCGTCTGGAGGACAATGACGTCCTCGTAGGTCTGGCCCTGCGCCTCGTGGATGGTTAAGACGCGCGATCCCTCCCCGGATCCGTATCCCTGGTCAGTCAGCAACCTCTTCTCCTCTTGCGTAAAGACCAGGTATAAGGTTCGGTCTCTTCTTGCAGGAATACGCGCGCCCGTGAGGCTCTCCACTCGCAAAGATCGGATCTTTGGGCTTGAGCTGTATACGTCTTTATAAACTTCGCTGATGGCAAGGGCTACATCTTTGGGATTTCGATGCGTGCATGACAACTCGCACGAGATGGTTGTTATCCGGGTTGGTCTGCAGTACCGCATTTCGAACAGGTTGTCCCTGTCGATGTACGGCAGCTGGTTTATGTCTCCGATAAGGACTACCTTCTGAGCTCCCGATAGTCGGGCGGCCATTACTATGGCTCCGAAGTGATTCATGAGGGCCTCGTCCACCGTTAGGCGGTTGATTTTTGAACCCTCGTTGAACCCATTAACTAGAACGGAGGCCATAGTGCGCACCTTTTGCTTGGCTTTGTTGCCGTAGCGGTGCGCCAGTTTTTCTTTTAAGTCTTTGGCCGCCTCGACTGTGGTCGTAATCACGACCTCCGTGTCCTCATCGAAGTCCCCGACTATGCGAGTTGTCTTGCCGCATCCCGGTACCCCGTTTATCCACTCCAGTGATGGTAGTTCCCAGGGCACGGTCGGTAAGCCGTCCCGGTCGCCCGAGATGGTTTTCGCCATCCGTAGCATCCGGTCCCCCAGCATTACTTTCGTGCATCTGGCCACTACCACCACTGGGTCCCCTTCAGGTGTTTCGAAGGTTTGTGGCTCCTCGTCATTCCCCTCCGACTCGACTGCGCTCACGAAGCCTGCTGTGCTGTTATATGCTGCCATATACCTACCCGACATCTTGCCCTTGAGTATTTGTCGGGTTTCACTGTTGTATATGGCCGCTTCGGCTTCCTCGAGTTCCACCTCCAGTAATCTTTGGTGATCGTACTGGTAGGCCTGCATGATCTTTTTGCAGGTGGCCAGGCTTACCTCGCGGTTTGCCTTTATTATCGCCAGGAACTCGATTAGGGCGTTCTCCGCATGTTGTAGCGGTGTGGAGGCAGGTCGAAGTCTCGGCGGTGTTACATGTCCCATGTCGGCCTTAGTACGAGCGGCCGGTGACGCCTCCGGGTGCCTCGGACTATTGTCTCTGGTGAACCTGCTCAGCGCCGCCGATTGCCGCTCACCCTGTCCAGCCTTTTTGGGAGAGAGGTGATGCGGGAGCTTGCCTGGTTTTGGGGAGATGGTTGCGTGGATAAAGGTCGCCAATGGCATCGAGCTCGGCTTAGGTTCAGGTGTGGCCTTTGCCTTAATTCGCTCTGCCTTCTGGGTCTCGATCCGTTGTTGTAGGCGCTCCGAGCCGCAGAGCGTGGACTCGTCGTCGGCCGGAGATGCAGGAGGTGTTGGTGTTATGGATTTCGGTCTTAGATATCCGAGATCCTCCCCCCTGTCTTCGTAGACTATGACCTCACTGTACTTGGAGGCCATTAGGCAACCGTACCTATCAGATACGTCACCTCTATCATATCCGACCCTCATCGAATCCACGCTAATTCTTTTGGGGATTCCACCGGGGGTCTCGCTCAACCGGCGTAGCCACACACTAGACTGCGTAAAGGGGGACGTCTCTCCCCACTCGAACAGCACGATGGATTTGTTATTCAAACGCACCAGACGGTAGGTCGAGTCGCCCTTCTGTTCTTGCGATAGCGCTGTGATTTTAGTGCGCTTTATACTTGTCTTTTGCGTGCTACCCTTTAACAGTAAAGCGAGCCCCGGCGAAATCGCCAGCCGATCGCGTCCTTCGGAACGACAGAAACTTATTCCCATCCTCTCTACTTCGCTGTCCATGAACAGAGCCACGCATCTGGTTTTAATTCCCACTACTTCGCTTCCGTTCCCTTCGCTAAGCGAGGATTGTGTCATCCCGCTGTGGGTCGGTTGCGGAGGTGCGTTTTGGTCGGCTCTATTCCTGAACAGTTTCTGCAGCGAGGAGGCCATGACCTTTGTTATTTGACCCAGAAGGGTGCGGCCAGGAGAAATCCGCGGAGCCGTTGAGCTGTTTCTCTGAGTGGCTTGTTGGACACAGTTTTGTTGTGTTTGTAGTTGTGCGTTGTGTGTTTGGGTGTGTGTTGCGTGGAAGACGGTGTTAGCGCTCTGCGTGGGTATTACAGCAGGTGGTGGAGCGGTCGTGCTGTTCCTTTTTACGGCTATATTGACGGCCTTTCTCGCGAATGTGAGGAAGGCAGTTCTGTTTTTTTCACTCTCCAGGATGGTATGGAGCGATGTCTGCTCAAGTTTGATCTGGAGTTTGAGTTCTAGATTTAGCCTATCCTTACTGAATCTCGGGCAGTCCAGTATAACATGCAGAACTGTCTCCTCACAATTCGGATCGCAGATACATGAAGGACTATCAGTGAGGTGGAATCTGTGGAGATACGCCGCAAATCCTCCGTGGCCGGTCAGAATTTTTGTGTCGACAGCTGTTGGTGCCGATTTCCTTACCAGCCTGCAAGCGGTCTTTACATCCGGTAGGAATATTTTCGTGACCGAGCCCGTCTCCGAAGAATTATATCTTTCCTGCCACATCCTGACAGTCTCTTCCCTGATCTGCCTTCTGACATACGAGATGGGTACTCTGTCGTAGTCAGGTGCCGTCTTTTTTGTTAAGGCCGCCTTTTTGGCCAACCCGTCCGCTCTCTCATTGCCCGGTGTTCCAACATGGGCCCTCAACCAAAAGAACCGCACTGTCTTATTCTCCTCCCGGAGCTGTCTGATTCGACTCTTCATTTCCAGGGCCAGAGGGTGAGTCACTGAGGGGCTCCTCAGCAGATCTAAAGATGACCTCGAGTCGCTCAAGATGTTAATGGAGCATGACTTTGAGGTTTTTGCCATGTCCACGGCTCTGAAGAGTGCGTACATCTCCGATTGAAAGACAGTGTTGTGCGGCTCTAACCGGAAAGTAGAGTATCTTACTTCCCTGCCTTGGTCCCAGCATGTGAGGGCGGCTCCTACTTTACCCTCTATTTTGCTTCCGTCGGTAAAGATGAAAGGCCCGACGATGTTGTGTTCTTCAAGGACTTATATATATAGGACTAAGGACTTATATATATATTATAGGATATATGGACTTTAAATGTCTGCCATCCTTCTTATAGTTCTATAACATGTGTGAAAAAGTTCATTGAAACCGAATTCAAACAATTCTGATAAGGCAAAACTAAACTTATGAAGGAGATTGCTTGTTTAAAGCCGTTTCTTAGGAATATCCATTTATAAGCATGTTTCAGAAATAGTTATACTAAATTATTCATGTCATTTTATACTACTATATTTTATTAATAACTTATTGAATTTCAGTCAATTCAAAAGCTAAACCTATTGTTTCAGAGGCAATAGAACGAATCGGTTCTAAACTTATGCAATATTTATTCCTTTCTATATTCATTCCAGACTTTTTAAACTTGTTATAACAAGATTACTTTAATTTTGTATACTTGGGAATGACCTATAAATAATTTATTGAAGTAAAACTTCTTTACACACGCTTGACTTGGGTAGTAAGCTGGCGAATACGTGACGAGAGCGTTACGAAAAGTTTGATCGGGCAAGGTGAACGGAAGTTGGGAGGGATAATAGATATGTTAGATAGAGCTAAAAAAGTTTTACTTCAGCCGTGTGATATAAAGCACACTCGTTTTATGCTATTTCAATGTTTTCAAAATCTTAGTAAATAAATTTTAATTATAGTTTTTTTTATAATCTGTTCTTTCTTGAATCTGAAGTATCAAGTTTAGCTTCTTTCGTCGCCGTAGTTGTTCCTGTACAGTCAATCAGTCAGTCAGTTCAACCTATTGCAGTCCACTGCTGGACATGGAAGCCCATGTCCAGTTCCAAGTTCGGCAGACATCCCAGTTTTCCATAATTCTCATCCAGCCTATTGTTTCTGTACAGTAATAATTAAAAAATAGTTCACATTTTGCGATCGAGATTCAGAATAGATCTCATTGACACATAAATTAATAGAATTTTAAGCCAGAGACAAGGTGACCATAATATATTTATTAGAATACTCGTTGCATCCTTCATTCAAAATAGAAAAAGAATAAAAATATTAAAAGAACTAACAGTAGTTTAACTAATCGTAATCTTAACTTTCAACATGTGTGTTTGTAAATGAGTTTCAAGTGTGGTTTTTTTGTTAAATGAGAAGAGGCAGAAAGCATGTTTGTTCACTTCACAAACACAAGTCGAAGAACCCTCTCAAACTAATATTAGTTTCTCGTTTCGTTCATATAAATTTCTACACTTTACTGTTTTGGCACTACGCGGCGACAATTACGACTACAAATATTTCCAACTTGAAATCGATTTCCATTCAAATATAGAAATTCCTTGAAAACATCGATGGCGAAATTGCATTTAGATAATTGTGATGATTTTTTCAAGTTGTTATATGAGATCGGAACACAATTTAAATCACACCAATGTCTGTCAGATGCTCTCAGATACATACATGCATAACAGATATGATTGAAATTCGGGATTTACATGCGGATCCCCGAATATAGATTGGGGATTTAAAATACAAATTTTTACCTCAAGGAGTCAGTTTTGATGCATTCGATTTTCTTTTTTTTTTAACCTTTAAATATTAATTAAAATTGTTCATATTTATTTTTTGTTTTACCGATACCTATAAAACTATTATTTGTTCATTTAAGTTGTCATTTTGTATCAAAATATTTTAAAGTGTACTAACTACTAGTGTATAAAAGTGTACTTAAGTATAAATATATTTTTTTAAAGCTAGTTTGATTCCTATTTGACGAATAGACTCCTCAGTCTATTCGTCAAACAGACTCACACAGTTGAGACATGATTTTACAAGTCGGTTTACTTTGCAACCGACTTACATACTTTACAACTTTTTTCTCTTACACTTTTTTTGTATTTTTAAATATATTGAAGTTAAAAAAATGGTATTCATATATTGACTAATTTATATCACTAACGAAAAAAGTTTATTTGAATTTAAGTTTAAATAACAAAAAATAAATCCATTTGTATTTAAAATAAAGGCTAAATCTCTAAAGTCTTAAAAAGCTAAATCAAATAGCAACGATACTTTATTGATCTATATTGGAGCTAATAACATTTTTATTCGCTGATGATATTTCTTCTGTGACTTTATGGACAGGCACGTTGCTATTAGGAAGTGACAACAGGAAACCTTCGGAATGCCCTGCCGCCTCGTTCAATGAACTTGACTCGGTCAGCATTTAGCCTTGATCGTATTTACAATACCAAGTACCTGAACAAGTATACAAGTTTAAATTCAACACTACGGACTTATGTTTTTGTGTGTGTTTTTATTCGAGACACTTAATTCTCAGAAAAGCGAAGTGCGTCAATATAGCATAAACAGTTTTATGAGTTATTGAGAGTTATTACAAACAGATTTAAAATAACCAACGGACATATTGTAATAGATATTTTTTGAAATTGTAATTATATTAAATTTACTTTAGTGACTGTTAGATATTTTCCATTTCAAATGCCTTAATTAAAATGAAGCCTTGAGAGTAAATGAGAGAAAATATGTTATAATCAAAAACCATTTTATAATTTCGGGTTCGCATACTTAAATTTACCGAGTAATATAAATGTCACCTAAGTCGGAATTCCGCAGAAATTAATTGATGTTCTTACTGAAAACCCTCGAGTCGAGGTGAAATGTTATTTATATGTGTATAATTGATACGACAACTTAATTTTTGGAGAAAATGTTATTTATAAAAATTGTACATTAATTTATATGAATAAAATATTTTTAATCGATATGTTATGTGGTTACGGCAATAAAGATTATAGCCACCCCCTCTCTTCCCGTGAGTGTCGTAAGAGGCGACTAAGGGATAACACAGTTCCACGACCACCTTGAAATTAAAAAAGCCGACCGGGATAACCATCCTACTTTTGGGCTTTGAAATACAAAGGCCGAAAACGGGCAGCAGCGTCTTCAGTGCGACAAAAGCCAGCCCTGCGGTCACCAACCCGCTTGCTTAGCATGGTGACTATGGGCAAAAGGCATGAGTTCACTATGCTTATGTTCAGCAGTGGACTGCGATAGGCTGAACTGATGATGATGACTGATGAATCGATATTCCAATTTCAGTAACTTTATTAGATATTAAACTTTTCATTAACTAAATTTGCAAAACTTCGGTAACTTCGTATTCCTGTCTTAACGAAACTTTGTGAACTACTTTAATAGATAATTTAAGTAACCTTGAATATTTTATAATAAATAAGTGAGTTATAAAGGCTTTTTTTGCAATGTACTCTAAATTTAGGGGCTGACAACCAAAACTGACTACCGGATTAACCTAACCTAACCGGATTTAGGTTCAGCGCATTTAAATACATAACAAGCATACTTGTGCTAGCTTTTTTTTTTATTTACTCAAAATTAGGGGCGTAAGAATCACACGAATCCCAAATTCAGTCAAAGGTACAGAGCACTTTATTGTGGACAGGTGTTATCCAATACCTACGATACTAAAGCGACTCGTCTCTTTCTTCTAATTTAATAATAATATTAACAAAAATGCAAAATCCGAAAGAGATTTCCCCAAAACAACACATTCAAAATTGTGGTAATTTATGATAATAGTCCATGCTAAGTCTTATGTACAAGCACTTAAATGTTGCAAGCACGCTTGAAATCTACTGAAGATATTTGAACTGTAAAAGCCTAGCACAGAGCAAAGGTCTTGTCTTCAACGCTCTCTCGCGTTTGGATCAACGCCAAACGTCACGGGTACCTAAACTTATGTTTATGAACGAACGTTACAGACGATACACAAGTATCTAATTCACGCCGATCTCTAATGAAACTGTTTAATTAATTTCAACTGCATCATGCTACAAGTAGTGTATGTGTCGACTTGTAATTGAAATAATTTATATCAACTACTAAGGATTGTAATGACAGCGAGGAGTAAACTCGATTTCTGTGAATCCGTACGAAATTGCTATATATCTTACATCAAATTTGCTTATATCAAATATATAAATAGTTGAATAAACTTACTATAACAATTGGAGATTTTTAAAACTCAATACTATCAAAGAGAAATAAACAAAGAAGAAAAAAAGGATTTGTTGAAAAAGAGCGGAAAAGTTAAAGTTTTATTTTTTATATAAAAATAATATTAAGAAATAATAAATAATAAAATAATACAATAAAAAACATATTACCATACATACATACATATAATCACGCCTCTTTCCCGTAGGGGTAGGCAGAGACCACTTCTTTCCACTTGCTACGATCCTTACATATTTCTTTCGCTTCGTCCACTTTCATTAATCCCTTCATACATGCTCTTCGGTTTAGGGTACTCTTGACCTGGCCTTTTTTCAAGAGGTCCCTTATTTGGTCTCAGAACGTCCGCCTAGGTTTACCCCTTCCAACCCTTCCATCCACACTCGCCTTTGACACTTTTTTCGTGAAACGTTCTTCACTCATTCTCTCGACATGACCAAACCATCGGAGCATACCTTTCTCAATTTTTGTCACTACATCTTCTTTCAGACCACAACGTTTCCTTACCTCACTATTTCTTATCCTGTCACTCAGTTTAACGCCTATCATACTTCTTAACACTCTCATCTCAACTCCTATTACCAGCAGCTTCTAATTTGTTTTGTAATGTAAATACAATTTCAAAAAGTCGTAATTGGTAATATTTTCCATAACAGTATTTTTAAATTTTAAAACTAAAACTTGAGCTTTAAAAAAGCATCTGTGATTAACCTTTGTAGTGTAATTTGATAAATCAAATCCTAAATAGCATTGATCCATGCGTTCCTATTTCTTAAATGTAACGTCAAGCGTTTATATTGAGGAAACTATAAAATTGGGATAATCGTAAAAGCAAAGTTGGGCGCCGGCCAACCATACCGACAATGAAAAATAATTCGACATACGACGGGAGGAACGGAACTAGATCAAAACTTTTCAAGTTTATTGCTCGTAGTTATATTTGCTTCAATGATGTCGGTTCATGCAAGGAAAAATTTGTGGGGCTCTAGAGTATTATCACGTACTGTTCTGTTAGGAAACGATGCTGGAAATATTCTACAAACACAAAATATTCGACTGCATATGAACACATCATAGATACGACCATATTTATATCTGATATGATTATTATTAGTTTTCTCTCATGGATCCCTATATTCTGGATATAGTGCGTGATCTTTATTATCTAACGTCACGTCAACCTCAAATATTTTATGTACACAAACAATACAAGCCTTATGCATATTTCAATGTATATTTACCACAATTTAAATAAATGGAACACAATTAAAGAAAAAATATAATAAACAACTGCATTAAACAAAATTATTTATGCATACTAAGTTTATCACTCGATTAAACTACAAAGTGTACGTCATGACGGACAAACAATCATTTAACAAATAGTGGAAACGATTTAGTGACAGCAATACGCCAGCGACAGTCGACAGGCCAACGACTGTACCAAATAAATTTCATCTGTTAAATACAAATCCATGAAGATAAATTAATCAATTCACAAATCACTGTTAATTATCGTGTTTGCCACAAACGAAATCGCAAACATTATATTTAACGATCCTTATGATATTTAGAACAGTTTATTGCTACATTAACTGTTGCCAACGACATTGATCGCATTGACACGCTTTTTCGTAGTTTTCCTTATAGTTTTATACTATCAATAAGCATCGTTATGTACGCAACGTTTTTTTTTTTTTTTTTAAGTAAATATACTAGCATAAAAGAGTACAAAGTATTTATAAATTAATAAATAATGTTTCAATCTTTGTCATAAGACACTGTGGAATTTCTTATCAAGCGGCTACGGTTTTCGATTATCAGTTTCCATTCTGCCAATAGACAGACAATTACTGTTTTGAAAGTCAAACCGAAATTAGAATACTGAAATTGAGTAAGCGATATATAGAAAGTGCATTTAATACAACAAAATCTACTTTTTAAAAGTTTAAGTTAATTCTGACATAAAGTTTATCTCTTACCTCTGGACTGTTGACCCATCGTACCAGGTTCTATCATTTTAGTGATTTTCCAGATATCTGTATCCGTATCCGCGGATATCCGCGGGAGAAATGAGATCCGTATCCGTATCCGTCACTTTTCTCGCGGATCTTTTACGGATCTTTTATTAATATTCATATTCAAATGATAGAATGGAAGGATAAAATGCTGCATAATCTGATTAAGTAGTATAATTTTAAAAAATCGATACAGAATATTTTTTATTCCTTAAAATCAAATATTTGGCATCTTTAATTCCAAACATATATTCTGCTAAGTTACCATACTAATAGTATATAACTTGAAGATACTAAATCAACAATCTTATGAGATCACTATTACACATAGAAAGTTATGACAATACTTTTATAAATATAATAAAATGAATAATACACGCGCACGTCGAAACCCGCAACGACGGGCGGGACATTAACCATCATTTCAAGGTCTCGAACCGACACCGTTTGAGTGAGTAAATATAGATCCGTATCCGTATCCGCGGATCTTAACACAAAATATCCGTTCCAGGATCCGTATCCACGGATATGCATTTTTGACAATCCGGTACATCCCTATATCGTTTAACTCTATGCAACACCGATGATCCCTATCCATATTATAAAGACAAAGACGGGACTTACAGATTATCTAATACTTTTAAACCTCTGGAGAAGTTTCTATTGTGTATATTTTGTACCATAGATATGCATAACAATACAAGCATGTCTGTCTGTCCCTATATAAGCTTAGATCTTTATAACCAAGCCACCGATCTTGATGTGTTTTTTTTTTTTTTTTTTTTTTAATAATTGATAGTTATTCAAGAAGAAGGTTTATATGTATAATATATGCATGATTAAGTGGAGAAACATAGTGGATAGGTAAGATATATCAAAATAATGTACCACAGTATTGTACACCTTGAAAAATTGTACAAAAAAGTTCGCGATGCTGTATGTATATCTCTTAGGGCTAAAACTTTTTTATCCCAGTTTTTTAAGCTTATTTACGAAGCGATGTTAAGCAATACAGCATTAATTCTTATCCAATTAAGTATGCACTGTGCATTTAATATAGATCAATATGGCCCTTAACAGCATATAATTTAAATGAATATTTTCGAAGATATTACAGATTTAAAATGCGGGGACATTAGCGTTGCGGCAGTACCGGCCGGGGGGCCGGCACGACAATTTTTTCGAAATTGTATGTTCGAACTTTAGTCCGTATTAAGATTAATTATTAAACTACATTTAAAGTAAGTACATTAGGTTTGATAGGATTATACTAAAACCATAATAAAAAAAAAGATCGATTGAAGAATAACCTCTAAAGAAAACATGTTTATATTGTCTAATGACAAGAAGGCTGTAAACGTTGTATATAAAAACATTCTGAAGTAAATTTAGTATCAGTATTTCATCCATGCGAAGCCGGAGCGGATCACTAATGTATAATAAAGAGTAGTCAAATTATTCTTCGTTTGTGCCGCTACAAAAAATGCTTTTACCATAACACACATTTTAGACTTGGCAACACTACGTGCGTTATGTTCTATTAAATTAACTCGTGTTGTGATGGAATGGTCTTTATCATGCGGTTTTACAAGCACACTTCAATAGAAAATACTTAGAACCTTGAACTCTTAGTAAAGTTTACAGGTTTCTTAATCTTAAGCATTCATTTATTTATAGTCCATTAGTGGTAGTGGTGAGTTAGTTACCTTTGGGTAGTTGTCTTTAACTTTCAAAAATGAACATCTTCAAATAAACACTTTCAATAAAAAATGGCAATTAATCTTTATTGCTCTCCGATACATGTAAGTGATAAATGTAAGATTTTTTTTTTTAAATATAGGTCGGCAAACAAGCGTACGGCTCACCTGATAGTAAGCGATAGTTTATGGACGTCTGCAATACCAGAAACATCGCAATCGCGTTGCCGGCCCTATGCCCAATTCCCCCAGTAGCTCTGGTCACCTTACTACCTACTTCCTACTTGTGTATGTGTGTGTGTGTGTGTGTGTGTGTGTGTGTTATGTATATTGTTTTGAATAATAAAATAAGCCGATTGTTTAGCAGATGTTCCAATTCTAATGTTTATTAATCTTCTTTTTCATTGTGTTAACATCTAGTCATAGTCGCTGTTTGTATAGTACGAGATTAAGATTTACAGTACGGCGCAACAACGCCCGTTGACTACGTTCTAGTTATAAAATTAATATAACGCTATAAACTAATTAAGTAAAAGCCCCTAAAACAAAAATTCAACATAAATTTAAAAACTTAATACACAGCTATGTTTATTAAAATCGTCAAACTCGATTTGGCTACAACGCGAAATTATTGAAATAAAATCAACGAATGTCAAAAAAAAAGAAAATAATAAAGGGAAATCAGAAGTTGGGAAACAAACGCTCTGTTTATTTCGAAACGATTTTAAAAGATTTAAACTTGCAGCCCCAACCGCTGTGAAACAGGGAGACGACCGTTCCAAACTGAATGCCTTAATTTAATACAAGTCAATTTGGGCCAATTTAATTTCGCGTCCATGCAGCAGGGTGGTTGTCAGCCGCGATGTTGATCCGGCACAAATACTACACACTGTTTTAATGTTTATTACGAAACAATAACGTCTATTTTGGCACAGCCTATTTATACATACATAAGCTGTGTTCATAACAGTTTTGTGTACTATTTGGTGCTGGATATATTAGTATACTAGGGCTGTTTGCACTCTAGGCATCCCTTTAACCGCATCTGTTTAATGCTCATGTTGAGATATCTACACTAGATGATGTTGCACATAGTTAATTAATCGACGTATACAACGTACAATTAATAATACCTAAGCGAACAGGAATAAAACGATATATTTTTTAAAAGTCATATATGAAAATATTATCAAACCCTGTTTTTCTACTATCATGATAATAACGTAACGTAAAAAAATATAAATAGTAAAATATTTTACAAACTAATAACATTTTACTAAATATTAAAAACAACTCAATTAGGTAGTAAGTTGGTATTCAACTTTGGGAAAACAATATTTTATTGTGCATATTTATAACAGACAAATATTTTTGCAGAAATGAAACAAGTTTAAGTAATATTTTATTCAACTGAATTAAATAAATCTGTATTAACGACTAAACGAGGAAAACGTTTGACGTTACAACACGAGTTGCCTGTGTCACAGCAGAATATCGAAATGGTCAAAAAATAAAAAAACCGAAATAAAATGCCAAATCAAATCTATAGCTATCTTCTTATATATAAAATTCTTGTGTCACAATGATACAATACACCCACGAAACGGCTGGACTGATTTTTATGAAATTTTGTGTGCATATCAGGTAGGTCCGAGAATCGGCCAACATCTATTTTTCATACCCCTAAGCTACGGGCGGGGGGGGGGTTTAAGGAGTTTATAACATATAATATGGCAAACAACATTTGCGGGGTCAGCTAGTACACATAAAAAATTAGCCCCTAAGACTGACATAATAAAAAACACGTCCTTTTCAGGTAGTGTTCATTCTATTTTTAACATAGGTACATTATGTTTTTCTTAATACTAAAAGTTAAAACAAAAAAATACTAATCAGTAAATTTTATTTATATATTTTCTGTAGTTCATATATATATATGCAAATCGTGCATGTCCTACAGCTAATATTACTCACATGTATGTACATAATTATATATGTACGAGTCGTGATGGTTATTGTTTAAGTGATTAATAGTTGGGAGTTGTGTTTCAGTTAATAGCTTTTAGTAATTTATTAGATACAATTGTGTCACTAAGGGCATTTGATTGTTATCAAAATTTCATAAGTTGTTCCTATAGCTGAACTAATTTGAGACATTTGTCATTGTAATACATTTATAATAACAAAAACATGTCACGGTCTGAATTCATGCACTAAAAACATAATAGATTTATCATAATAAAAAACGCCTTTTTTAATTATAAAACTAGGATAAATATTTCAAATTTTAAAGAAAATAATGGAAGCACCTGAATATGACTTGAAGAAATAATCAATGAATATTAAAAATAGAAAATCTAATTGAAACCTACACTTTAATAAAAATAACCTCATCTTATTGGCGATCTCATTAAAATCAGGAAGAACGACGGTTACCTCTCAGTTATGATTTCTTTTAAATCTTTTTACTTTCAATTCACTTTATAGGTATAGTAAAAAAATGTCTTTGTATAATATGTGTGTTTTGAAATTTAAAAGACCAAAAACTAATCTTTTATTTCCTAACTCAACTTTTTTTTATTTCCTTTCAAAGTCATCATCATCATCATCATCATTTCAGCCTATTGCAGTCCACTGCTGGACATAGGCCTCCACAAGTTCGCGCCAAAAATGTCCATAGTCATCACCACGCTTGGCAGGCAGGTTGGTGCCCGCAGGACTGGCTTTGTCGCACCTAAAACGCTGCTACTCGTCTTCGGCCTGTGTATTTCAAAGCCAGCATTTGGATGGTTATCCCGCCATCGATCGGCTTTAAAAGTTCTAAGGTAGTAGTGGAACTAAGTTATCCCTCGCCTCTTACGACACCCACGCCAAAAAGTAAAGTAAATGTTTTATTTTATTTATTCTACGTACTTATTTTAATACTTTAATGCGTATTATTATGGCAAACTTAAACTTAAAAAGTAATTAATTTCTTTTATAGAATGAAATTTTAAATAAATTATACCTTATATTAAATATTTAGTGATAGTATGTGTAGTAACTACAGATCCAAGGTCTGCAAGGCTGACTCACACTTACTTCTTAGGCATAGTCTTTCCTCAAATATTTTTCTTTTCATTTACTTAATAAAGAATATAAAAGTTACTGTTACAAAGACTAGGTAATGATATGTTTTTACGCTTCAATGGTAATTACTAAATATATTTTGTCGGGTTATAAAATTAAATATTTTAGCACATCAACACTAAATCCTAGGATAAGAATAATACTTTTTATTTATATCTTTAACAGAAATGAATGAGTCGGTTAGTTACTTTTCAATCCGATTGTCAATAACGATTATCTAAAAACTGGGTCCTTCATCTTTAGACCGGAAAAAAACAAAAACAAATTTACTTAAATCTTTAAAAAGCATTAATTTTACACAAAAGACGATAGAATATTTCTTTCAGACATACTGGTAGGTGTTGAGTTGGTAACATTAATTTTATCGCCTGAAGATACGTCCGGTTTTTCAGCCAAGTTTCGTATTAATAGATAAACGTAAATATAAGATATCATATTACTAGTGGAAACATTGATGATGAAGATACTAAAATAATATCTATAAAATAATATAATATTATCACATTTCAGGTTATTTGAATTGAGATATCTAAACTGATTTGACATCTTTTTTTATTCATCTCTCCTTTATTAATAATAATTTAAGTACGCGTAATAATTAATTATTACTGAAATCGTAATTGTTATAAATGATTACATTTATTTCAAATATCAACAAGAACGATAAAACAAAATCTTTTAATAGAGTTTGATCAACACTTAACTAATTAGCACCCACATATGAAAATGTTAAACTAATTAATTACACTATTTTAAAACTCATCTGGAAACTTAAGGCACGATATATTATGATACCAATATACACGCGCTTATAATTGACCGTGGTTTTAACTCAGTCATCTATTTTGTTTTTGCTACATAATGTTAGCATTTAAATTTGTTATTCTGACAATTATTAAAACATTGGATTTTGTGTCGATATTACTCTCTTATTGTTTATTCGTTTAATATCGGAACAGTACAAAGATGGTGACACCGTCTTCCGAATGGTCAATATTCATTTACGATTAGTCAGTCACTATCTTTGTTGCCTGTTTTGTCGGATAGCTAATAGTTGGTATTGTGAATGAATAACTATGATATGAAGTGAGGATTAAGTGTGTCATTGTTTCCAGACGTCTTTTACAATAATGTATTTATGAGAAAAATATGAAATGATACTTTTATTATTTATCTACCCTTTTCCTGTATTTACTTCCAAAACTAAAATAAAGAGTTGATTGGTACGTCTATTACTAAAAATAATGTGGTGGTATTTATAAAGGAACAGTTCTAAATCGATTTCATTTGACTTCAGTTTCACTGATGTATCTGAGACTTAGAGAAGAAATCTTTGAGACTGTAGTCATATTGAGAAGGAAATTGTGGCTTAAAGCCTAAGCATTAACCAACCAGCACTTGAGAAGTAATTTTCGCCCAATTAGACGGCTGAATACGCTTCGTCCGCGTCACTGAACAAGGAGATTGCTTCCCTTCCACCTTTATTCTTAAGAATCACCCTCTAGACGTAAAGACTGTAGGAAGTTTTCAGAACTTCTTTTATTTTTATATTTTAAAGGGTAAAAGCTATTATTCGATAATTATAATCGTCTTAATACTAAATTTTTTTTTAATATTCAATCATATATATATATATATATATATATATATATATATATATATATATAAACTAAATAATATTGTAGACTAAAAATCCCTTAACACTCCAAAACCACCCTTGTTTATTAAGATTAATGCACTGTTTACCCATAAATATGTAATAGAAAGAACAGCATTAACTTCGCGTTTACAATATTAGTAAAAGCTATTTAACCCTAGAAAGTTATTGTGCGCCTCCGAGGCCCATTCAAAACAGATATATAGCTGTATCTGGCTGTATCGCGTTTAAAGCTTGTCTTTCCGGGCCAATTCTTTTATTGGTCAACACGCTCGAAAGCTGTTGTTTAGTAACTACCATAGTTTACTTGCTACTTTCAAAGCTAAAATTAAATAGATCATCATCATGATGATGATGATGATAGTTTCCTTGCTATAAACACGCTTTGCACCTGAGAGGCGCATGTCTGCCTTTTGTGTAGCTTTTGTGATTTTGTTTTAGGTTTACGTATTAATCAATACAGTATTAAATTATTATCCATATTAATGTTAACGGTTTTAAGGAACGCTTTAATATCCTATGGTCAATCAAACGAAAATTCCAGAAGATTTGGTAAATACCCGTTCTCAAGACGTTGGTAAAATCTACGTTCTATTTCGATGTACATATAACTCTAGAATTACACAAGATAAAATCTTTAAAGATGATGCATATGTTGTTTTTATGTTATGAAGGTGGTACAAACCCTATTTGGTAAACCTAAGATACAAACACAATTGACACATTTGATCAGATAGGTTCTTTGCTGTCTTGGTGTCAAAGACTAATTAGATCGATGTTAGATGGCCAATAATAATGTTTTATATTATTTTGCTATGCCACTGCTGGGCATAGGCCCCTTTCTTCACGTAGGAGATACAGAGGATAGTAGCTTAATCCACCTCGCTGCTCCACTGCGGATTCGAGAAGATCGACATCTGAACGTGCTCTGCGATGCACGGTGGAGTGACCCACAAGGACAGGCAACCAAATCGGAAAGCAATATTTATACAAATACAAATACAAATAGACAAACCGAGCGGAATTCGAACCTGCAAACCGTCGATGTTGTAGGCGACTACTCACACAACTACACCAGAGCGCTTGTTGATTTTGAATATAGCTTTCGTTAATTGTTATATAATTTACACTAACTGTTTTTCAAAACAAGAAAAACCATTAGTCAGAACCCCCTACTATAAATATCTATAATTTTTGTTACTTTTGTAAATTCTAACATAATTTTCAACAATAAAAAATAATATCACAAATTTGTATTTTATTTGTTTAATAATGTGGAATTGAACTGAAATTATATATATATATATATATATATATATATATAATTATAATTTATAAGTATATCGGTATTAAAAATTGTGCGCCTCTCAAGCGCATCGTTATCTTTTCCGTACTAAAATAACATTATCTTCTATCATAAGAACGTTAATATTCATTCACTGTTAACAATTTCGGTCATTATTTCTGACTGAATAATGTATGCAATTATTTGGACTGAAATTCTAAAGCAAATTCCCAGAAAACAATAATGAGAGAAGAAATCAAATACTATATGAATATCACATTACATTAACGTTGTTAACGTAAAGAGAAGTCAATAACCAACTCGTTTCGTACGTAATTAAATAAGTTTCGAAACGACCCATTTATTCAACCCATTTGTCATTGCATCTGTTTTTACTGTGGATTTAGTTTTTTCTGTTTCACGACTATCGACGACGGCACGCAGCAGCTGTTCAGATTAATTTTATCTAACTTTAAAACGCTAGGGATTTTTTCGTAGCTATAATTACATACGAGACGAAACGACTGCACTCTTGATGTCGTATTAAAATGAAATTGTTGGCAACAGCCCGGGAAAGGGTAAATGTTATGAGTACGAAATAAGGTTATGGTGCTATGTCTGAAGTGCCACAGTTCAAACAAAACTCAGCTAAATTTCGATTTAGTCAGATGTAAACGTTATTTTGAAACATTTCCAAATTTATTATGAGTGTTATTAACAAAATGGAAAATTAAATGGATGTTGACGACGCGCTGGCGGTCGCGGGTTCGATCCCCGCTCACGACTAATATTTGTATTAGCCATATAGATGTTTGTCGTGGTCTGGGCGTTTGTGCTTGTGTATTGTGTGTGTTTCCGGACCCCCGACACAGGAGAAAATCCTACTGGGGGCCGTTGAGTGTGAAGCGTTTATTTATTATTTATTTATTATTTATTTATTATAAGTCGATCTTAAAAGTAAATATATTTAGTTATACCAGCATTATAGTAACTGAAAGAAAAAACTACTAAATGATATTTAATATTTTGAAATAATTTATAATAAAGCGTATGTTAAAGTTACATGTGCTATAATAAATTAGAATAAATTCACAAATTTTAACTTCGAAATAACTTAATATGTCGCCTTTATGTTTTTGTCACTTTTGTCTGAACGCTAAATTAGGGTTATAATTGAAAACAAGTAAACAATACAAAGAAAAGGTCTTCGTTAGGTGGAATGAATTCATTCGAATATATTACAATGTTGTAAGTAAAAAATGCGTCAAAAGATTAATGTAAATAAAAATATTATTTTGCTACCCTTTTTTATGTACTAGTTGCTCTCATGTCATGAGTATCATGTAAATAAAAATTTATCATTTGTATCAGGATCAAATGTCGTTTGTGTAATTTGACCAATGAGCTGAAACACTTTTTTTCAATTACGAAAACTGTTTAACATAACTTTGAATCTTCAATACAATACTAATACCGTAATTTAATTAGTTTGTTAACAAACTTTATAACTTATTAATGTTTTCGAACCTGAAAAAGCAAGTGAAATAAAGTCTACAACACAGTGTAATTTTTAAATAACAGATTAGGGAAATTAGTCTTGATAACATTTTTTTTTTTCTTTTAAAGATCAATCAGAAATTTTATGAATTTTTATCAATATGTCGATGGTATAAAATTAATATAGTTGTGTTTGCTAGCAAACGAAAAAATCCGACTTCAATTACATCGACAAGTAATAAAACGTAAGTAGACGAAAAAAATCAACAAACGCACTACTTGTCACTACGATTTTCGAAGGTTTCCTTAGATTTCTCTGGGATGCCATCATCAGATCCTGGTTTCCTTATCGTGGTACTACCCATGGGATATCTCCTTTCAAACAAAAAAAGAATTATCAAAATCGGTTCATAAGCTACGAAGTTATCTGCGAAGATACATAAAAAAATATATATATTCGGTCGAATTGAGAAACCTTAACCTTACCTGAGATAAAGTTAAGAGTAAGAGTTAATTTATATATTAGATGGCATATTAGTAGATAAGACTGGAGATTTAAGAATATAATAGTCTTTATCTTATTTATAGCTAACAAATTCTAAAACCTTATAGCTAATTTTAGACATTCTTTTTATCCTTCAGAATAGCTTCAAAGCTGCAGTAGAATTTCCATTTGTGGTCCCTTTCACGAAATACTCAGCTCCGCAGCTTATAAGAATAGAAAAGTTCGTTAGCTAACGCTATACTGATACAGATCGATTAGTAGGTATATTTAAGTTAAATGTTATTTATTAATAATGCAGTTTTATCCGGGTCGTATTATAACTATCTATAAGTATTTTTTTTTATACATATAAAAATTTTATACTAAATAACATTTAAGGAATTTAAAATAATAATATTTAAGAAAATATATTTAAACTTGTGCTGATTAAGTGTGTGTAACTAATAATGAAATTTCATGACTCAATTTTACGTATTCTAGTAACACATTCCGTTTATATGAGCCAAATATCCTAAACAGTCCTAAAATATCTATGACTACAATTCCGATGGAATTTTGAAACTTTACGTGTATTCAGATAATTTATATAATCGGATTTTGGACAGCGACAATTAATTTGAACTATTGTAGTTCTAGTGCCGCTCAAACTATAATTTACTTTAATAATTAACTTGTTTTTGTTTTTACTTATTAAACTTTATTTTTCTCTAAATACACATATAAACTAATAATGTCAAAAAAGTCATATTATAATTAATTGGAAATTTAACCCGTAATACATTTCAAAGCCAATAAATTAAAGTAAAAACAGAATTAAATATGAATTATTCGTCTTAATATTTCAAAGTAATTGAAATGATGACGAGAGCAACGTTGCCTCCCCGCGTTTCTAATCAAAAAGCCCGAAGAGTGATGACTAGCGTTCTCACAAACACCATTTCAGTTGGTACTTTGAATCGTAAAAATGAGGCAAAGTGCTCTGTGAGTGACGTTTCTGTCAACAAAGAACGCTTTTAGTATACTTAGATGTTTGATCGAAAGCCAACTACTATCCGCGCGGTTTAATTGTTAACAGGCGGTAATCGGGGTTATCCACGATAACAAGACCACTAAAAATTGGTTACAATCCAAAAATAGAAACTTTTCAAAGCTCTTTGAATTGTGATACGCAAACGAAAAGAAGAAAAGAAACAATAAACTTAAAAAAAGAACTTCCTTTGAAAAACCAATATGAATAATTATATTCTAGACTAGATTAGGTGATAACTTCATATCATTATTATCAATTCTAGTTTTCACTCAATTTTTCTTTTTTCTTTTTGGAGGTAAAATATGCATATTAACTCTGGAAAATAAAAACAATATTCTAATATCAAACCATGTCAAAAATATCCTGTTTATTGTCTCTTTACTTTAGTTAGTGACAATCTATTATATATATCAAGGTAATCGCTTAATCCATAATATACATATTAATAATACGTGAAGCAAAAACTGTACCCCTTTTTAAGAAAATTGCGCCGACGGGGAGTATGAAATTTCGCACATTTATAGTTTATATAGAGAAGAAGTGCAGAATGCTTATATTTTTAAATCATTAAATAATAAAAAAAATTAGACATACTACCACGTATTTGACACACACACGCATCTATATATGTGTTTTGTTTATTATTATAGAAGTATAATTCTTTGACAACAGAACCTTAATAATGTTCAAACTTATAATTTAAATTGATTTTCAATTATTTTGAAAAACTAAGATGAATAATTCATGACGACGTGTTGGCGCAGCGGTCATAACACTGGCTGTTACGCTGGCGGTCGCGGGTTCGATTCCCGCTCGCGACAGACATTTGTATCGACCATATAGATGTTAGTCGTGGTCTAGGCGTTGTGTTTGTGTATTGTGTGTGTTTCCGGACCCCCAACATAGAAGAAAATCCTACTGGGGGATCCGTTGAGTGTGACGCGTTTCTTAATTATTATTATTAATTATGTTTGAATTTCAACGACGCGCGACGGGGTGACCACTAGTTTATCGTAATTATGTAGCTTTTTGTATTAAATTCTAGTTGGTTTTCTTTTTGTCCTAACGTTTGTTGAAAAAAGGAATATGTTTTTATAATATAACCACAGCTTTAACTTAATTACCTTTCTATACTGAATTGCTACACGCTCCCTGAAAAATTTTCATGAACTACCCATATTATTTATCATTTATTTAGTTTATAAATTGTAATTATTTTTAAATTTTAAGTGTAGTCTTTAAAACAAAACAAATGAGTGGTTAGACAATAAATTGAAACAGCCTAAATACAGCATCGCTCTAGTTTCATCTTAAATAATTTTCCTCCTTAAGTCCTTTCCTCGCCTCCATGGTTTTTTTTTTTACAGTTTATTCTATTGTGTTTGTAGTTAGAACAATAACAACAAATTAGAAAAATCCGACTAAAAGTGATAGGTACTTGTGCTGTAACACTAGTGCCTTCTGTCAACTGGGAGGAACGGACGAAAAGCTTTCGCATGCCATACCTTTGTTATGTCAACCTAAAGAGGCTGCTTATTCCGCAGTGTCAAAGACTTTTAAAATGTTCTTTCATTAAAGTACTTTATATTATTTTCTGTCTTTCTTCTCCTTTTTATATCTACATTTTTGTGTCTGATTCAATGATGTTTAATTTTGTAGCTCAATATTTTTTATCTCAATGCGTTAATATCTATTACAACGGAAGTAAGACTTTTTAACTTCTAATTTATATCCAACTTCACCACACTATGTAGCATCGACATACCGTATAATACCGTATACTTATCGAAATACGAAAGTCAAAATCATGCCAAAAGACCCAACTACTTTCTACATACCATTTTCTACTTTGTTTCATTTATAATGTATTTGAAATCTTAAGAACATAACATTTAATAGGTTTCTTGTAATGTATAAGTAATGAACGTACAAGTACATTTGGTTGTTATTAAAAACGCATAGGAACTTCCTAAGAAACGGTAGAAAATTCCATCAGTAAAAACACAGACAAGGAACAAATATTTGTACGAATATAAACATCCGCTAATAATAGAAATCAAACTCATGATCGTCAGCTTTAATAAAACTTTCTTCGCCACTTTATCAAAATGTTTTTCAAACATATTTGCATATTCAAAATTTATCTATTTACTCGAACTCATGTGATATTAATACGAAATCTATTCCTCTTGCGCTTAGAGTCGTAATTTATTAATTAAATTAATTATTTATTAATTAAAAGATTAAGTTCTTGTTTTGTGGGTATGAGGAATCAAATATAAAAGAAAAATAGATAAAAAAAAAGAAATATAGATAGATATATTAGAAAATAGTAAACTTAAAAGGTATAAATTAAATAATTGACAGCAATATCTGTGTGTATATAGGTTTAAAAATGGTATCGAGTGCATTGGAGTTACGCCGCCTGGAGCGTAGGAATAATGATCAGACCGTTGCCAAGCCGTAAACATCGAACACTAACATCCTCTTACATTACGCAAATTATAGTTTTAGGTATATTATCGAGACCATAAACACTATTATGACCTAACGCTTAAATAATGTATTTTTTAAGAAAAATATGAGTTCTCTAAGTTCACAAATAATGTGACACACACAATCATACAGAATAATATATAGAATACTTATCTCAAAATTAATTTATCAAAAGCAAAAAACTAAATGCGTGTACGAATTTAAAATTATATAAAAATAAATTCCAAAAGACGTGAAAAATAATTGGACTAGCCAATCAGCGTCTACGCGGCACATTAAACGTCTAATTCCCGAGAAAAAGCTCAATGTCCGTTGAGAAATCTAACAAGCAACAAAAGCAAGTAGGTTGCAGACTCCGACGAATCTTGTGTCGAGTTCAGGCCAGAGTAATCCTCTTAACAGCGAGCTGAGTACTTACTGCAGTGACTAGCGCGACGTATTAACAAGTGCACATTAAGTTTTTAAACGCGTTTTAAAGGATTAGCTTTTGAACATGTATCACTGAACAAAAACTATTAAATAAAATGATATGAATTGTAATTGTGGTAAATAAATATATTTAAAAAATATGTAATCCAAATTCACTTAAGTGTGAACTACAAGATGGTTATACCTAGACAAAGGTTGACTAACTCATTCTTTACAATTACATCTGAAAGACTTCTTTAATTTTTTTCACGATTCTGCAACTTACTGTTTTATAAATAACAATTTTTTGTAATGGATCATATTTACATTTAGTTGTTTACAAATTATTATGAGATTAGATACTATTTAATAAGAAGTACTAAATCAGTAGTTAAATCATTGGTAACGGATCTTCAATTAATCACGTGAGAATCGAATGAGGAGGGGAGGAGGAGAGTAATGCGAGATTTATAAAAGTCTATCTAGAAATTTGTATAACGGTGTTTAATTTTTTAAACTTTAATCTGCTTAAACTTGTATTTAAAAATAATATTTAGAACATTTCAATATATGTTGCATAAAATAATATAATGATACGGTTTTGGGTATGGGGCGGAAGAAATCTAATACCTCACCACAAATTACCAAGGCAGAGGGTTGAGGGTCAAAAGTTACTAAAAACATCACGTAAATTCGACATCCCGTAAATGAAAAATAACACTTTACTACATAACCATACAATAATATAATCACATAATGTGTTATGAAATTCATATACCTAAAGCTTTTATGTTAGAGTCGTGTTTGCGTTTTAAATATTTTGACGTATACACAAATGAACGCAGTTTTCGTAACGCCATTCAAATAGGATTCTAGATGCAATCCACTAACGTCATACGTGGAACGAGCTACATATTCAGACATACCACTTGTATGTGCAAAGCGGCGTGCGATATATCCCACGTCATGGCTTATTAATAAGATTCACAATATTATCTCAGCTAAATAAGATTTTCTGCGAAAATAAGGCAAACAATAGTATAAATATATTTATGACGTGGGTTCATTCAAACAATTATAAATAGAGAACTATATACGCCGTGAAGTTGTTTCTTGTTAATTCAGTTTATTTTCGACTCACTTGATTACTTGCTGGAACAAATATTTTTACGATAAAAAAATTACTGACACTACGTCAACATCAATAATTTAAGACAAACTAATTTTCTTCGTCGCTAAATCTTGATTCTATTAAGTAAAATGACATAAGGAAAAACACGACAAAACAAGATAGTTGCTACCAACCTTGCTGTGAGTCCAATATTAACTCTGCATAGTTTGAACGGGCATGGGGTGCAAGGAAGGCATACTGACATCCTACAGCCCGCAAATAATTTCAAGAATCCAGTTACTTCAAAAATTTACTTCAACGTATTTGCTAATATGTACGAGTTGTGTGATAGCTGCCTGCGGCAAGCGTATGACTTAAATATTGCCTTTACATTAATTTTGAGTTCGCTCCCTAAACAACAGAAATGTATCTAAGTCTTTAACTGTTTTGTTTTTAAATATAACTACTTTAGTTAAAAAGTTAACAGATAATTTTGTTAAAGCTATAACAGGAATGGAAAAGATACCAATACGAACTATAATAGTACTCAATTGTGATGATTAGACTAGCCCGTTGACGCAGTTTGTAGTGAACCTGCTTTCTGCTCCAAGGGTTGTGGGTTCGATTCCCACCCAGAATATGGGTGTAATGTAAATATTTATTTATGTATTTACATATGTATTATTTATAAGTATGTTTATCGAAAAAAAAATATGTAGCTATACCAGTCGGCTGTTACCTATAACACAAGCATTAAGTTGCTTACTTTAGGAACAGACGACCGTGCGATTTTATGTATATTTTCTAGTTCTTGGTTTTTTTAATTTTCTTTATTGGTTTTTAAATAAGTACATAAAAGTATTTAGGAAATTTAGTATTTTAGAAAATAACAATTACCGTAAAATAAAATAAATCAAACAATAATAACAATAATAATAATAATTCAAACTATTAAGTGAAATAAAAAAAACATGTGTCTATTTATTTTTGTCGACAGTATAAAATTACATAAATAATTTAAAAAAAGTTTACTAGTAATATTTTAGTTTTACAAACGTCATATTATACAGTCGTGTGACTGATATTACGTCACTTCCGTTATATATTTTTCTTACGGTTTTAGTATCACATTTTTTTCAGTTCGGTCGCCCAGCCAAATGTCAAGCCTGCCGTAAAGAACTTCGT
This sequence comes from Melitaea cinxia, assembly GCF_905220565.1. Taxonomy (NCBI): domain Eukaryota; kingdom Metazoa; phylum Arthropoda; class Insecta; order Lepidoptera; family Nymphalidae; genus Melitaea; species Melitaea cinxia. The sequence continues at coordinate 12,360,059 of NC_059399.1, forward strand.
TCCAACAACAAAAATTATTTTTTTGAAGTCGGTTAAAAAAGTGCCATATACTTAAATAATTTAAATTAATGTTTTTAATGGGTGAATATGCCTTTTTTACTAAAATAAAAATATTTCTGAACTTGCATTTCTGAATATATTTCTAAACTTGTAAAAAAAGGATGTTTAAAACTTCAAGTAAAAGCAAGGCTCTATATGCTAGTAATTGGGTTTACCTTCAACGAATATTTTAGGTACTTCAAGAGAATATTTGTGTTTTAGGTCGAATCTACATCTAACTAATGAGACCACATCGAATGTAATTTCCAATTAATTTGTTAAAAGTTTAAAAAAATATTTAATTATGAAATCTTTTTTGTCAATGCATAATATATCAATATTAATAATTCATTTAATAAAATATAAATTTTTAGTATCTTCACTGTTTATAGCGTATAACCTAACCATATTTTTTTTATTACCTTGAACTACCGCACAACTTTATTACTACGCAACCATTGCTTCTGTGCTGGTATACTGTCGCCAATTATTATATCGGTTAGCTAACGAGATCTCTGATGTCTGCACAGCTAAATACGGCAATTAAATGAATACTCAACCTACATGAAACAAAACACTACCTTCCGTAACATCACTTCTGACACACATTTTGTCTTCATATTTGACGGATATAAAAATTTTGCTGTGTAACTTAACAATTCTAGGTTATTTATTACCTAGAATTGTTAAATTATTATAGAATTAGGTAGTAAAAAATAGTCTATCTACATTTAAAGAACGAAAGATACTCGTATTTATGTAAATAACGTCAAAGTTTACACATTATTACTAACAGTGTGAAAAGCAGTTCTTGAAACAATTCTTCAACTAACTCAAATCAAGTTGTAGCGCCTCGCTAACTGCTTCGTGAATTCTCACAACTTTTAGCTTTTCTGTTAAAATTTTGACTTATTTACGGTTTAAGTATAATACTTTGCGCTGACTTTACAATGATCTCTCTTTATTTGTTGATTAAAAACCATCATGACATCATAAGACAGACCGACAAGAAATATAAAAATAGTAATAAAAATATATGTTGTGTTCGACTTTATCCTAGTACAGTTATATTACTGATATTGACATTTGCAGATACTGCCTTAAGGTTAACCATTTTAGCGAAGTTAAAAATATGTGAATTGAGGGTCCAAAAGTTTGTAAGTATCAGTGAATATCTAGAGGAGGTCTGAAATTATTGTTATATTATTTGGTACTTTACCTGAATATTAGTCATTCTATAAATATTCAATTGCCGGTAAAACATATTATACAAAGGATAAACAAAAAGTTCGTTTCATTTTTTTTTTAATTTAATAGCATTTAAAATAAAAATAGCGCATAAATTCTATTTTTATCATCCAACCCCGACAACGCAAACTGTCTGAAAGAATGTCGTGAAGTTGGGCATCCGAAAGTTAAATGAAAAAGTTTCGTATTCAAATTAACAACTCTGAATAGAGTTTGAGTACGTTAAAATATATAACGCTGTCGCCAAAAATTGCTAGTCATACAAGGTACACTAAATAAATTAGGTACCTACTGAGACATTTTCTAAGCAAATTTTAAGCCTAAATTTAAAACAATAATGTATTTTCTAATTTAAGTGTACTTTATATTTTTAACCGACTTCCAAAAAAGGAGGAGGTTCTCAATTCGACTATTTTTTTTTATGTATGTTACATCAGAACTTTTGACCGTGTGGACCGATTTCGACGAAATTTTTTTTTAATCGAAAGGTGGTGTGTGTCAATTGGTCCCATTTAAATTTATTTGAGATCTAACAACTACTTTTCGAGTTATATCTAATAATGCGTTTTTACTTGACGTTTTTTTCGTCGACCTACGTTGTATTATACCGCATAACTTTCTACTGGATGTACCGATTTTGATAATTCTTTTTTTGTTGGAAAGAAGATATTCCTATTTTAGTACCATGATAAGGAAACCAGGATCTGATGATGGGGTCCCAGAGAAATCAAGGGAAACTCTTGAAAATCCGCAATAACTTTTTACTGGGTGTACCGATTTTAATAATTTTTAATTTAATGTTGTTTGTCATGAGGTCACATATAAATTTTATTGAGATCTGATAACTACTTTTTGAGTAATCTTTGATAACGCGTAGTTACTTGACTATTTTTTTGTCGATCTACGTTTTATTACTCGTCGATGTAATTGAAGTCGGTTTTTTTTTTCGTTTGCGAGCAAACACAATTATTTTACTAATATTAGTAATTAAGTTCGTGCAAAGGCTATCTCTACCACTAATGGCAAACAAAATCAAACTCAAAAAAGAGTCCTAAGAGCACTTTCGAATCGTCATTTTACAAATTAAAACTTTAGAAATAAATTATTATTTTTAGATTCTGCAGAGAAGAATCGGCAAGAAACTCTGCAGTTACTCTTTTGAAAACTAATATATAAACTGTGTTTTAGTACAAATGTTGCATAAAATACAGCGTCACTAAGTCCACACATCTTTATCAACTATGTAATCCTGCACCGAATAATAATAAGCTTTATCTATTATTATTTTTTATATTATTATTATTATTATTTTTTTTTTTTTTTTTGTATAAAAACTTTAAATTTATGTTGAGACAATTCCAAAATAGTTAGTAGAATATTATACCCTTACTGTAAGAAACATATTGTGGTAAGAACCACAAGTAGGTTGCGGATTGAAAGGAAGTTAAGATTGTTGAGAAATTGTTGAAAAGTAAAGAATATTCACTTCAGTTCTTTCACTGGCCGTATCAAATAGTAGAACGTTGTAGTTACTTCAAGCGGTTGTTTGCTGTGTGGTTACGGTTTTCAAGAATGTAGCCACCCCCTCTCTTCCCGTGGGTGTCATAAGAGGCGACTAAGTGATAACACAGTTCCAATACCACCTTGAAACTTAAAAAGCCGTTAGCCGGCCGTTATTGGCTTTGAAATACACAGACCGAAGACGGGCAACAGCGTCTTTGATGCGACGATGTGATACGATGTGGTGATGATGACTTCACGCGGATTTTCGAGACTAATCAATCCAAGGCAAATGTGAGAATTTAGTTACTACCTTCTGCTAGATTCTACTAAAATATCATCATAATCTTATCCAGTCGTATGCTCCAACAAAATCCAGGTAAGATTTGGCTACCCTAATAGTGATCTGAGACAAACTCGATTCTCGCAGAGCAATGGCACGGGAGCAAAATAAAAATCTTCTAATAATTCTATAGTAATAATTTGCGCAGCATTCATTGACACGCATAAAAAGTTTATTACACATAACTTATTCAGTTTTATTTAAACCGTAGTCAATTTTATTCTTCGTTTTTTAATATTCGTTAGAATATTTATTTTGGGGTAGAAATTTGGTGCAAACTTCTTACGTTTTTGCTTGGCAGTCTTTTCCGACAGCCTAAACAAAGAACATGTAACACTCTCTTACGGCGAATTGAAACAGGGGCTGATGGAACCTGACATAATGCTAGTCTTAATGAAAAGAAACGATAAATATATGATAAAGAAGATAAGAATATTTTAGGACAATTTATATGGTCACGGGAGGACTCCTCCCAAAAAGTTGTCTTTACAAAAGACATTTTCACACATTACGAGGCTCATTTTGATCGTCAAACACATGTTTTTTTGTTATTTATAAAAATGAAAAAGGTGTAATTCTTAAAAGACAAACTGAATAGTCTCTAACTCTTCAACCTAACGATTTTTCTTTAATATCTAGTAAAATATAGTAAGAGAACGCTTGTCGCTATGTCATACAATGTAGATGCGACCTTAATCCATGAAAAAAGCGGAAAAGTTTTAACTGGACCCGAGCAATCACGACTTTGAAAAATTGTTCCCGTAATTAAAATTCGAGTTTCACAAAGTTTGGACTTGTGTTAGCAAACAGCTATCTAAAAAGTTTTGACAACAAAATGTCTTAAACATAATTTATTTACAATCAGCCCTGACTATTTTGAACGACATTTGATTAACGGTGTACCTGATTTCTTCAAAATTAAATTAAAAGTGGAAACATTTTCTTTTTATTATAGAACATTAAATATTTTAAGGCAAACATTTCATCTGATTTACTTTTTGTTACCTGTTCTGGTTACTTGTAATACATTGTTTTGGGTTTCTTCATCTGGAAGGAATTAAGAAGTCAAAATAACAACCAATCAAATAGATTATTACTAAATATGATTAATTAAGCTTTCGTGGGGAAGTAATCTTTAAGAAGGGAAGGAAACGTTTAGAGGACAGACATAGGGCACAGAAACGAATGAGGGCAATAGAGCGAGATGTAGCGAAAGCTGGAATTTAAAAAAATAGGATCGAAGCAAGAAAATTGTTTCAATATCTGTATATGTAAGACGAATTGTCATATCAAGGTATTTTTCATTATTATAATTTGTAAATAGACTCGGCCTCAGCAATTCTTATGGAGCCGCATTTCATTTGAAGGTCAGCCTTACACTAAGCTATTTCCGAAGCGGCTGTAGATATCCGGGCATAGTTTCCTGTTTGGCGAACCAAGTCGGAATATAAATGTACCAAAACCAATCTTTTAAGTTAAAATGAAATCTGGGCTTTATAAAATACAAATTAAATAAAAAGTGATGATTGTACCTAGAAAAAAAAAACCTCCATTGGAAAATACTATAAAAAAAATATTCGTTTACATAAGTAGATTTTTGTTTAAAAGATAGGATAAGGATAAAATAGTTAAACAAAATATAAATAAAAAATATGTTATCATCATCGATTTCTATACATTGTGCTACGAAAAAGTATTAACGACAAAACCGTGTATGTATAACGAAAGCTAAAAATGAAAATAAATTATTTCTTGTAAATATTTTACAGACTAAAATGTAAATAATATCAACGAGTGGAGCTCATATATTATTATTATACTCTTTGAAAATGTATTTGAATAGTGTTTATTTTGGGTAACTGAAACAAGATGGCATGCAATGGATCATTTCAACAATGACACATTCAGAAATAGCTGAGTTTAATTAGTAACGTAACGACGTATTTATTGAAATAAAATTGTACAAAAATTAAGTTCTTTAATATGTGAAAATATTTCAGTGCAATATATTTCGTAGTAGTCAATAGTCACAGCCTGAAAAAAACACCTTACAGGGTAGATATACCTATTATAAGCTACAAGCTACAATTCGTAAAGTAAATTATATAACAATGTCTGATAACATTATCATTAACTGTTGACTTGAAACGAATATAAATAATATTTATGGAAATTCTAACGTAGTCTTCAAAAATACTTTATAAACAAACACTTCAGACGAAGAACGAATACGAATTCAGTTAACCAAATATAATAATATTAAATCCTCACCCTCAACCATCCCTACTAGGATTTCCTCCTGTGTCAATCCCAGAAACAGTCACAATACACAAGCACAAACGCTCAGACCACAACAAATAATTGTATGCCCTATACAAATGTTTGCCATGAGCGAGGATCTGAGCCTGTGACCGCTGTACCAAAGCGTCTAAGTATAAATTCTGGATATTTAGTACTAAGGTTACATTAATGTTATGTATTTTATTAAAATTTTAATACGAGAGTCGTTAATCTTGTCAGCTAAGTATATGCTAACAAGTTAAATAAGCGCCATCTACTTAAGTTTAAGTAACAGTTGGTATGATGCGAACATTTAATTACACGTCGTTGACAAAGTTGACTGCTTTTAAGTGATTCACATAAAATTCTGTATCATACACATGTGTATATACAACTACACATACATATTTAACCGCTACTACAACACACTATCCTGTGCCTTGATATCTTAACTATTTTTACAAGTATACATTTTGTAAAGTAATACACAATTACTAGAAAAAATGGCTAATTAGCCATAACACCACCCATTGCACTCCATAACTACTCGTATGTTTAAGCATTTTTATAGCGTATTTTTGGTGTGCAATATAGAATAAATAAATAAAAATTGTGTTCATATACACAAAAATATGCTTGTTTAAATACTTCTAAAACTTTTCCTTTAACTTCAAACGCCTTAGAACATAATATTACAATATAATAGGAGGAAAATTGCAGAAAACAATCGAGCCGGACCGATACTTACGTTCTGGTAAGACGTTGGATTTTATTGAATTTTCTACAAAAGCTTACAGCACTTAATGATTGTGAAAATAAATGTGGACAGTTTACTTTGATATTCTTTATAAATAACGTTATACACAACGTTACAGTAACTTAATATCATGCTGCTGCGTTTTACAACTATGTACTAGAAACATATGCGTATATGTTTGTATATATGCTTATATACAAGAAATGTGTATGTGCAAAAAATATGTAATATGTAATCAAGTTCTTTTTTTAGTATACATTTTATAATAAAAAATACATGTCATTTAATTTCTTTGAAAACAAAGAAACTTTTTGGAATAAATACGTTAAATTTTATATTTACTGATTGTACTCTTTTACCGATCAAGTTGAACGAGCACGTGTCGCTCGTACGTCCGCGTCACTGTCATAAAGTCAAAGCTGCATTTTTATAAGTTCACACACACAGTACAGCTGTTTGGTGGCTCTTTTTTATTGAGACATGCACAAGAGGATGATGAGTGGCTTTTACACCACTATATAAATATAGTACATCTGTAAGCTAAGGTAAAGCTTCAGATTTAGCTCGTCAGACAGATACGACACAACATAAAGAAAATAAATAAATACCACTCTGACGGATATCAATAAAAGAATGTGCGTGTGGCCTTGAGGTTATTAATACAAATTGTATTACAGTAGTACTAGCATTTGTAAAATGTATTATATTTGCTTGATATCAAATTAATAGAGCAACTAACTTTTCAACAAAAACCAACAAAGGAGAAATCGACGGGGAACCTATCAAAACTTGAGAAAATTCAATAAAGGCACTTTGAAAGTTTGTTAAACCAAGTAACAGGAATATTCTTATAAAAAGACCTCAATTTGTGTCACCGCTAAAATAAAAATAGGGAACTTTCAATGCCTCTGAGGTAGAATCAACTTTAACAAGTTTGCCCATCAATGATTTTACTTAAGTGAATTATATTAGGTACGGGAAAAGTTTGCAGCGTGATTAATTATTATGCATGAAATATGAACACTCGTCAATGTTATGGACTTTAACTCGATTCTGTACCGCTTTAGATCTAAGGTAATCTTGTCAAACCTGTCTTCGAAAGAATATTAAAATTGCTTTTTAAAACTAACTTCAATTTTAAGGGTCGCACAAGAATGTCTAATTATGTAGACTAAATGCTTTTCGAATTAGGCTATGATTCCTACTGTTCTTATGATTCTTATTATAAGGTAAGGCTATTTCTTTAAAAATACAAAACTAAATTTAATACGTTTGTTACGGTTCAGTCTGTAACATCCCACTGCTGGGCATATGCCGCCTTTTCTATGTTGGAAAACGGTCGAAGGTTAATCCACCACGCAGTTCCAATAAGTAACGATAGCTATAACAGCGATCGAAAGCTTAATGTGCACTCCGAGGCACGGTGCGGAGACCCACAAGGACAGACCACACTAGAAATAAATATTTGTATAAACGCAAATATGAACGAAATGGGTTTGAGCGGGAATCGAACGCGTGACCGCCATGATATATTACTTCACGGCAGTTTTATGCGTGAAGAATTTTTAATCAGGGTTCTTGGAACAACTATATTATAATTCTGAAAACTTAAATTTAAGGGAGCATGTATGGTCGGGAATATAAAAAAAAATAATATTTTTCTTGTACATATATCTATATAATGCTATTAAATGTGACAGATTGGTAACATTTATATTGTTATTGCTATATTTTTTTATGTGGAGATCTATATATATTTTTAATAACCCAAATCCATCCGTGTATTGTTTGTTTTATCAAATGTCACATCAATATAAACAACACTAGCCTAAACTAAATACACAAACAACTTGTATCAATATTAGGATAACATATAGTCTACGAAAGATGAAGCGATAACACTAGTCTAAAAATAATAGAAGACATTAAATTGTTGTTATTTTTTAGCGAAAATAACCATAGATTATACCTAAGCTAAATCTTAAACAGCCATGTTGTCATTTTAATACATCGATGAAATAATATGTTCAACTCTGTATTCTCAAAAGATATCAGTATTATAATAATAATTTCAAAGTACAAGATACTAATGAAACGTATGAATCGTATTAGTGTCAAGTGTTAACATACGAACCACTAAAAAACAACGCATCAGTTGTCGCGAATCTGACGCTCTCCCCAACGCTATCATTAATCAAATCAGGGTTGTGCGGTTTAATGGCAGACTAATTACAGTTTGCGTGTATCGCTACACTCAGTCGCTATAATTATTGCATAAGCTCGACCGCGGGTAGCGCTTAATAAAGGATTTGTATAGCTGTCTGTGCGGGCGCTACCCGAATGTTGGTGTTGTTCGAACGTCAATCTGTATATCGCGATTACATCATCCGATTGTAATGTCAATGATACCATGTTATTTAAGTAACACTCCTCAATTTAACGTTTACCGTCAAGGTCGTGTCGGAGGTTAAGTGCCTCTCTCATATTTTTTAACAATCGCTTCTAAGGTATGTTGTGTTTGATTAAATTTTTTACTAAATTCTTCTTGATGTTCTGATCATTTATTTAATTTTTATGATAGCTTTTAATTTTTAAATAAATAAATAAATATCTACACAATACACAAACGGTCGTCTGTTCCTAAAGTAAGCAACTTAATGCTTGTGTTATAGGTAACAGCCGACTGGTATATAGCTACATTTTTTTTTTCGATAAACATACTTATAAATAATACATATATAAATATATAAATAAATATTTATATTACACCCAGACTCGGGGTGGGAATCGAACCCACAACCCTCGGAGCAGAAAGCAGGGTCACTACAAACGGCGCCAACGGGCTAGTCAAAATTTTGATAGTTTTATTTTATTTTATTTTATTTGGAACACCAACAGCACATAAGACATTAAATGAGTACAAATTGTACATTTCGACTAAGCCATTTACAGGTATTCGCATATGGTTAATTACTACAAATACCATTGTTAGGAAGAAGTATAAAAATATGGGTAATCATTTAAATAACAAAAACGAATCACGAAATTAAACAATTAAAAGTAAAAAATATAATCTCTTGTCACAATAAATATCATTTATATTCAGAACATAAATTAAATTTCTTATCAGTTAAAAAAAAAAAACTTGAGACGTTTAGTGCTCTGCTACCTCGTAAAGGAGGTGATAAAGTGGAAAACAGCCCACCTTAACGTTCACCTTTGAATGCCTTTGTTTATGATTCCTTATCCAGTGAACGGGTGCATATAAAAGAGGCGACATCATATTTTGCATCGTGAATAAGAAAATGCATTAAAGCTATTAAGTAATGATCTAGTGGTGACTTTTATTATACCCGTTGCAAATTACAAAGCACTATAGCTCCAGCTTGAAATTCATGTTTAGAAATATAAGTGAAAATAAATATATTATTATTATATGTTTTTGAAACGTGACCATTTTACTGATTTTTGTTCATCTATACAAATAATTAAATTAGGGTGTGTCTGTTTGTAATATTGCAATAACCACTTCGCACCGCGGATCTAACCACGGTTTACGCTTTAGCCTGTAATATCCCACTACTGGTCATAGGCCTCTTTCCCCATGTAGGAGAAAGATCAGAACTTAATCCACCACGCTACTCCAATGCGGGTTGGCGGATATATTCCCTACTATGAGTGACGATCGCTATCAGGTGTACATGATAACAACCGGGACCGACAGCTTAACGTGCTCTCCTGCACAGTGAGGAGACCCACAAGAACAGACATCCAAACCGGAAAGAAATATTTGTACACTTACAAAGATCCGTCCCGAGCGAGAATCAAACCCGCTAACCGACGCTGTTTAAGGCATTTACCAAAATAACATTTTTTACAATATTTGTCTGTCTGTCTGTCTATCTGTTTGTCTGTCTGTTCCGGCTAATCTCTGAAACGACTGGACCGATTTTGACGGGACTTTCGCTGGCAGATAGCTGATATAATAAGAAGTAACTTAAGCTGCTTTAATTTTAGGAATTTATTTATTTTATAACTCTGCGAATTGAACAATAACTTTTTTGTTAAATTCCACGCGGACGATGTAGCTAGCGGGCACAGCTAGTAGTTAATAAATGAAATTTGCTAGTTTTACGCTTAAGTAACTAAAAGGAGTTCTATATATGACATCTATGTAATGTGAGGGATATTTTGTCTGAAAAATATTGCAAATATAGAAACAAACTAACAAAACGACACTGTAATGAGGATTACAATCCAGTTGTCACCTTATAGGAAAACCAGTTATGTAACCAAGACCTTACATGTTCAGTTATTTATATTACAAAACTTCATCAATATTGTTAATAATTTATTTCAAATAATTTCCTTATAAGAAAAATTAAATGGTATTCACAATCTTTTTAATATATCTACATACATCACAGACAAACTAAAAAGCTATAATGCAACTTATTACTGATCTGATGTAAGCAACTTATCGATCAATATAATGTTACACGAGTATGTGCAGGCAGTACGAGCAGGCAATAGTTATCCCAACAAAAACATTTTCATGTAAAATGTTGCCAAGACGAGATCATATGGCTCGCACTGTCAAAAAGTTATCAGATCTCATGTAGAGCCAAGCTTCTAACTCTACACGCCCTAACTCTACAAGCCCTAACTTCACAAACTCTACACTTTAGTCAAAATATGTGGCTTGGCTGTTTCGATACTACCGGCTGCCGATGTTGTTGATGACGACTGCTGGTGAGGCGGACTACTGCTGCTGGCGATGCTGCCCCCTGCCTCTTCATTTTGGCCCCGTCGCGGGAATATATATATTCTCTTTTTATTTTTATTTGTATTATATATCAATTATTCTTCTTCTTTTTATTTTTTCTTTAATAGAACTATTGTACAACGGAAAAGTAATAAACAGTGAATAAATTTTTCACCTTACTCGTTTACACCACGTGGCGGTAGCGAAACGGCCAAGCCATATATTTTGACTAAAGTGTATAGTTTGTGAAGTTAGGGCTTGTAGAGTTAGGGCGTGTAGAGTTAGAAGCTTGGCTCTACATGAGATCTGATAACTTTTTGACAGTGCGAGCCATATGATCTCGTCTTGGCAACATTTTACATGAAAATGTTTTTGTTGGGATTTCACTTCTTTTTGTAAGTTGCTTATGACAATATTTTCGTATTTTGTTCATTTTTTCTTTCTTTGTTTTGGGGTGTATTTCTTGCAAATCAGAGGTGCCTTTTTTCATAGATCACTCTATCTTTGCCTTTTTTCTTTGTTGGTTTACCGTTTATAATAAGCGATAGATGAAGGCGATACTTGGCTTTTAGGCGATTATATTCGACTATAGCTGCCTGTTATGCTTTAATACTACTAAAGTCAATATTTATCTAATAACCGATTTTTGTTTTTTATGTATTTTATTATTATTATTTATAACAAGGAGCAACAAGGAGTCCCTATATCAATTTTCAGACCTCTAGCATCAAAATTTGCGGAAGTCTCATACAAACTTCCATCCCCTAGTTTAAGGGGTTAGGGGGTAAAAGTTCCAAGTTTTAGAATTTTTTTGTTGTTTGTGTACTAATACTAGCTTACATACCAAATTTCAGCTTTCTGGGACTTTAGGAAGTACTCTAAGAATTTTGATGATCATCAGTGAGTGACGAAATCGGGCTTTTTTAGATATCAATAAAATCTAAAGTATAAGAGCTATGCAATTGAAACTTTATATAATTAATAAGTCCACTATTGAAATCATATCCTGAGAATTTTGTTTATCTGGTATAATCCAAACCCAAGTTATGAGGGTCCAAAAAAACGACGAAGCACTTCGAGAAAAGATAGGTAGTGCTTTTCGTTTTTTTTTTTTTTTTTTTTTGGTTCGTCTTGGCGGAGATAATTTACAGACTCATCACCTAATTAATAGGGATGTTCTGAGATTTAATACGATGCAGATTGATCATTGATCATTGAGATCAAAATATCGAGATTTCGTTAGGTTTTCCTGTAGCAACAAATAGGATGCCAACTTTCGACGGGTTATGAAAATTCAATAGCAATTATAAACTAAGTTAAGTATAACTGTCGTATTCATATCTTACATAGCCATATACTTACACATCTATAATATATATAAAAGCGAAAGGTCACTCACTCATCACGAAATCTCCGAAACTATAACACCTACAAACTTGAAATTTGGCAGGTAGACTCCTTAAAAGACGTAGACATCCGCTAAGAACGGATTTTACGAAACTCCACCCCTAAAGGGGTAAAACGGGGGTTGCAAGTTTGTATGAAAGTCCTTTGTTTTTGAAGTAAGAGACTTGAAATTTACAATGTAAGCTCTATAGATAGTGAAAAGGTGTCCAAATAATGTATCTTTAGAAATTAACTCCCCTTTGGGGTTAAAACGGGGGATGGTAGGTTGACTCACTGATCACGAAATCTCCGAAACTATAACACCTACAAACTTGAAATTTGGTAGGAAAGCTCCGTAGACATTCGATAAGAACGAATTTTACGAAATACGACCCCTAAGGGGGTAAAACGGGGGTTGGAAGTTTGTGTGAAAGTCCCATGTTTTTGAAGTAAGAGACTTGAAATTTAAAATGTATGCCTTATAGATGATGAGAAGGTGTCCAAATAATATATCTTTAGAAATTACCTCCCTTTTGGGGTTAAAACGGGGGATGGTAGTTTGACTCCCTCATCACAAAACCTCCGAAACTATAACAGCTACAAACTTGAAATTTGGCAGGTAGGTTCTTTATACTGCGTAGACATTCGCTAAAAACGAATTTTTACGAAATACGACCCCTAAGGGGGTAAAACGGGGGTTGGAAGTTTGTGTGAAAGTCCCATGTTTTTGAAGTAAGAGACTTGAAATTTAAAATGTATGCCTTATAGATGATGAGAAGGTGTCCAAATAATATATCTTTAGAAATTACCTCCCTTTTGGGTTTAAAACGGGGGATGGTAGTTTGACTCTCTTATCACAAAATATCCGAACCTATAATACCCACAAACTTGAAATTTGGCTAGAAGGCTCCTTATAGAGCGTAGACTTCCGCTAACAACGAATTTTACGAAATTCGACCCTTAAGGGGGTAAAACGGGGGTTGGAACTTTGTGTGAAAGTCCAATGTTTTTGAAGTAAGAGAGTTGAAATTTAAAATGTATGCCTTATAGATGATAAGAAGGTGTCCAAATAATGTATCTTTAGAAATCAACTCCTTTTTGGGGTTAAAACGGGGGATGGTAGGTTGACTCCCTCATCACGAAATCTCCGAAACTATAACAGCAACAAACTGAAAAATTTGGCAAGTAGGTTCCTTATAGGGCGTAAACATTCGCTAAGAGATAATTTTACGAAACTTAGGGGATAAAACGGGGGTTGCAAGTTTGTGTGAAAGTCATGTTTTTGAAGTAAGAGACTTGAAATATAAAATGTACGCTCTTTAGATGGTGAGAAGGTGTCCAAATAATGCATCGTTATCTATATTTATAAAAGAGAAAGGTAAATAACTCACGCATCACGAAAACTCAAATACCGCTGGATGGTCTACCCATCTAGGTTGGACAAAGATAAAATTTGGCAGGGAGGTAGATTATAGTTAGCGGACGTCCGCTAAGAACGGATTTTACGATATTCCGCCGCTAAGGGGGTTTAATTGGGGTTGATAGTTTGTATGAAACATATACAGCCTGAAAACAAAACTAAAAATGTGGTGTATAGAGAGGTTTTATAAAAATAACTATTAAATTATACTAAATTGTGCCTTTTAAAAAGTTACTTAGTTTAATAAGCATTTCAAGTGACTGAAATAAAAAAATAATTTGCGTTAAACGTCTTAATAGTAATGCATATCTTCATAACCACGCGGACGTAGTCGCGGGCAACAGTTAGTGTATTATAAAACAAAGTCCCCAAAAGTGTATGTGAACGATTCGCCCAAAATCTACAGAACGGATTTTCATGCGGTTTCACCACTGGAGAGAGGGCTCCACCATTGGCAATAGGAAGGTTTACGGAACGGCTAAGCCGATTTTGATGAGAGTTTCACTGGAAGTTTGACGGGAAAACTTTGTGACACACTAATTTCAACGCGGGCGAAGCCGCGGGGACAGCTAGTACCTTATATAATCTTTAATTTCGCTACGCTTCAGCCTGTAATATCCCACTGTTGGACATAGGTCTCTTTCTCCATGTAGGAGAGCTCAATCCACCACACTGCCCTACTGCGGCTATATGCGGGTATATTGCTTACTATAAGTAACGATCGCTATCAGGTGTCATGATAACAACCGGGACCGACAGCTTAACGTGCTCTCTGAGGTTCGGTGGGGAGACGCACAAAGACTAACAACAAGACCGGAAATAAATATTTGTATACACACAAAAATATCCACTCCGAGTGGGAATCGAAACCGCGATCGTCGGTGTTTAGGCGCCGCCGACACGCACACACACCACTACACCAGCGCGGTCGTCAAGACTTTGTTCACTGCATTAAAATTAACAAAAAATCCTTCACTGACTGTCATTCTTAATTCGTCAGGCTATCTTTATTTTATCAAGGGCCAGTTATTTTTGACTTACTTAAACAATGTGCATTTAATTACTAAAGTTAAATGATTGAATAAGGAACGGGATCACTGCGAGTGGAACTTGCGTCCGCACGAGTTTCGAACACTAAGCCAACGTCTAATATATCGCTTTAACTTCTACTGCTACATTTGATTGGAAGCAGAATACTACTGAAAGTAGGTTTCAAACTATATTAATTTATCTAAACATACCTAACAAACGTACAATTTACACAAGTTAGTTAATAAAACTAACGGCCGCATTAAACGTCTCTAAATGTGGCCGTTAGACACTACAAAATTACAAAACATGATTCTCCTATCAGTTTTAATAATTATGTCATAGTAAAAAATATTAAATTCACTTTGTTTTTGTTGTATTTGGGCTATATTCGTCACATCGGAGTATGTTCATAAATCCGAACAGTCGTTTTTCCCCGAGAGCACGAGATAAATTATTTACGATTGTAGATTGCTAATATTTGAGGGCATTTTAGGATATACATAGATTCACCCTAACCTTGTTTTTAAAAGCTTTTATTTTACTTGCAATGTCTGTATGTAAGTACTAAGTATGTATATATATGTATTGTGTGTGTATGTGCGAGATTTACCTTTGTAGACAGCAAATAACATGATCTGATCGATTAAAA
Organism: Melitaea cinxia; assembly: GCF_905220565.1. Lineage (NCBI taxonomy): Eukaryota > Metazoa > Arthropoda > Insecta > Lepidoptera > Nymphalidae > Melitaea > Melitaea cinxia. Next base: position 12,375,478 of record NC_059399.1, read on the forward strand.
TTGTTAAAATTTTCAAAACAAATAAATAGGAGTACTTTAATCTCGCGACATTTATATCATATAAATAGTATAATGACGTTATAAGTTGACAGCAAAAGTTTTAAAGGAAAAGTTTATTTTATTCTTTTTAAAATGAAATCTTATCTTTTAAAAAGTTTTTTTTTACATTTAATTTATTTTCATGAAATTACATTAATTATTTCTCATATACAATGAACTATGTCAAAGAAAAATTGAGTAAATCTGTAAGATTTTTATTTTTGTGTTACCCACATTAGGAATTCTAAACATTTTTGAATATCATATCAAAAATTGACCGCTCCAACGGGGTTCGAACCCGCGTCTCCGACTTGCCAAGACACGGCAAGTCGGAGACGCGGGTTCGAACCCCGCTGGAGCGGTCAATTTTTGATATGATATTCAAAAATGAGTAAATCTGTCTTTGTAATACTTTCGCACCACTCATGTTAAGTAAAATGATTTTAAATTATGATTTGGTCTTTTTTTTCACAAAAAAATGTATGTAACAAGAAACAATCCGACTTAAGTTTTCAATTTTTTATGTCACTAAGCAAAAAGACTCGACTATTCGGATTACTTTACCCCTGACAGAATCACTGTCGCACGTTTAAGTATTATTCAAAAACGGTTACTTCAGACAGGTAAAACATTTAAAACGCGTCGATGACTTGTGTCATCATAGATCGAAGGGTATTTAATGTCACAGTTTAAAGAGTATAGAGAATAAATTAATACGAGTGTGTTGTTAAATAATTAAATTAAATAATTGTATACAAACTCAACCATGTAAATAATTATGAAGCCTAATTAGTAGTAAAATTTAAACTCTAAAATAAAACTAGATTTTCATTAAATAAAATCAGTCATAATATTTTAAGGAACGTTAATAATAACCACATAATGTCACCCTCTATCTACCGCTTGTGAATACACAAATATATCTATTAATTTCGGTGTTTAAATGCATTTCGATACTACCCGTTTCATAAATAAATTAAAATATAAATTTCAATCTAAAAACAAAGTTACATTTGTATGAGTAAATTACTGGAGCGGATGTTACATTTTCGAATGAATCCATCAACGGAACAGCCTGCAAACAAGTCTTATACGAGGGGCTACAGAGTCGAGAATTTGTAAATACGGCTTTCTACGTGAAGGAAACGATTTGCTGAGGCGAGTTAACGCCGATGTTATCGTCATCGAGCTGCGGAACGGCCGATAACGAAATTGTTTGAGAAAACAACGTTTTGACGACGAATTTCTTTATTAAGTTCTTTTAATGTGCCTATTAATAGTATTTTTATTTTTGTTTCATATTAAAGTCTAAGCATAAAAATTGCAAAGATTCCTCTTATAAATTGGCAATTAATGTAAATATTAATTTAAACAGACTAATATTATCTAAATCATTTTATTATATTTAAATTATATTGAAGTACTACGACTCACAATTTTATATTCCTAAAAGTAGGACTTCAAATAATTTAATATAGCTTATTCAATTTTGCTTATTGCATATTACAAAAGCGTTCTGAATCCAAATACGGTATCACGTCTATTACAGTTAGTCTATATTTGCTTTTGGGTTAAACACAAGTATTACGTTGCTTGGATTTGCTATTTGGCTCGCGAGTTGCTGAATCACGAAACCGTATTGAATTTGTAATGTTTAACGTACACAACATTATGTTAGAAGTAGTACTTAACTAACTTACAATTAACAAGCGATCCTCTCAAAAAGTACTCATTTAATTAATTAGTCACTAGTCCTACTATCCCTTTACTTTACTATGATGTTATGGGTATGTATTTTTATATTTATTACGCACGACGTTTTCAAAACGCCATTACATCACAAGTGAATGCGGAATGAGTCTCATGTCACTGCATATATAACTTCAGTAAAGAACTCGACGAACATCCAATCTATCCGAACATGCTGAAACCTTTTGTATTCTTAATGGGTATTATTTGAAACAAAAGTTAATAATTAGGAGAACGTATACATTTGCGTAGTTGCGTACTGTAACTATTATGTATGAAAACAGATGAATGAGCTAAAATTCTTATTGATTATGCAAATAAATGCATATTGCACGCATGGGATGAAAACCTTACAAACGACGTAAATGTATTTAATGGATGGCTTTTAGAAATTACCATTACTGGATGACATTGTAAGACACAAATATATGTATAATTATGCAATACATAGGTATATCGAAGTAAATGTTTCTATTGAACAACTTATGTTACTTTTCTCTCCTTGACATTTTGTTATTATGATTTCCCTTTTGATTTTCTATCTTTAATTTTGTATTCAAAAGGTATTTTAATTATCTTATTAACACAATTTCACTCGGTTTACAGTAAATACAAATAAGCTTATTTCGATAATATGCATATTGGACTTATTACTTAAATCAATTTAATATCATACACTACATCCGCATTCTTAGAATCTTTGTCATTTAGCAAGACGAGTAACGGTGTCGTGTCACGGATGGTGTGCAGTCATAATAAACCATAAAACGAGCCTCAACACATAAGTGGAAATTGCCTGGCTGACATCTGGTTACAGTTATTCGAACCATTGTCTCACGTCACTGGGGAATATTACCGACGTTCGAGCAATACGGAATTGAATTATGTATTGTTAGCGTCCTCACATCCATACCTATATCAACATAGTTACGCTATGACGATAACAGAAACACAATTACAACGCATAAAGTATGAGAACATTAAAACAAACAGTTACTAGAAAAGTACACTGTATTATTGTTCTCGATAAAATTTTGAAAAGTAGTTCAATAGTTGTTAGAGTTATCGCTACTATTCGACGTTTAACTTGAAACAATACATGTTGAAGATAAGAAAAGCAATGAATGCTAAACAAAATTTGAAATAACAATATTATCGTAGCAACTTGCATATCGGCGTGCAATTTACAAACATTTTATTCGTCGATTGTTCAGCTTTTGAATGATTGCGTCATTCATTGTTCTGAACTGTCTACTTTTAAAATTAATTTCATTTAATTAGTTTGTTTATTTTTTTCCAAAATAAAGCAAGGTATCTTTAATAACATATTTATAACTCATACCTACGTGAATATTTTGGTAAACTCAAGTAGAAGATTTCTTTAAAATTAAACTTTAAAATAAAATAAAAGAAAACTTGTTTGGTGTCAGATGCAAAAACAGTTCCCATTGTCTTTTTAAAACTTTGAAACATCTGCCCTGGTTCTTTGTGTCGTGAAAACGTAGAAAATATCAAGACTGTTAACATATTTCGTTGTATTAATTATATATTTAAGGTATTCAAATAGTAAATACAACTTACGCTGCGCTTTAGCCTGTAATATCCCACGGCTGGGCATAGGCCTCGTTCCCCATGTAGGAGAAGGATCAGAGAATAATCGGCCACGCTGTTCCAATTCGGGTTGGTGGATATGTACTATGAGTAACGATCGCTATTAGGTGTACATGATAACAACCGGGACCTACAGCTTAATGTGCTCTCTGAGGCACGGTGGAGAAACCCACAAGGACTAACAACCAGATCGGATAAATAAATATTTGTATAATCCGAGCGGGAATTAAACCGGCGACCGTAGGTGTTTAGGCGCCGCCGACACGGCACACGCTCCATTACACCAGCGCGGTAGTCAAAATACAACTTACGTTCTCTTCATACTTAAAATAGATTCCTTTACTTGAAATAAGTTTCATTCTAACCAAAAATAATATTAGGCCTAAATCAGATCTTAATCTTTTTATGTTCAAGAACTTTTCGAACCTTATTTGGTATTCAAGTGAGGCGTTCTGCATAAATAATAAACAAGTATCGTTGGATGAAATTGTGAGAACGTGACATTGAATCTTTTTGCCAAATTTCTTATGATTTTTTTTTTCTCACCTGCTATTTTTACCCTCCATGCGAAGCTACGTAAAGTTTAATTTCGAAAAGCATACAAAGAGTCGATATCACTTACTCCTAGCCATAGAAAAGTTCGTGACGTGAGAATCGTTAAATGTCGAACCTGGAATAACGTTTTAAATTTAGGTCATGCAGCCCTAGAGATTAGGTCCTGAATCCTTTGTTGTGAGACGATTGTTTATTTTTATTCAAAATACAGTCGCGATGTTCGAAGTGGTGTGAAGTCAGATTTATACTGCTCGTGAAACTGGCACATTTCGCACGCGGGATGTGTACCTACCATACATGCATGATGACACTCGAAACTCGCGGAGAATCTTAACTGTTTTCCATTGAAAGATACCAGCGGCTTCATGTGGTGTTTTTATTTTACAAACTTGTGAGCGATTGACCGTAATTAACTCTCTTATTTGCTAAGAAATTAAGTTTAGGGACATTTTTATCAAATCAATTTATAGTAGTTTAGGTATTTTTGTTTCTATTTGCTTTGTTGCTTGTATTCAAAAACAATTAAGAATTTAGTGAAATCAATTGTTATTTCACTTCCTGACAAATGTACGCTTGCAAATCGAACTCAGTTTCCAATCTCTTTCGAAACGTGTACATTAAATCTTAGGAGTTAGGTGTCACTGTCAGTATTACGTACGGTCCCTCGACACACGACCTGTTTTTCATCATAAGTGTTAAAGTTAAGAATTCAAATGAATATCTACCCTATCATCTGAGCTTCAGGGATAAATATTGACTGTTTAATCTGTGAATTATTCCCTTTATTTCGAGTATCATTTCAATTAACGCCTTGACTTAAAAGGTGCTTATTATTACGAGTGTTTGAATAGAAACAGATAAGTCTACTAGAACGATCACGGGATGTCTGAAACGTAGAGGCAAGTACATTACTAAAAATTAAAAAAAAAAGTTTTAATAAATTGTTTTCATAATTAGCACCGTGAAACGATTCAGCCGCGCCAGCCGTCACTCACACAACGGATTGAATTTATCTTATCGATATTTAATTAAGCAAATTCAAGCCGAAGCGAATAGAAGAAATAAACGTCAAGGAATTTAATTATAACGATCATTGATTCTGTCACGCTTTGTAAACAGAGGCTTTTAAGCTGTTTAATTTGTATACAGAATTTTACTGGCTGATGTCTGTCTTGAATTATAAGCATTATTAATCAGATGCCTCAGACGGATTTAATTTTAGAAAATAATGAGTGAAGGTAGACATGATAAAGGTAATTCGAATCAACCTGAAAACATTTGAATATTTAATATATCTCATTTTATTACAAACTGACACCGCTGTTAATGTAAAGACCTTGTCAGTTTATAGGTTTGATTCCCTTTTCCTTTCTTTATGATTATCTATGAACTTATTTATCTGTACATTTATTTTGCTTTAGACTTTCAGATTACCCATTGATTAAAATTCATTTGTCATCCAGAAGAAAAAAGATATCGTTCTTGTTATATAAAAAGCGATTTTATTCGAGGTAACCCAATTAGTGAAAGCTCTTTTATCTGCAGCCGTTTTGAAAACCAAAAAAGTTTCAACTGATTCAGTTGATAATTTGAATCGGAATATGTTTAAAACGCGTATTCTGGTTGCTATATTTTGTAATTTTTGTACTTTTTTGAAAAATTGTTTGTATAGTTTTGAATGTGTGACGAGAACAAAATTTATAAAGTGAAATTATGTGTCAAGTTATTTTTCTCATTACTGAAATTGTTTTAATGACATATAACATGAAGAAGCTAAGATTTTTGTTTATAGGTAGGTATATAAACTATTTATCCAGTCAATTTTACTTAAAATAAGTTTTGACTGACTCATAGCTAAATTAAAATGAATGTATATTATCTTATCTTTGTCACTTATAATTTATAATTATATATAACTTTACAATGCTATAATTTATATACCAATTAAGCTATGAATATAATACTTGAAATTTAAGTTGAACTTACTGTTTTTATTGACGTTGTAGTAATTTATGTTTAGTCTTAGGTAATACTAATACTATTCATCGTGTATATGTATATACACTCCGGACAAATCTCTGCGATTTTTGGAGTGTATTTCTGTATTTTTTTTTTAATGTTAAAAAGGTTTAAATAATATATATATATAGTTTAGTTTTGTAAGCCACTAATTCTTATGACTAAATTAGTGATAATTGTTATGAAACAACTCCGAGTCTCGCAATGAATACATTGGAACAGTTTGTCGTCGGCTCATGATTGATAGCGGCTGTAATTAATTTCTCCCCTGATAAGTTGACAGTTGGGACGCGCCGGGCGCGGCTTCATTACGCTCCACACGTAATAAAGTGAACGGATAGTACATTTATCGAGAAAATTTAAAAAAATACTGATCTTATTTTTGTCAAAGACTTCCTTTATCAACATTCTACTCGCTTGTACTTTTAGAGCATCGCGGAGCTAAGGTATAAGAGACAAATAGTGCTCGTAATATATTGCACGTATTTTACACTTGAATGTTATGAGTAAACTTTCTCTTGATTGTAATAAAGTCTCGAAAGTAGATAACCAAATTTATTTGTCGTATAAATCAATGCGTATAAGTCGACTTTACGTGTGTATTTTATTGTTTATGTAATATACGTTATTTCAAATTTTCTTTCATAACCACTCGGGTGTAGTGGTGCGAGTAGTCACATAAAAACCGACGGTTTACGGATTCGATTCCCGCTTGGGATGGATATTTGTATTTGTACAAATATTTCTTCCCAGTTTGGATGTATGTCCTTGTTGGTGTCCCCACCGTGCCTCGGAGAGCACGTTAGGCCATCGATCCTGATGGTTATCATAAATACTCGATAGCGATCGTTACTCATAGTAGGGAACGTATCCGCCAGCCCGCAGTGGAGCAGCGTGGTAGATTAAGCTCTAATCCTTCTCCTAAATGAGGAATAAGGCCTATGCCCAGCAGTGGGATGTTAGAAGCCGAATGCGTAATATATTTTTTTTATCAAAATTGAAAATGTATTTATTCTAGCACGTTCAAGGCACTTTTCGTCATTTTAAAATTTATTTCCATTATAATTATATAATAAATAAGTTATATATCTATATTCAATATGAAACTAACACTGATTCGGAATGTAGTGCAGAGTAGAATCGACAAGAAAGTCAATAGTTACTCTTTTTCTTTATGTCACTAGGTCGGCAAACAAGCGTACGGCTCACCTGATGGTAAGCGATTACCGAAGCTTATAGACGCCTGCAATACCAGAAGCATCGCAAGCGCGTTGCCGACCCAATTCCCAATCTCCCCAGGAGCTCTGGTCACCTTACTCACCAACAGGAACACAATACTGCTTGAAAACAGTATTATTTTGCTCCCCACCGGGCCACCCCAGTCGGGCTGCTCCATATTTTGAGCAGGAAATTCCTGCTGTGCCCTACCTCAGTTAAACTAACTCTTTAAAACTTACTACGTACTCTTTTAAAAACTTATTAATAGTTATAAATTTAGTGTATGTTTTGTATAAAATACAGCGCCACTAAGCCCACACATTTTTATTATTGATATTATTTTAGTACTATTATTATCTTCTTATATTAAATTGTTATGGATATCAACTACACATTATACAACACTGTAAAATATTCTGAACACGTGTAAGACCTCTATAAACTGCTATTACAAAGATTATTATAGCTAACATCATAAATAAAACATCAAAGATGTTGAATATCTAAAAAAAGACGCGATAACAGCGTGTTCAGTAGTACTTTGTCAAACATTTGCGGTTGATTTCAGTCCAAGGCGGGTGATTCGCGTTTTATTTGCCGCCAGCTTTAGGAAGTGCTAGTAATGAAACACAGTTGACAATTTTTGATGTTATAAAACAAGTCATAAAAGGGGACTATAAAAATATTGTATAGACATACGTATGTCAGTATACGATTGATGTTGCTATCAAAATGTTGTATTGTTGTTTCAAGTAATATGTAAAATAGTTAGACTTTAGAGCATATTACCTTGTTGATTATTATCTAGATTTACACTAGTACTCTATGGAAATAAAAGTTTTCAGTGTTCAACGTAACACAATGTTGCTTTATTCTTACATTATACCCACAACACCGATAATATCAAGGCGATTAACCTTGTTGATTGATTTTCGAATACATATTCTAATTTTTAACCGACTTCCAAAAAAGGAGGAGGTTCTCAATTCGACTGTATTTTTTTATGTAGGTTACTTCAGAACTTTTGACTGGGTGGACCGGTTTCGACAAAGTTTTTTAATCGAAAGGTGGTGTCATTTGGTTCCACTTAAATTTATTTGAGATCTAACAACTACTTTTCGAATTATATCTAATATTATCCTACGTTGTATTATACCGCATAAATTTTTACTGGGTGTACCGATTTTGATGATTTTTAATTTAATCGAAAGCTATCGATGTAATTGAAGTCTGTTTTTTTTCATTTGGGAGCAAATAGAATTATCTATTTTATAATATCTGATTCCTGAAACCTAAGGCAAACTTACTAACTTGTCAAGATGTTTCATAAATAATATTTTTAGCAGCCAAATTCTATTTTACTATTCTCAATGACTATTTAGATGTATACATATATATATACGTTATTTCTATAAAAAGATTTTATATAGACCGCAATATTTTCAGAGTTCAACCTATATCCAAATCCAATCAATGTCTATTTGCAGTTTTATTAAATTGACGATTCGAGTTTAAAAAATTTGTTTTTTTTTTGTATCGAAATGTATACAGCGTCAGTTTTTCTTGTTCATTTTAAATTTTGTCAAAGAAATATTTTAAAACAATTTTTCGCTAGAACATGAAACAGTAATACGAAACCATTATCCCTGTATAGTAACATGAACAAAATATTTAAATGCTTCAGACTTTTTAGTGTAATGACGTTTTACGCTCGAAGTTTTTATTAAAAGCATTTTCACCTAAATTTTATACTCTACTTAAACGAACTAACTACGAAATCAAGCTAAAATCTTTCCGTAAAATGAAAGTTGATTAGCAAACATCTTATATCTTCGGTTATTCAAAAAGTTTAAATAAGTGTACTTTAAGAGTCCTCCCGTGACCATGGTTGCTGTAAAGTATCCGAAACGTCGGGAATCAAAAGTTAACAATAAACCGCGATAAAATCCGAAAAAAGTGTTTTATTAAGTGTACTTTAAGCAAGGAGACTGATAAACAAGAACATCGCGACAAGTTAATCACGCTCTGAAATCAATGGTTTTACCTACACTTTTAATTCGAAACCCAATATAAACAAATTTATAATTAAAAATCGTTGAACAGACATAATTATAATACTATAAAAATTATCAATGTAATACAGACACTGTCGTATGTTCCTAAGATGGAAACATAGTGTGTGTGTTTTTGGTAACAGCGAACTATATTTTGTTCATGTTTGTATATATATATATATACATATAAATACGCCGATGGTTCAAAAATCCTTTCATTTGAAAGTGTTAAAATCAAAAACCACTAATATCTTAATTATTAACTAATTAATTACTAAGCACAATTGAATGTTACATAAATAATAATTTATATACATAGTCACTACTCACAAGCCCTGATTAATACTAATTTTATTCAGTCATAAAGCTATGCGAATCATTCTGTTCATAATGGTGAAAAACGAAATTTGACGTGACCACACACTTAATATTTAAATCGGTGGTAGCTTCACTTTTAACGATAGTTAAAACTTTAATTTGTAAAATGACGATTAAAAGATGCTTTCAAAATTATATTTGAAGAAAGTTATTTTTTATTTTGATTTTGATTTTTAAAGGGAATATAAGTAACCGAATATTTCCCTACGCTCCGCCTGTTATCCCTAAGGTTTCTTTAAAACCCTTGTCATAGGTATTCCAAATTTTGACAGGTATGTATTTTTATAGACATTATGCCAGCAAATAACAAATAGCGGTTAATTAATAGGTATATATCGTAAAAGCGTAAACTTTACTTGTTCAATTTCACGTTGAGCAACTTGGCACTACAATAACGCAACGAAAAAGATTTATTTACGAATCGTCGTTGATCAGTCAAGTTATTTCATTAGTGTAGAATAAAAAGGACGAATTTAAACTGAATATTTAAAATTTTTAATCGTCTCTCACATAATACCGACTACAGTTATAGCATTCTATAGCATTCTATAAACACAATATTAGAGACATATGTCATAATGCATTACTGATCCACAATAATTTGAAATGCCAGTAAATTATTGATGACCATCATACTTCTGACTCCCTTGGGGGACACAATGGGTATCAAGTACGTATGTTTATTGCTACAGGATGCGACAATTGCCTTATATTGGCTATAACGAACGCACCCAAGTAATATGGTCTTGTTAAACCGTTCTTCATCTATTTTATTAACGTAATGGACAAGCGTATTTCATTATTGGTGCTGAAAAAAAAAGTGGACGTGATGTGTTTCTATCTTAACATAAAATACACATGTTTATGTACACGAAATAATACTTTATACAATGTTACTTTAGGCAGTAAATACAATTTAAAATATTTTATGTCTCTTAGAGCAATCATAGTCTCGAGTCATTTTTATTTACATCTTGAGGAAAATTAAATCGCAACCACAAGCTTATTAAGGTTTATTGCGTTGTGTTTAAGAAATAATAATTTCTTATATCTCCCCTTTTTCTTTTTTCTTTTTTGGAGAGTTCTCTCAATATTATAAGAATACCCAAATTTGAAGTATGACGTACGGAGTTTGTTTATTTTTAAAACTGGTTTCCAAACATATTTTCGACACGCTAAACCAGATTTTATTATAAAATTAAAAACATATGCTCTCAGACGACACCACATAGTTTTGAAATAAATGAATACGAACGATAACATTTCAGAGAAGTATGTTATACCAAATCAAACATTATTAATAAGCTGTGCACTTTTTTTAAGCCGCGTTAAATTGAGGCAAACATGCCAAACTCCCAAACAAAATTTTACGATAAAATTATTATTATATTTTAAGTAGTAACAAGAGGTTGGGAAAGTATAAATAATAAAAAATAAACGAAGAAAAGCAAATAATTACACAACAGTACGACGTCGTGAAATGAAAGTTACTCGGCATGTTGAAGAGGCTACCCGAACGCAAATTTTTTGTACCAGTCACAATATCTGCTCTAAACAGTAGCAGTATCAAGAGCACGAAAATTAAAATTCTACTATATTCGCCCCTGTCAGGATTCATCAAGTTTAGTTACAATTTTTGAAAATTATTATTGTTTTATAAGCTCTAAAACCTTTCTCAAGGCTTTCGACAGGGGTCGACGTCTGAAAATCATTGTAGTCTTACCACTGGACTCATTTTATTATTCATCTGTCTACTTTAAATTGCCTCAATTTATATGAGTTATGTCGTTAATGTATTCAAAGGGTGTCTTGTCAGTCGTCCTACAGATACGGGCGGGGACGTTACTAAGTATCAAACTAATTTATTAGTGCAGTTTATAATGTGGGACTCTGGTTTTATTTTAATAACAAATAATCAAATGTATTTGTTTTAAGTATGCATAAATGTATAAACGAGGATTTGATGTCATTCGAACTTGTTCACACCTAACATTCAATCTATATTATATTAATACCTGAAGCAAAAACTTTGTACTCCTTTTTACGAAAATAATAACATAATCCTTGCTAGTAAGACGTGTAATCTATAGTCGAGTATATTAACCGTCGTTTTGTTTTTGTCTTATAAAATAATATAAAACACATTTTCCATAAGAAAGGTTGTATACACGAAATGAGAAAACTAGTTTCTTCTATTTTTTTCTTTCTTTCTTTCTTTCTTTCTAATTCGTGGTTATATATAAAACTCGATATGACGTAGAGTATGCGTAATAAACAAAACACTAAAAAAATCCACCTTATGTATTAGAAAATCAATTATAATCTTAATTTTATATCTACATTTTGTACTAAATAAATAGATCATAATGTCGATAATTCACTTTACCAACCGCACATTTAACCGAACCTTTAGCAATTCGTAACAAAACGAGAACATGGAATATTTTAAACATAGCATGTAGAGTTTAACGCGAATCTGTGATGCGACTGCACTGCAATAAATCACACATGCTTCATACATACATCAAAGGTGTTTTGAAATGAATTATGTAATCAGAATTTAAAAATATAGCAACGACGTGTTAAATTTGAGTTACACAAACATTTAGAACGCTCTTTTTAAGATAATATAACATTTTACCATATTTTTTTATAGATCAATGACTGTTCCAGTCGAAAATCAAGAAACGAAAATATAATAATACAAAATAAACTATACCAAACGAAAACACGATCCGCCAATGTTTATAAATATTGTACGAATAATGCAATTTTCTTTTAATCCTGGAATCCGATATCGAGGATGTCCAAATAAGAATTATAAGCCAATATTTCATTATAAGGCGACATATTCTCTCATCTACAACTTAGAGGTCATAAATATCTTGGCAGCTCGATGCTCGTAAAAAAAACATATCGCAATAGAATGTTGTTCCACTACATTCTGTAATAAGTTTTTTTTCTTGTTTACTTTGATTCGCAATTATAAGGAATTAATAATGCATACAACAAATTATTTATTTTCATCAATATCTATAAAAATAAATAAATTTTATTGTCTTCGTGATATTAAAATAACAGCTTTTAACTAAATGCATGTGGATGTATATAGTACACGGTACATATACCAAAATAACATTTTATTCCATTTTTGTCTCTCTGTTTGTTCCGGCTAATCTCTGAAACGGCTGGACCGATTTTGACGGGACTTTCACTGGCAGATAGCTGATGTAATAAGAAGTATCTTAAGCTACTTTTATTTTAGAAATTTATTTATTTTATAACTTTGCGAACTGAACAATAACTTTTTTGTTAAATTCCACGCGGACAAAGTCGCGGGCGGAACTGGTAAATAAATAATATTTTCATTACTACTGTCTTGTTTTCTTATTTAAGAAGATTTAGATAAAATATAAATGTCATCCGTTGTTTTAATAAAACAAAATTATGAGATTTAGGTGTAGTCTATACATATAATAAATCTGTAACCAACTGACGTGTAAGACGTTATGAAAGATATTTAGAGTAAAAAAAATCAAATTGTAGACTATTTGAGATTAAAAATACAGCTAGATAGGCAGATAAAATTAATATAATGATTATTTTAAAAATAATTATTTTTTATAATATTATCGGTTTGTCTGTCCGTATTTTTGTTTGTTTTTGCCTTAAGTACGCCAAAATGTCTCAGTTGCGATGATAAATAATTGATATAATTAAATGATTCACCTGTGAAAAAGCAGCCGCACCACGTAACGAACGCTACTTTTGGTAGGGAATATTTCCGCTTAGTCGTAGTGACACAAGGTGGTCAGATTGTTGGCAATACTTTATTTTGATGTTACCGTACCATTATATATAAACATTAGTATGCATCTCACAGAAGCTCACAATAGTAACTCAGATTCAAGATTCGATATGAAATCAATACAATTAAGTAATATATAACAGAGGTAGCCTACTCCATATAAAAGATTAAAACTATATATATACAGAAAAGCAGAACTGCTCAGCCCGGCGTAAGTAAATCGAATCACGTATGTTCCATAAAATATAAATGCAACTTTTTACTAGACGCTATTTCAAAGTATGCTTCGAATTGGTAAGTTCAATTTCAGTAACATTTCTAAGTAATGCACCGGGAGTCTTTACAGCCGTATTATATATTAGACATAGTCAAATTTCGGATACTAAAGGGACCACGACTGAATTTATGTTTATAAATAAATTGAAAAATAGCAAACGAATTTCGGATGTATTTAGAAAGTAGTTTTGTTAAGAAGCACAAATAATCCATATTAATATTACCGTATAAAAAAAATGTATTCTTGTTTTACTGTTTAAGCGTGCGTGATTTTGAACAATTTTTAAGAGGTTTGTTATAAGTTTCAAAATGCTGTTTTGAAACATTCATAGCAATTGAGCAGTTTACTTTTACGCAGGTGAACCCGTGCGTGACACTAGAACAGACTTATACAGATGATAATAACTTTAATTGCTGCTGAAGATAAAATTATCTTGATGAATGACATGTATATTGTCTTTAAAATCGAAATAATAGTCCGAACGGTGTACCAACAATTTATTTCATTTTAAATTAAAATATTTATTAAGGAAGTCATTTTATATTCCACTATGTATTTTTAACGAGTTTATACAATAACAACAAAAATATTTTTCGTGTAGCGTCGTATTTAATTGGCAACGCTGCGTTAAATAAACAATGTATTCAATTATTTTAAGTAGCAGAGGTGAATTTTATGAATATTTATAAATATTTGAAACACTACTACTACTCGCATGACATTCAATAATATTATAAAGAATATTATGTCTGTTAGGTGTAGATATATAGCTATGTTTTTATTTTATACTAGATGACCCGGTGAACTTCGTATCCCCTACATAAATTTGTAAAAAATCATGGACAAAACATTTTCTGCACGCACCAAGACATCAAATTTCACCGCTAGGAACATTTTGAATTGGAAAATTAATTTTTTGCCTTTGGTATTTTCCGTTACTTATTTCATTATATTTCTCACCCTTTAAACGTAACCTTCTCTGAACTTCGAATATTTCAACATCAAAATCAGCCAAATTGGTCCAGTCATTCTCGAGTTTTAGCGAGATAAACGAACAGCAATTGATTTCTACATATAATAATATACCTAGTTCATTATTTAAAAGACTTGACTAGCCCGTTGGCGCAGTTTGTAGTGACCCTGCTTTCTGCTCCGAGGGTTGTGGGTTCGATTCCCACCCCGAGTCTGGGTGTAATATAAATATTTATTTATATATTTATATATGTATTATTTATAAGTATGTTTATCGAAAAAAAAAAATATGTAGCTATATACCAGTCGGCTGTAACCTATAACACAAGCATTAAGTTGCTTACTTTAGGAACAGACGACCGTGTGTGTATTGTGTAAATATTTATTTATTTATTTATTATTTATTATTATTATTTAAAAGAGAAATTAAATAAATAATGAAAGTTACAGAATACAAGTTAATATTTAATATTATTATTAACAATATTTATACAAATTTATATTCTCATGTAACACACTTGAATGTACAGATGTTTCAATGAAATCCGTAAGAGAATTCTCCGTAGTTACGCCACTTAAAATTCAGCGCGCGTGATGACTAGAGTGGTCGACCGAGCAACAATAGTTTAAGGAATCGTTCCCCGGTTAACACTTATTGGTCCACGAGATCCAAACGTTTTTTTCTAATACGGTTTAATTTTGTAAGTGCTTTTAGCTGTTCCTTTTCCAAAATAAACAAAGATTACCGTCTTTACATATATATGTATCCGATTTATTATTATATTATATTATATTAAGGGATAAATGTTCTGCAAGCTCATTCGAGTAATTTCCGTAAGCCTATTTTCATGGAAGCCGTACTTCTATAATATTATAAAATTGTAATTAGTTTTCAAAGCATACGAATGAAGAGAGCGAAATCCTTATAGTAGGTGTATCTGTACTAATATTATACAACTGAAGAGTTTGTTTGTTTCTTTGAAAGCACTAATCTCAGAAACTACTGGCATGAAAAGAAAAATTCTTTTCGTGTTCGATAAGTCCGTTTACCGAAAAAGGCTAAGCTTTTAATAGGTTTTTTCCGCAAAATAGTGCAGGTCGAACCACGGGGAAAAGCTAGGGTATTTATAAAATCGGTTGGCGACGAACTCAATATTATTAAAGAAAGTATTTCCATAGTAGTAACATCCTGAAATTAAATAGTATTTTATACTTTACTTATAGGTATATACATTAAGACTATACTGCATAATTGCAGAAATAAAATTTGATAATAGATAATTAAAAGTTGCTGTGTCACAACATTTATTTAAAATAATTACAAATTATGTAAACAAATTAGTATTCTAAGTCGCATCTAACGACCATCATTGAATCAAATATAAAAATAATAAAATAAGGTCAATTACTTATTAAATTATTAAATAATTAATGGAAATAGCGAATAGATACCGACTTCGGCACTTAATATTTTACGCAATGAATATTATTTTTTGCTCAAAATTGATTTACGAGAGCACGGTCTCGACGCAATCATGAAGATAGGCTCATACAAAATTGATTCAAAGCGATTTACGGCTACGGCGAAGAATGGGTTTCGCAAACAATTTTCTGATTGGACGTTATTAAATAATTATGCCTTATAACTAACTTGTTGTGATATGTTTATTAAAAGTATTTTATTATTAGATAATTATCATATATATGTATAAATAGTAATAAATCACCCAAATATAAGCGCATAACTTCCGAACGACTGCATAAAATTGGGTAAAACTTTTGTATTGTCTTCGTTTCTGTCACGATAAGATTTAATAGTAATAAATCGATATATTCACAAAAAATTGCGGTACTAAGTTCGTCATATCAGCTAGTATTATATAAACTGGACCGAACACCGGTAAATGTTCCACACTTGGGACAAAAGGTTGATGTGAGCATAACATGTAATATTTTTCGTCAATGACGAACTGTCGTAGTTGCCAGTCTTGAATTTATTCGTCGATTCGACATCCGTTTCAAAGTAAAATTGGTTAATATATGTCTACTTTTGTTCGTGTAGTGTTTCCTAACCCATAGCATAAAGTAACGTAATGGGTGCTATTGAACCGAGTCGTTTATTTATGGATTTGTTATTTTGTCGTAAAAATCAGCTATTCATACGCTGTAAAATTTAACAGATTTATACATTTTTTCTCTAAAATAATATATATAGCTATTACATTTAAAAATATATAACAAATCTCTTTACTTAAATACAAGAATAACAAAACTGTTATTCTGTTATTTTGTGTTGTTGTTACTTGATATTAACAAAATTATGACCTTTTGTTATTTACCAGACGTGCATCTCAGTTTCACCCACGTCAACATAAAAGGTACATATGGACTAGTATACTAAAAATATATAAATAGGCCGTAAATATTTTTATTAATCAATTTTATAGAGAGTGTAATTTTAAATACAGGAAACATTATAGTCGGTTCAATAGCTGCTTACGTTATCTATTCCGAACATTTTCTTTATTATAATAATATATAAATTATTTATATTATAATGGTTTAGAAACAAAATAATTAACTTTAAATTTTAGATGACGTCGTTAAAATCTTAAGGTATATTGAACTCTAACGTTATATTATCCGGAAATTAATGTTTTAGTATCGTAAGAACAAATCGAAACGTCACGAGCAGTCATTGTGGTGGACGGGCATAGACCACGGACCGACAGACCGACCCGTAATCAAACTTTCCTAACTTGTCCGGATTAGCCTCGACATTGTTTATTTAAGGAATCAAGCCCCTCCTGACATCAATTATGCAATTTAATTTAGAAATTACAACAACGCAAAGGTGTGTTTAGCTTACAACGATGTGTGGTATTCACTTTAATTAATAACATAACATGTTTTTAAATTAAATCGGAATTCTTACCTTAGTTTCTTTTCAATCTGTTAATAATAATATACTACTAATTTTAATCTCAGAATATTACAGCGATACTCAAACGTTTTATTAATAAAAGCCGTGTTAATAGGAACACTAGACGGATAAAAGAAGGGAGAATTTGTACAGCTGTCGCCCGCATGCTCTTAATGTACAATAATGTACAAACATCAAAAGAAATAACATTTATAGGCAATTATAAATTATTTGGCTTTCATCAAAATTTAAATGTACTATCACGAATTTGTATTTAACTAAAGACAATCACTGATTTATAGAACTTATGAGCTTAGCTCACATTTTTTAAAGTAAAAATATATATTTTTTTTTACAACATTTTAAAACTATGCACATTTTTTTTCGTGTTGATTCACTGAAGCCTTTTCTCTTATATCATCCAGCAATGAATTACTTATAATAAGGGTTATATCTATACGTAGGGAGTTATCATATTGAAAATCTATGTATTTTCTTATTTACATATTTAGTATTCACTTTTATGTGACATCCAAGATGAGTTTTAGTGCATTATTAATACTTGATAAATGACATGAAAATTATTTACTTTCTTATATTGTCATAAAGCTGCCAACGAATAAAATCTAATACCCCTTGAGTCTGTAATAATACTGGATCTACTTCATATTACAATTTTATGCATTATATATGCTTCCTTTATTTACCTATTTCTGTATTACGTAGTCCATTAATCTTGTTAGTGCCGATTGAATTAGACCAAACTAGATATATGCAATCGATTATAATATTATAATCAGTTCTGTAATCACAATACCTGATTAATGGTTAATTTTGACAAGCGTAATGCATATTTCGACTGATTTGGAAAATTAGTCACTTAATTTTTACCAAGGACTCCTGTACCAGAAGTAATAAAACGGAATCAATAGAAGTTTTATATATTTCTTGTCACTTTAATAGTTATAACCGTACAGTATCTGCGCATCCCCACTGACATGCGGAGGTCGAATTCATTGCTCTCAATTGAGTGCGCTGGAGATACGTTTCGTTTGAGTACTTGCGAGTGGGTGAATCAATTGTTGAGACCTAGTTTGAATGAAAATATATATGAATTATTTTTAAATACCCAGTAAAATATTTGCTAGGTATTTAGAATAAAGCTTAGAATTTATAACTTTTTAGTATAATACACCAACACAAGGAGAAAGAGGCCTATGCCTATCCAGCAGTCGAAAACCACAAGCTGAAGCGAGTATAATACGTTGTCTTCGTGGTTGTTTGTATTTTTTTTTTTCTACTTAAATATAATTGTTATAAGTAATATTTTTCGTTTTTAGTTTACTTTCATGTTGTCAGTTAAATTACTAACATTGTTATCTTTTATTACAGACTAGCGACCAGGCTTCGCACGGGTGCAATGCTGATACTATCAAAAACAAAAAATTAAGTTAGGATTATTATTTAAGTTAGAAACCTCTAAAATGATTAGTGTTCCTCTACCATATTATGCATGTATTATACATATAAACGTTTTTATTGAATCACTCCATCTATTTAAAAAAATCGCAACAAAATCCGTTGCGTACTTTTAAAGATCTAAGCATACATAGGGAAAGACAGACAGCGGGAAGCGACTTTATAGTAGTGCTATATACTCGTAAGCGACTTATACTATGTAGTGAAGTGACATGATAGTCGTAAGACTTGATATTTAGCTTTTAACTATCCTTTTTGGGAATTATTAACGTTATAAATTACTTCTAAGTATTAGATTTGATAGCAATAAATAAATTAATATTCAATTAAAATAAATAAATTATTCCATTTTATGCCTTCATCTATTGCTAAAATGGAATAATTTATTTATTTTAAAAACTAATATACTAATAATTATTATATACTAATAATTTACTTACTATACTAATAATTTATTTATCTAAAAACTTATTTAACATTAAACCTTTAACGGAAACCAACGGTTGAATGCATAATATAAGTACTGCTTAATTGATGTACCTACTATCTTCACAGGACAGTTCACAATTTAATTGGCAAATAATATTAAAAGATTCAATAAATTGACAGAGGAACTCGAATAATTAATTAACAATTACAGTTTAATTTATTCAAAGGTGAGAATTATTGAAGTTTTTATATATTTCAATAGCTTCTCGACGTTTATTCATTCATTTTAAATCTCATATAATTCGGGTCACACCGTGTCAAATGCTTTCGAAAGAAAAAAAAGGGACTGACCACTTAAGGAAAATCACATAATTGAAGAACAGTAAACGATGCGTAAAGTGGGGGCGACCCTTCAAAATAATTCTCGATTCGAAGTCGTGCCTTCGTCGAAGGTCAGAGGAAGGGTCCATACATCATAAGCGCTCCATAAAAGATTAGGAAGTGCGTGACAAGTGACTTCATCCATCCTTAACGCTCATATAATCTTCGAAAATCATTTTTATCATTATTAGTTTATAATAGACTCGTATATCATTATAATTTGATTTAGTCCTCTTCTATTACCAAATTCGTTTAAATGTTATAGGCGAGAAACGTTACAGGAACGCGTAACGCCTACCTTGAAATAGAAAAAAAATAAAAATAAAAATTGCATGTTTTTAGAATAAAAAAGGACATGGGTTCATAAGCCCGTGGATGTATATCACTTTTAAATTAAAAAAATAAATAAAAAAAACGTTACAGGAACGCATAAAATTTTGTTTCTGTTTTACACTTAAACTATTTAAGATTTTGAGATAGAGACATACATGAACAAACATATTTTAATGAAAAAATATTTGTGTTTGCTCGAAAACGAAAAAAACGACTTCAATTACTTCGACAAGTAGTACAACGTAAATAGACAGAAAAAAAATACAGTCGAATTGAGAACCTCCTCCTTTTTTGGAAGTCGGTTAAAAAAAGTCACACGTACCCGTTGTCAAAGACTACTACTAAAAAATGTGGCAATGATATAGTTAGTCAAATTTAATTGAAACTACAAGACAAGCATCAGCTTTAGATTAAAATAAGAATCACAAAAATCGGCGTACCCGGTGAAAAGTTATGCGGTAGAACACAACATAGGTACGCATTATTAAATATAACGCGAAAGCTGCTGACACAACACGTACCATCTTTCGATAAAAAAAAAAATCATCATAATTGCTCTACTCAGTCAAAAGTTCTGAGGTAACATAAACAAAAAAAAATCGAATTGAGAACCTCCTCCTTTTTTGAAAGTTGGTTAAAAGGTTCGAAACATTTTTTATGAAGTCAAATACTGTAAAATTATTACTAGTAAAAGTTATGCTACTTTGCCACATACGAAAGACGCACTAAATAGTTTTTATTTTATTACAACATGGCAATATTATTAGTCAAATATAGAATAAGTCGCCTGAAATATTAATAGAGTACTAGTAGATTATTCATTTTCACTACAAGTAATTTACTATCTGACAAATGAAAATTACTTCAATTCGTTTTACAACAAAAATGCCACTACTAATTGACAAATTAGTATTTTTCATGTAGTAGGTACATGCAACGGCAAGGTATCTTTATAATTTTAAGTATTCGAAAACATCGAATCAAACTCTTAGTGTAATAAAAAATGTCTGGAGGATTTGTATGTTAATAAATAACTTATATCCTCACTGATTAAAATTCCCGAGCGTTAATGCTTTTAGCAATTCGAATACAAAAAATAAAACCAAGGTT
Source organism: Melitaea cinxia (assembly GCF_905220565.1). NCBI lineage: Eukaryota > Metazoa > Arthropoda > Insecta > Lepidoptera > Nymphalidae > Melitaea > Melitaea cinxia. The sequence continues at coordinate 12,396,813 of NC_059399.1, forward strand.
ATGCACTCGACTCGTCCCAGTTGCTCAACGTTTAAAAACATTGCGCGTTCCAAATATTTTATAGTTCGAAACGAAATGATTGTGGTTTGACGATTATTAAAATGTAATTCCCGAATCACCCTTAACGATGCCTCTTGAATCACTCTCCGGAAATTCGAAAACTTGCATAAGCACCGAGCACTTGATATACCTGCTGAAATCAATACACGTTCATGATACTTTTCTAAAGCAGATCGTGTCAATCATTTAATGCGATACAGGATAGTGTAGTACACAACTGAAAACACTCAATGCAACACTTATTTCTGACTTTAAATCTATAATTATTTACAATAACACTTTGAATTACATTGACTAAGTTATCACACCAATCACTTACACGTTCACTAACAAATTATCATATTTATAAGACAACAATCCCGCCAATAGACTACAAAATGGCGACTGACCAATCAGAAAAATAGTATTAACTATTCGGAAGATGATATTATCTTTGTGCTCTTCCGGTACTTCAACATAAATAATATTATAATTACAATAAAAACAAAATGACAATCAAAGCAATCTTACAAAATAATTAGAAGCAAACATTAGAATATAACAAGTATTTATTGGGTGACTTTCCTGTAAAACAGATAATAAAGATGGTAACTGACTAATCGTAAATGAACATTAACCATTCGATAGATGGTGTCGACATCTATGTACTATTCCGGTATTAAACGAATAAACAATAAGAGTAATATCGATACAACCAATATTTTAATTATTGTTAGAATTACAAATTTAAATGCTAACAATAGTCAGCACAAATAATACAAATTAATAATTATGTATTGGCCCCATAGAGCAGTTTGTTCTTGTCATTATATTCCATTACGCGACATTTTTGCATTTCTTGTATCTATTTCATATTGACTCTTTAGCGATTGAATAGATCTTAAATCTTCAACCTGTACTATGTTTAAAAAATTCTAAAGTACATTTGCAGGTACCTAATGATCTACTTTTTACTTAAATCCCCGTACATCTGCTACCTACTACCGACTGAAAAATAATCCACAAAGGTGGCTTTCTGAAAGTGTACTTACGAGTTAAAAGCAAAGTATTAACTACCGCCTATTTAAAAATAAAAAATGCAGCGGTACTTTTCTATTTTCTTATATAATAGTACATAATTTAAAAGTAGTCGCTAGTGTAAACAGGGATTGGGTAATAGTTGAGTATTTTTAGGAACCGTTTACAGAAAGCTAACTAATTCATTTTTATTTTATCATTTTATCAATCAACGTCATATATTTATGTTTTCTAAATAAGACAAAATTTTCTGATCATCCTAGACTAATTATTATTGATGATCATCCTCTACACATAGGCATGCTTGTGCGAACGCTTTAACAAGACTGTGTTCGCTTTCATTTGAGCTCATAATAATGCTGTGAAAATTGTGAAAGAAAAAAGCTGATAAAGTCAGAACGTAACCACTGTAATTTATCTGTCATAAAACCGTAATGTATATAGTGACTTATTGCCCCGAACTTAACAATAGTCAATCAATTCAAATAAGTAATAAAAAAATAAAGCCTGGATTAACTTTAATTCATACACGGACATTTAAAGCAACGTACATATGTACTCTTTCTTTTCACAAACTTACTCTTAACTATCCACCGCACTAATGATAACGAGAGGACCTTTTTGTGAGTGTGCCATTCGTCTTCCAGCCCTCGATGTGTCCATCCGTTGTTTGAACATGGCACCTAATGAAGTATACTATTTTTTGCGATGGGAACAAGTAATTATCATTTTTTTAAAGCACATTATAAAGCTAACGATTTTTTGTGTGTATTTGACAGTGCGTCAAAACAAAAAACAAACTAGTTCGAAAAATAATAGAAAAATATTATTTCATTAAACAATATGTGACAAAACAACTGACCGTTACTTAAATGTTAAAATCTAATTTGGTATGTATTGAAACTGGTCCTGGATGAATCGTGTGGTATATAGTAATTTTAAAAGCATATGTGTATTTCTTCTTTTATAACAGCTTATTACTTTGCTGCTAATAGAGTAGACAGGACAGCTAAAATTGTTGACCTTTAAATTACAGCACTCAAGCGGCGACCGCGTTTTCCCTCACAATCAAAAATTTAAATGAGCTTCCGTCGTTCCAGGATCCAAGGCAGTATTTTTTCTCCTCTAATGCCATTTTCGGTGGTATTACTCTTAAATGAATATTCATTCAGGGCAAAATCGTTTAGAGATAATAGATTGAGGCTCATATTAGGCACTCAATGAATTATGGATGTCGGTTTTGTATGAGAATGCGGTGCTCTATCGCATTAATTCACTTTAAAAATATTAATTGCTTAGTCAATTAACAGTGCTTGACGTACGCTTTTTTTCTCAATAAAGAACGTTGAAATCAACAATTCTCGGTGTTTCTTATACAAATAAATACTTACATTAATATATAGATAAAACTAGCTGTCCCGGCAAACGTTTTGCCGCTAAATGCTATTAAAACTTAGGGTTTGTGGTAGAAGGGTGAAAATTTAGGGCTGTATGTATTTTTCAATGCCAAATTATAATAATATATAAAAATATTTAGAGTGGGTCACCCTTATCATTTATGGATATGAAAAATAGATGTTGTCAGATTCTCAGACCTACCTGAGATACGCATAATATTTCTTAAAAATCGGTCCAGCCGTTTCGGAGGAGAATGGTAACTAACATTGTAGTACGAGAATTTTATATATAAGAAGATATAATAAGCTAAAGTAATCAAATTCACTTAGATAATAAAAATGTTATAGTTAAGTTTATCGCATTAAATTTTATTTTATTAATATCTATTTTATTCATTTCATTAAATATATTATTTTATTTTTTTATTTTTTGATTAGGAACAAAGAATTTTTAAGAATAGTTATCCTTCTCTGCAGAATCTGACAAACCTGACACTTAAGTATTGTTAGCAACTTAAGTAAACTTAAAAAGCTACCGATTTGAGATAAGCATATTTTAGTTCATAATTTCTAGTATAATTCGATTAATACTTTAAGCCCACCAACCTTGTCTATAAAAAGTCCTTCCATTACCTGAAAACAAAAAAAAAATACATTTAACAACCGAAACTTTAATTACTACCGTAAAAAATATTTTTGATACGAAAACATTCGATATATTCATTCATTCAATTCAATAACAAAATTGTTACATGTGTATATTCAGTAGAAAAATGTATGAGTATTCTAAAATTATAGCTCTCAACGCTCAGTGAGTACTATTACCTCGACTTACCTCGTTCAAAACAAAAAGAAATTTTATTTCAATTTGAGCTATTCGCTTCAAATAATTACAAAATAGTGCCACTTTTCATAATCCAGCTATACCGGTTTATTTACCATGTTGTATAGTATGCCGTCCCTGCTGTCAACGATATTGTTGTTTGATATGTAACAAAAAAAAAACAGCAAACAGCGGAGTAAGGCACGCACATAGAGTTACATGCTATATTTAATATCACTACAATTTTTAAAATTGATAAGATTTTATACGTAATTTAAGTCATTAGCCGATTGTTATACAAACTTAACGGTTTGATTTAAAATTGACAAAAAATAATATTTCCTTAAAATATATTTAATGGAAGCCTACCCACATCACAAATATAATAACGAACCTCCAAGGAATGAACTTTGACACAATTGAAATTCAGTTTTCACCGGGAACGCATATTACTTAAACCTTGTTGAATTTCAACTCTAAAGAACTCTAGCACTGAAATTGAAAAAAAAATCAACTGTTCTAGATATATCCTCAGGAGTATAAAGAAAAACGGTTCTTATTACCTAGCCAGTCGAAAGTAAGTTACCATTGTTGAAAGTTACAGTTTTCAATCTTGAACAACTTAGTTCATAATTCAAGCTCCTGGGACGAAACTACGACCACCGTTCGCCACCGGGAATTTGTGAGTTCGTGCAAGAACTTATTATACTAACACAAACAAACCATCCTATCAGCTCGTCACGAGTTTTGAGCACGCTATTCCCTAAGCTTGAATGACCATTGTTAATAAGTGGGCCGACACTTAAAAAATGTCCTTGGTGGTACGACAGCAATTACTATCAAGTCAGCTTGCATCCGCGACTGTGTGAATATTTATTTTGAAAACACTGACGGGAAATATGGAATTCTTCATACAAACTTAAAGATTTGTGATAGCAATTCTAATTGAATAAATTAATATAACAATATTAATCATATTCTTATTATTACTAAGAACATCTGCGTTACGCTTCTTTCTTCTTTTTAACGGACTTCAAAAAGCAGGAGGTTATTAATTCGGTTGCCGAGTTTTTTTTTTTTTTTTTGATTCTTTTTTTGTTCGATACGGAGGGAATCCGCCTTTCGGTCCAATAACATTTTATTTAGTTTGTCCCAGTAGTTTTCATTTTACGAGTGTTTTTGTTCACAGTGCTGTGGTATTATGACAATAGTCACCCCCTCTCTTCCCGTGAGTGTTAAGTGATAAGAGGCGACTAAGAGATAACACAGTTCCGCTACCACCTTGGAACTCACACAGGCCGAAGACGGGCAGCTGCGTATTCGGTGCGACAAAACCCTTTGTCCTATGTCCTGAAGTGGACTGCGATAGGCTGAAGTGATGAGTATTTTTGTTCGTTTTAACGATTTAATTTTCACGACTTAGTGTATGGCTTTTTTAAGGGGAAAACAACGAAATCTAGTATAGTAGTAATTCTGAAGACAGTACTTACTTAAAAAGTAAAAAATTTAAAAAAAAACTACGTTTGAAAAAACCGCCTTAAAATATTTCTGAAATTATTTTTTGCTTTGTAGGTTTTAAGTCACTTAATAATAATAATAATATTCTCTATTGTACACCAAAATACAAATAAACAGACTAGTAATAGTAACTAAAAACATAGATGTACAAAGACGATCCTATCGCAGAAGAGCTTTTTCTTCCAGATAACCTTTGGACTCAGAACACGGTATATAGTAGCGACGGATAGGAAGTGTACAATATGAACATTCAAAGGAGGGTTTTTCCAGAAGTAGGTTATTTTTCTTTTCTACAGTCCTATTGATATTTGTACCATTCAAATTTTTGTCTCTAGGCATAATAGCCTCACATACCTATAGACAATTAATTTCAATGAAACCATATACGATAAGACTACTCGTAGTAGAAAACTCGTTACTCGTAGTCGCCTGCCCAGCGTGGTTACTATGAGCAACACACATGAGTTCACACCATTTTTAGCGTGAACTTGTGGAGGCCTATGTCCAGCAGTGGACTGTGATAGGCTGAAATGATAATGATGATGTGTAGCTTCTTGTTACATTAGCTTAAAACATAGCAACAAAATAATTGTTGCCAGTCTTGTCTCTTGCTTTACATACGCTAATTGCGTTTCTCAACAGCAAGGACTTACTAGATGCTTAATAGATGCTATCGCATATACACCAATTTTCACATAATAGGTGCATCTCTGTGTCAAATCCCCGCTTGGACCGCGTGTCGTCGTCTGATAAGCGTTCGTCGACGGCTCTGGTTGTACAAAACAAAAGAGATAGCGAATAGTAGAAAAATATTACAACCTACATAAATCAATATAACAATCTTAATTATATTTCGTTATTTCCAGTATCTACACAAGCAACGATTAACACATTAAAAAAAAAATTTAAAATGTTAAAACTAGTATATTAAGTTAAAATATGTAAAATAAATTTATCGGTCTTAATACATAGCAGCAAGACACGGTGCAGTCTAATAAAAAACCAATAAGAAAAAAATAATCTATGCAAATAAAATTAGTGTCTGTTTGTAATATTAAAATAACCGCTTTTTACTAAATGCATATGGATGTACACACAGTACATATACCAAAATAACATTTTTTACAATTTTTGTCTGTCTGTCTATCTGTCTGTTTGTTCCGGCTAATCTCTAAAACAGCTGCACCGATTTTGACGGGACTTTCACTAGCAGACAGCTGCTGATGGAGTAACTTAGGCTACTTTTATTTTATATTTTTTTCTTTTATAACTGCGAACAGAACAATAACTATATTTTTAAATTCCACACGGACGAAGTCGCGGATTCGCGCAGCTAGTGTTTAATATAAGATTAGATTTATATTACACGAGTGTTCAAAATAAATAATTTATGTAAAACACACACACACCCATGTATTCACTGACTAAATAAGCACAAAAAAGGCTTACTAGTCTAAGAAAAAGATTAATACCATATCAAATGGTAAATACACGAATCAATTAACTTCATCTATCGGAACTCTATTGGGTTCCGATAGATGGCGTGTGTGTGGCATTACGAGAACCGTAACGAGGTCATCCGTTCAATAGATTTTACTCCTCATATTTTTTTCTTACAGGGGGGCCTTACATTAAAATCGATTCATAAGGAGTAATCTCCAATAAACTCCTAAAAAATATTGTATCAAATATCGATGTAAATTTTACCATTTGTTTCAAAGTCTCTCAAATTTCCTAAACAACATTAAATGACTATAACAAAACAAATCTAAACGAGATCACGTCACATCACATCCTATCACCCTATTTCAACCATTGTCAGTTACACAAACTGAAACTCGACAGAAATTATAAATGTACCGCGTATGCAGCGTTATGAAAACGGAATCGTCTTATCTGTAACGTTTGATGGACATTTATTTACCATAACAATGGGACGAGATATAACGAAAATTTTCAATTAAATAAAACAAAACGTCGCGTCGCGGCGTATTGTGCGATGCGACAGTTGGCGACGGGATAGTGGAGCGGCGCGGAGCGTTGCGGATGTCCGTCGTCTGAATGGTACACTCGAGCGCTGACGCGAAGGCCGGTCTCTACTCACAATACTAAGACAAGAATAGAATTGATATAATATTCTGACTTCATTACATAATATAAATGAACATAAATAATCAATTATTTATTTAACCAATCAAATAGTTAATAACCTAAATTAATAAATTATGTGTCATTAAGAACGTAAATAATTTTTACTACGACTAGCCCGTTGGCGCAGTTTGTAGTAAGTAACCCTGCTTTCTACTCCGGAGGTTCGATTTCCACCCCGTGTAACTGTGTGTCTGGGTGTAATATATATGTTTACTAACTATTACCCGCGGCTTCGCTCGAATTGTTTTTTTTTTTTTCATAAAAAGTATCCTATGTTACTTCTAATACCTCTAAGAATACGTGTACAGTTTCGTGATGATCGGTTAAGTAGTTTCCACATGAAAGCGAAACAAATTAGTGTGGATTTATATATGTATGATTATCGAAAAAAATATGAAGCTATACCAGTTGACTCTTACCTATAACACAAGCATTAAGTTGATGTTGTAGATATTTATTTGTATATTTATTTTTAAAAAGAAAACTCTTGACATTTCTATAAAAAAAGAAAATTTCTGACATTTCAAAAACCAAGATTTTATTTTAAATGCGCTAAAAAAGGATAAAAAACCCCATCACCTTGGGTGGTCCGCCATGTTGGATTTAGAAATGACGTTACGTAACTAACCAAGTATTGTTATCCAAACTTCAGCAAAATTTCAGCTCAATCTGTTGAAGATATATATGCTTTAAAATTAAGTTGCAAGATTCCGCCCTAACAAACATACTCGAACATACTTACATAAATACGCACATTCATTGCAAGTTAAATAAAAGCTTCTAAATAGATAGTATATCTGATATTTTAGCTTGTAACATGGAGGTTCAGCTTCAAAATGGCGTGAAGCTCGCTCGCGCCATTACGCTCGGAATGGCGGAGATTAGAGCGATATCATGCGAAGGTGGCGCCTAAGAATGTCTAACGAGAAATTAGATCACGCCGATAAATGCCAGTGGAACCTATACTGATATTAAACTGTAGGAACATTTTAGAGATTAGCTAATTCTTTTGAAAACATTTCATATTAATTAACAACTTTAAATTTTGTTGTTATCGGTGTAAATATCTTTTTAAAATAAATGACAAAAAATTATATTAATAGTACTATATTTTTTTTTGGTTTAACATCTTTGTGATATAAGACAAATATTTGTATTCAACAAATAATTATATTAGTATATTTGAAACGCGCGATTCAAACCGCGCTACACTGACTCAGCAGAGTATCTCCCCTCGTTTCCTGCACAAATACGTAACGCGTATGTAAATATACAAACTTTATTTTATATGTCTGATACTGGTAAGTCGACGCTAAGATATGAGACATAAAAAATTACAGCTTACAAATGTACGGTACTTTTAATACCATATTGTGAAGGGTATAAATCCACTAGTGTCTATTTTGGTCTCAACCCACAGCATTGTATACGGTCTTTAAAATTTTAATCGTTACATTCACCCTATCCTGATGGCACACAGAAGACTTGCTACCACGTGTTCATTCTGAACATGCGTAACACTTAGGGAGAACAAAAATATAGGGCCCGGCAATTTGTGAGTTGTACGTGTGACTCCCTAAATAAGATTTTACGTCACTGCTAAGACATATTAGCAGCTTTGTTAAATGTATGGTCATTATCTCTCCGTACATATATTTCTTATAATTAACAATTTTTTTACATTACACTGACTTTATAAGCAAATAACTTTTTTTTTCATTAATATAAAAATAACAAAGAGACTTTTATTACAATAAAATACACATGTTATAAAACTAGTTACCTTCTTTTATAATATTCTATGCGTTAAAATGTTTACACTATCTTAGGCATGTAAACTATGACTAAACAAACAGAAATATGCACATTCGCTGCAAGTGTTACAAGTTTAAACAGTTTAAAGGTTATCTTAACAACATGCAAAGTGGTATGCGCATAAATTAAAATAGTTTTTATTTATAACTATTATTTACACCATTGCATTATAGTATTATGCATAATCTTAAATCTTAAATGTCATTACGGTTGTTTGAATATAATGTTTGAATAAGGCCTTAACAAACGGAGGTATTTATTTATTCCTAATAGACACCGAAATACAGACACATATAAAGAAAGATACAATACAAGATGTACAAAGGCGATCTTATCGCTAAATAGCGATTTCTTCCAGATAACATTTAGGTGCTGGACACGATACAGTAGCGGCGGTTAGAAGTATGGGCATATTAAGGCCGAAAAATTAATAATAAATAACGTTAAACAAATTGTTACATGAGGTATTACGTTACCTGCAACGTAAATGTCGAATAATCGATTAAAAACTACCTGTCAAACTATATATAATTTTATTAATACGTACAAAGCTATTTCAAAAACGTCATTTCTAAGGCGGTGCATATGGAATATTTTGAATACCCATTGCTACAGCGATGCGAAAGATGAGTGAATGAATTCAATTCAGATACGGAACCCATACATACCATTTTATCAATTCATAGCTAATGGAATATTAGTAAATTTATAGGACTCGGTATGCTATTGCAGTTATTTTATACGTGTACAAGATATATAATATAAGATAGTAAAAATATTATACGATAGTTAATAAATTAGGTATGGCTAATAAATACTCTGGTGCTACCTTTGTTAGTCATTGTACATATGCATAAATACAAAGATTAAAATCTTTTTAATACAGTAAATAGTTCTGTTTAAAATATAATATCGGTTATTTTAATCAGCGATGTATTTAAACCAATCAACATACATATTTTCATACATTTACATACATATTTTAAGCTAGTTCTATAACAAAATACTTTGCAGAAACAAACGTAAATCTATTTACTGTAATTTTTTTTAGCTAACTACCAAACACTGTAGCTGCTTTAAAATTTAAATCTTATTTACATTCACCCCCCAGCGCTGTGTCGCTAAAATGGTTCTTAACTAACACTAAAAACATCACCCCTGCGGGACTATTTTCGGTAGCACGTTAGGACTGTTAAAATAGAATATCAGTGACCCAGAATATAAAATTCAATAACTAGTAACCGAGGGTTGCATTTACCTGCACGTTACACATATACATATACATAGATCTATCGCTAAAGTTACTTCTATGTGCAGTAAGATAGCGGGTGAGAACATGAAGTTAGCGTACGATACGATTTCTTGTTTTGTTTATTCCATGTTATTAATCAGAGTAATGCATTTTAACATTGGAAGATTTATGCAGCATAGCATTGTGAATTTGTGATATGTTTTTATAAAATATAAAAACAACATACGACGGATGCTTATAAATATTGATTGAGTTAAATTAAAACTATAAACAAAACCACATTTTATTATGCGTTCTTTAACTATTGATCATAATTTGATTTTAAAGCTTTGTAAATTATTGATAACTATTGCTCAAAACAGATTCCACCTTTTGTTAGACTGTTGCCTACATATTCACACATTTACGATGTAGCGTGCTAGCGTATCCTTTCATGTGTTTTATGTGGCGTGCTACGATATCACGTAGTCATAATCATTTTGATTACACTCTTGATAGAGCTTTTACTGTATGTTATTTCAATACAAATATGTATTTCCAGTAAGAAACTTCATAGTCGTGTCAAACTTTTAGTTAAATAACTTACACTTAGTATTAATAATGATCACACTATACGCAGTATATTATTTTATTTTATCAAATATAAATACTGGTACTATATCGACGAAGATGTTTATAGCTTTGTTTCACAATTTGGATATTTATGAACTGTTACTATTTTTAACCCCCGACGCAAAAAGAGGGGTATTATAAGTTTGACATGTGTGTCTGTGTGCGTGTCTGTGTGTGTGTCTGTGTGCGTGTCTGTCTGTCTGTCTGTCCGTCCGTCCGTCCGTCCCTCAACGCAATGTATTTTTTTTTAGAATTATTAATACTCGTACATACGTAGGTACTTTAAGATTGAGTTTCTTTCATTATTTTTTACTTTTTAAAGGCAACTCAGGTTATTGTGTCAGGGGTTTTTTAAATTTTTAATTTAATTTTTATTGGAAAACAATTTTTGACGCCGTGGGAGAAAATATACGTAATAAGCATATTTTATTCTTAAACGTAGACCTAATTATGTCAGGAGTTTAAGACTTCCGCTGTACTTATCATCTCTATTGATTATACTGAAACGATTTAACAATTTCAAACAAATCAAATTTAAATTGAACTTTTTTCATATGGAAAAATATTTTGTATACAGTTGCAAAATCCGACATTCACTCATACAGACGTAATAAATATTTTTTTAAGACTAATGAAAATGTGTTCAATAATGATTACTTAAAACGAGTCCGACTTGTCTTTTTTTATCCAAATATAAATAATATAATGTATCTACATACGGTCATCAACGTCTTTATTTTATCACAGGCTAATGGTTCTAGATTGAAATCATAAAACAATTGTCAGCTTTTTTATAAAGTTGTCTTCAAGGTCATCTATCTTTAAACTCGTATACTGGTAGGTATGCGTATCGCGTGTCCCTTTTTAAATGATGCTAATATCCAGATAAAGTTTTTGAAAATGAATCTTAAAATTGTTTTATAATAAAACGACTTTGAAATAATTTTAGGTATATTATATAAATAATTTTATGTAAGTAATTATTTGCCTCGGTGCAAAATATTCATAAAGTTTAAAAACTGTAGGATTTATTTTAATAACTTTTTTTCAGATATTATATTTCTTAAGTATGTTTTACAATTAATTAAGTACTTTAAACTTTAAAACTTGTTAAATAATAATTATTAGGTATTTGGATTTAGTTTTCTCTTAATTTTTTTTTATAAAATCAGCATAACCCTAAAAAACATTAGCTGAAATTTGACATTAGTGTATTGTTCCATAATTCCATTTATTAATTTTCTACATCGTAAAATAAGTTAATAAATAAATAAACAGGTAATATCAGAGTTATAACAATGAACCTAAAACTAAAAACCTTAAGTATATATATATACATAATATAATAACTAAAAAATATTATTAAAAGGAGTCCCTTTAGGCAAGGTTCCGAAGATACTGGCAGCGTTCCCCCCATTGAAATAACTAGACTAATTCTTTGTCCGAAGTAGCTGCCAGCTCTTCGGTCTCCTGCGACGACAAATAATTTTCTCTTTAATCAGTAATTTCCTTGTTATTTAGATATAAGTATAAGACATCTTGAAATCTAATGTTTTAAAATATAATTTAATGGTCTTAAGTTCATAACGTATACATTGAGTTAAATAACTTACACAAGAGCAACAAATAAATCAGTAACTGGAGATTATAACCGCACACTCTGTCATATTATGACTTAAAATAGGTAGGTACTTACTTTAAATTCAAGACGAACTTATAACTGGTATTAAAATAATGAAAAATAGTTTATAGTATAAAAAGTTTAACTGACAATTTTTCACAGGATTTGTAGTTCCGTAAAGATATCTTCGATAAGATTTAACATTTAAAGTTTTAAGGGTTATTGTGTGAGCTACAAATATAGATATTAACATAACCAAAAATCTGTTCAGATAACCTAGTTACTAGTTAGTCTTAAAACGATGGCTAAATTGCGGGTTGTCATCACTCGTTCCGTCGTTAACGGTTAGTCAGTAACAACAGCTGCGGACATTTTTGAACACAAACCACAGTTTATTTTTAGGTTAACTTTGTTTGTTTACACATTAATTCGGTTAAACGTGGTCGGAACAAACGAACGTTTGAATATATTCTAACATAGTCAGCTTTTAGAGAGATTGTAAATAAAAATTCAACCGTGCTCTATGGTATCATTGTATATGTAATTTTACCTTTCTATTTGACCCCAAACGGAAGGACGATAGTATAATAGCACGTTGTATAGCTTTGCATACTTTTATATCCTCCATCTGTTACAATATATATTAGACACTCTTGTTTAACTTGTCTTTACAAGCAATTAAGTGCAAAAAAAGTCCTACTTAAACTTAAATTTAATGTTAAACCTTACTTTATAAGCATTTGTCTACCAAACGCTGATATAAATAAAGCATAGTCGAAGTTTATAAATATTTAAAAACACAGTCGAATGTTATAACGAAAGATTAATGACAGTAAAGCATAAAGTAAAATTTCAACTGGTTTTAAGCGCGTCCACACTTCACCTGCGCGCTTCGCATCGAGGTGAAGGTCACGTGCGTCCCGCATTAACCGAAAGAACGCGAACCAGTCCGAACTAAAAACGTGAAAATGTCAATGTAAATATTGTATTCCCGCCACGCGGCCATCTTGGATTTCGGTTTAACCGGTTTGGGATGAGACGCTAGTAGCATCGGAATGTCTCTTTTATTGGATTTCTTCTGGCTGACACAGCTGTATGACGGATTGTCCCAACAGTCCGAAACATCAGCAATTCTTGTATGTTTTTATCTGCCTTTATTATATTATTAGCTTTTACCCGCGGCTTCATTCGTAGGTAGGTAATTTTTCATTTCAATCTTTTTAAAATATCATTCCACAATATATGCTTAAACATGTCTATTGTTTTCTATTAAAGTTTAATAAAATAAATAATAATATTTCTAATTTCTTTAATATCTTCAAGTAATATATAAAAATGAATACTTAAAATTATAATTAATAATAATGATGAAATAAATGAATATATGTACCGGGAAATTTAGGGAAATTGTGTTCAGTAATCTTGCCGTAGGTGTCGTATGAGGCGACTAAGGGATAACACAGTTCCACTACCATCTTGAAACTTATAAAGCCGAGCGATGGCGGGATAACCATCCAACTGCTAGCTTTGAAATACACAGGACAAAGTCGGGGTGCAGCGTCTTCGGTTCGGTCACCAACCCGCCTGCCCAACGTGGTGATTATGGGCAAAACACATGAGTTCACGCCATTTTTGGAGGCCTACGTCCAGCAGTGGACTGCGATAGACTGATGTGTGTGTGTGTGTGTGTGTGTGTGTGTGTGTGTGTGTGTGTATTTCTTAGAAACTCTTTCTTACTAGATGTAGTAAGCAGTTAATTAATATTATTCTTAAACAATAAATTTCAAATAAAATTGAAAAAACATGAACTTCATATATAAAAAAAGCGTGTATGTCAGCTTTGACGCAAGACTGAAGTTTACTCCTTCAGATCGGCTGTCTAAATAGGCACAAAAAAAGACTTACTAGGAAAAAGATTAATACCATTTCAAATGATAAAAAAAACGAATCAAATAACGCCATCTATCGGAACCAAGTGGCGTTATTAGAAAACGTCGTTACGCCTATACGCGATAGGCGGCGTCACGAGAAACTTAACGAGGTTATTCGTTAAGTAGATTTTAACCCCCTTTTTTCATACCTTATATGAAAATCGATTCACTCCAATAAACTAAAAAATAAGCCTTTTATAGAAATATATTAAATGGATAACCCTGAACAGCACAGTAATATTGTGATGACAATAAATCAATAAAAAGCTAACAGATATTAAATAAGTAAGCAGTGATACAGTCATCCTTTTTAATCGACTTTAAAAAAATGAGGAGGCCCTTAATCTGGATGGACCGATTTCGATTATTCTTTTTTTAATCGAAAGATGGTCTTGCCATGTGATCTTATTTGAATTGAATCGAGATTTGACAAGTACTTTTCGAGTTATCTCTTGTTCTTCTTTAGGTTAATGGCTTTTAATAGTGCCAAATGAATTAATTAGCTATCTCTAATAATGCGTATTTACTTGACAATTTTTTCACCTACCACGTATCATTACTGTTCGACGTAATTGAAGTCGTTTTTTTTTTCGTTTGTGAGCAAACACAATGGATTGTTCAATGTCTTTGTGATATACTCTACATTAGTACTTCTACTGTCATTTTATCTTCTTGTACGCACGTAATTTATTTTTTGTTTATTATATAATGCATTTTCTCTAAAAGTAAACTTATTGTTATTTTTTTATATAAAAATAAAGTTTTTAAATGGTAAGTAAATGCTACTTTTATAATAAAAAATAATAAAAGAAGCACAACACAACGTCAGAAGGATTGCAATCCCTGAGTAACAACGATACACCCATATAAAATCCTATCTAACTTAGCAATATACACTACTGAATTAGAAAATATTGGATCTAGAAAAGTGGTAATAACAAACAGTCTCACAAATTACTACAGCAAAGGACTATTTCTACAACACGTAATTTAATACTTAATCCCCTTTCGCTTCTGAATCAGAACAAAGCCAGCAATTAAGGTTCATAATCGCCGACACCCCTATAATTAATACTAGAGAAATTAAAACTCCTGCAATAAGCGTACCGTACGAGCTCCACAAAAAAAAAACACAATCCAAGCGTTGTGCTGTACCGAACATTAATTAAGACGAAAGCGATAAGCACCGAAAGGTCTCAAGATAAAGTGAAAGAATTGATCCTTATGTTCTTTGAGCAAAGTCGATTTCAAACGAAACAATTGACCAGTTTGTTCGAAACACATTGCGGTTTTAAAAAAGGTCGGCATTAGTGCCGACAGATTTTCAATTGGACTGCAAGCTTTTATTGTATATATTGTGGAAAAGAGATATCTAGGTTTAGAAAACAGTGGAAACAACTGCAATAATACAGATATAGCTCGGTACAGTTAGGGCTAAACTAGCGAACGAGTTGCTAACGAGGGGAAAAGTGCCTATTTCCGAGGCGTAATGACCGTCGTGACAACCTCCGTCACCCGGTCAAACGCAGGGTGAGCCGGTCGGGATGCTAGTTACAAAACAGTCGACAATAACATTTACATGGTATATATGTATATAGACACCAGAACAATAGTTCAAGTGTAAGATAAGAACTACAATAACATTAAGGGAAGAAGTCGGGGTCTATAAATATAACAACTATATCTTGTACTATTACACGAGCAATTCTTGTATATATAACCTGAATCTCGGAAACGGCATGCAGGAAATTTCGGGGGAGATAATATATCTAGCTACGATTTTAAAAAAATGTCGTTTTATCCCAGTCATTTTAGACAATGAAAAAAATGGCTAGAACATCGTTAGAATACGACGGTAAATTTGTAAATAGCTCAGGTGGGAAATCGGCCGGTCGCGATCGACCGTAAAGACCACGGTTCAAATCCTCAAATTTTCAGATCGATTATTGTTTTTTCTTTTTTAATTGCACTCGTTATTTTTTAATTAAATAGCCAGTTCTTATTTTTTTATTATTATATCGGTAAAATCGAAAAAAATTATTCATATTTTATAAATATGTAATTCGTATTTAAATATGATTTCCAAAAAACACGATTTACTAAAAAATACCGAGCTAAGCTCGGTCATCCAGGTACTATGTATATTAACAAGCGTCTGACATAGTGATTAGTGTACCAGTTTTCTGTACGGTCGGGTCGGAACTGATTTACACTAGTGACAAATATTTGGATAAGCCATAAAGATATCTGTTACGAAACCGGTATTGCTTTTGTGTATAACTTGTCACTCGACCACCATGAAGTTTCAGACTACCTTTACTAAATTTGACTTTATAAAATGTTCTTTTGAAGATAAGTAATAAATTTTAAAATAATATCTTAATATAAGTAGAAAAATTAAAAAAGTATTGTAACATTTTCTAAAAAATATTTTATTGTTAACAAGAGTCAAGATCTTAGAGTTAATGATATTGTTGTTGGTTTATTTTTCATTTACAAGAAAGATTTCAGAATTGTTACGACGCTTAAAAAGTATTTATTATTAAGTAAATATTTCTCACTAAAAACGAGTAGATTTCATACAGATTTTTTTCTTTTATTTGCGAAGGTCTGTCTAGATTTATCAAGGTTCGCTTGGTTTTCGTATCTTTTGTTTCAATTTGGTCATGAAAAATAAAGAAGTGCAATTAAACTGGTCTTGAAAGCTGTAAAATCGATGGTATGGTTTGGTCCCCTGTCAGCGGCCCGAGATTTATTCAAAAAGTTCAGCATAGTCAGACGTAAATGTGTTTTATTTTGAGACAAAACCATCTCATCGACGCCGATTGGCTTTTTATTCGATCTGAATTAACATAATATACTTTATTTTTCAATAAATTAATTCGTAGTAAGTAACTCGTACTGCTGCAACTGCTGGCTTTGAAATACACAGGCCGAAGATGGGCAGCAGTGTCTTCGGTGCGACAAAGCTAGCCCTGCGGTCACCAACCCGCCTGCCCAGCGTGATCACTATGGGCAACACACATGAGTTCGCGCCATTTTTTGGGGCGAACTTGTGGAGGCCTATGTCCAGCAGTGGACTGCGATAGGCTGAAATGATGATAATGATGATGATGAACTCGTACTTTACATAACAGCTTGTAACTAACACGCAAGGTGGCCGGTCGGTAGTGGATGAAAATTGAGAGAAAAAGATCGTGCAGTGGCAAGTCAGTAGAGAGGGCCGTAGAGCATACAGCGTAATTTCCAGATGTACACTAAATTTGTATGTATCAATTGAGAACGATAATCATCTAAATTATTATTAGACATTACAACACATTGAGATAGGCTTTGAGGCACATTAAAGCTATTGTTGGAATAATCAAAACCGCGGGTGACACTATAGAATATAAAGATAAAATCTATTATAATATAACAAATCAAATAAAAAGCGGAAAATAGTAAGAAAATACGGTCTTAAAAGTTTATCTTATATCTAAAATCTACAGCAAATTGAAAAAAAAATTATGCACTCTTCTCCTCGAAATTGCGCTAATAAAAGTTCGTTCGAGTTCTGACCGATTAACTATTGAACCGATGCTCGCTGATATCTCCCTAACTTTCTTGGAATGTTACGAGGATCCGAGGCCCTTGACCCGTAACTTTCTCAAACTACAAAACCGGCAGCAATAAATTTGTTTTAACTTTTCAAGTTAGCTTCATACAAACTACGATATTACATACGTTTAGTACGTAAACGATATGGTGGGCATAGTTAATGTATGTTTGAGGTATTACTTTTCACAGATTATTTAATAGTTTTATTGTAGTTTATTTATTGTGTCCTAACTTTACGATAAATTAATATAATTGTGTTTGCTCGCAACTCGCAAACCCGACTTCAATTATTTCGACACGTAATACAACGTAGGTAGACGAAAAAATAGTCAAGTAAATATGCGTTATCAAAGATGATTACTCAAAATGTAGACATTAGATTTCGATCAAATTTAAATGTGACCACAATACAAGCATCAGCTTTCGAATAAAATATAAATCATCAAAATCGGTACACCCAGTAAAAAGTTATGCGGTATACTACAACATAGGTCGACGAAAAAAAGTTAAGTAAAAACGCATTATTAGATATAACTCGAAAACTTGTTAGATCTGAAATAAATCTAAATGAGACTACATGACATGCACTACTTTTCGATTTGAAAAAAAATCATTGAAATCGGTCCATCAAGTCAAAAGTTCTGAGGTAACATATACAATAAACAAAAAAAAATATATAATCGAATTGAGAACCTCCTCCTTTTTTGGAATTCGGTTAAAAATAGGTTGCGCAACTTCATACATTGATTGTATTAAAAGTATAAATTAACTATTTTGTGATTAAACTATTTCCATAAAAATATATCAATTAATCTCAATAATACGTCTTTGAACCTATGAAATTGCCGTTTTTCATGAAATAAGTTAACACAGTTTTTTTTTCTATATATATTTTTTTTTTATTTTTATTATTCAAAGTAAATTACCCATGGAATCAATGCACTTTTCTAACGTAGTGGTGATTTATTGATGCCTTTCTTGAAAAACTCTGCTGGACGGGAGGCAACAAACTCTTCAAAGGCATTGTCGTGCAGGAGCAGCGGAGCCGAGTGATTGACCAAAGCTGGTTGGAGACGTGCGAGCTTCCTCATTATTATGTTTAGTTCTTCACAGTACACATCTGCATTGATGCTTATGCCGTTTGGTAAGTAGCTGTGATGAATCACACTAGCGCTAGACCACCAAACAGTTACCATCACTTTCTTAAGATCATTTTTCGTTAAGGGCATTGTTTAGGTACTGAAACAGGATCTAACCAACTAGCTGAGCGCTTGCGATTGTCGAATAGAATCCATTTTTCGTCACAAGTAACAAAGCGATTGAATATGCCTTCGTTTGTGTCTGTTAAGCAGTGCAAGGCACGTCTCGTCACGTTTTGAAATAGGCAGTACGACAAAACGGCAATTTCATAGGTAAGGACCTAAGTACATATTAGTTACGCGTCACGTTGTTTGTCCGCGATGAACTCCTAAACTACTTAACCGATTTTAAAAAAAATTGCACACCGTGTGCAGTTTGATCCCACTTATTAATATTATTATTTATGATAAAAAATAAGGCGGTACGAAGTTCGCCAGGTCAGCTAGTAGAATTATAAATTTAAGACATGACATACAAAAATCAGCAAGTTTGTCGAACAAAATCTTGACAAATAACGATAATATTTATTATTTTCAATATTAGCACAAAAAAACTTTATTTTCTTGAAAGCCATATGAAAAAAAAAAAACAAGATCCTTGACCTGCCTTTCAAAAGTAATCAACTTTTAGATTAGGCCTAATCTTCCATCTTTAAATTAGGTTCAATATTATATGAACAAAGAGCTGATTTTTTGTGACTGAACCATAAACGGGATCTAATGCACAGAAACCCGCTATAATCGGGAAGGAAGGACCCTTTCTTGAGGTGAGCACTTTTATATGCCTATCAAACCTTATGCGTCCAATAAAACACGATTGTTTTCCATTAACATAGTCTAAGTGCGGTACCTACGTTGATTTTTTGTTATTTATGTACCAACTTGAAACTTTATACTAATTTATAAACTCTGAAATTAATTAGTAATAGTTTTTATAAACAGTAATTAATAGAATAATTATAACCACATTGTGATTGTTGCCTATTCTAAAAAAAAAGTGTAAATGTCATCGCTTCGGAATTCATCTATCGGACAAAAGTTATTCAAATAAAATGAAACCTCGAATGCGGACCGCGCACAACAATGAAAAGGCTGAACGGTTCAAGCTTCGACGTCGTTTTAATTAAAAATAATGTAAAATCGGGATAGAAGTTGGAATAACACAAAATATTAGGTATCTGCCTTGATAAAATTTTTAATTAACACTGTATATTTACCTCATTTAGTAGTAGAAAATGTGATAAAATATTTATTATAGCTATAACAATAACATCGTACGTTTATCAGCAAGAATATTGTTTCCAAAGTTATAATTAAAGCACTTCCCTGTTCTAAATAAATAAAGGCTTTTCCAATCCAAAAAGAAACTGTATAAAAAGAAACATTTCAAATAAAAATAAAAAACGAAGTAAATAGCACTTCGGAATTATTCAAAAGTTTTTCATAATCGTTTTTACATATTCATTGAGATGTCAGAGTGCGTTTGAGACGCGAGTTTTGTACGAATTTGAATAACAAATGGCTGACATCTGCATATGCCTAACTGAGGTTTCCATATTTCCAACAATTCATTATAAAGATAAATAACAATGTTGTCGATAGGCGTGTGAACACAATTCCTATAAACAAAATGTTTTACAGAAATTATTGTCGACAGTGTGTCACAATATTTTGAAGATATTTACTGTCCCCTGTGTAGAAACAAAATTGGTAGGGTAATTTATTATAAAACTTAGTGTAAAAAATTAGAGAGAAGCTTCTCTGTGACATGAGAAGAAAGAGAGCAGTTAAAAGTCGCTGTATCTATATCCGAAGTAAAACAAAGTCGATATTGCTTATTTACTTAAATAGTTAGTTACGTAACTTATTTACTTAAGTAAAAGGTATCTTTATTTTCCTTTATTAATTTCTACTTTTATGTTTATATCGAATGACTGACGACGCACGGTCGCAGACGTCACAACTGGCTGATGCGCTAGCGATCGCGAGTTCGAACCTTTCAAATGACGATTATTTATATAAGCCATACAAATATTTTTTGTATTCTGTTCTCGTGGATTGAGTGTTTCTGAACCTCTGACACAGGATTCAGATCCTACAGGTAATACATCTACCAAATTTTTTAATTATTACATTAAACTAATAATATATTTAAATACATAATATTTATTATTACTTAGTAGACGTAAAAATCAACAAAATAATTTAAGATTATTTTTGTGAACGTATTCACTTTAAACACCGTATATTACAATTATTTATATTATGTTTAGCACCTTTACTTTTTTAACATAATACTAGGTCTAGACAAACAGCAGCGAGGTCATCGATCTACATCGATAAATTCCGCCTTTACGTCACCGGTTGCCAGACAAACGCAAGTCGAATAACAATGATGGATGCCCAGTCTGTCCAGAACAATTATTAAATTTTCCACACACAACACTCCAATACTAATTTAAAAGGTGTGTTATTTAATCACTGTAAATTATTATTTCCGTTTCGCGATTTAAAATAAATACCTTTAATGTACAGTTATGGAAATATTTCAATTTAATATATTTTAGGAGTAAGGCTGCGCCGGGTTATTCTCAAGATAGCTTCATTAATTTTCAGGTTACTGAAGTACCAAGTCATAATAGAACTGCGGGGAAAAATACGGCTCGAATAATAAAGGTATTAGCTACCATTTTTGTAAAAATACTTTTATTATAGAAATAATTAAAAATATCTTTTTTACTGTTTATAAAATAACAATCTATTGTTTGTTTTGAAAACTACTTCGCTTCGCAAATATTTCTAGTGGTTTTGACGGCACGAGCTATGTCGCAAAGGACGTCACTGTCATTTGCAACATTACGACTGAGATGAGACGGTAAATTGCTCATTTGTGTAAAACGGAATAAAATTTGGTATTAGATGGCATTGTGTAAGTTACTAGTACGACAATATTATTAATTTCATTTAATATTGCATACAAAGCTGAGAAACAATTAGAAAAAAAAATCTAAACAAAATATTTTTTGTACTATATTTAGTTGAGCAATTTAACATCGATCTTTTAAATAAAATATTTTACCAGATGTGTTACATATCTTATAAACAATTCATTGTTAGAAGTCATCTGAAAACCTGTACTCATTTTTCGTATACTTATACATAGTATATAAGTAAATAAAATATTTTTATGGTCGCCTTCTGGATTCAAATAATTGAAATCTAATGTATGTTTTTTTTTCTTTTACTTGTCTACAGATAATGACATAAAATATTACATTTATAAGATATATACAATTTCAATAATTTAATTTATTTGTGTCGTTTGCATTTTTTTATCTGATGATATAATAAACACGTATAGTAAATATATAAAAAAGAGCATAATATAACATTAAATTATAGACCGAATTCGACGTTGTTATCGAAGCTTGTCCAATATACCAGAAGACCGACGCAACAGATCCCCAAGAATATGTTCGAGCTCACTCGGAGTTACTAACACTCGCAATTCATTTTGGGTACTGAATATATTATAAAGAGTCAATAAATAATAGACCGTATTCCTACAACATATGACACAATCTTGTACCACACCGAAATACCCGAAATACGGCACAAAATTCGACCATTAACACACACCATTTTCAATTCTATAACAGTATGTACGAGGGACAAAATTGTTCTTCTTTACTTCAGAAGTATTTTTTACAAATCCCGAATTGCTTCCAAGGAAGGCATGCGATAAATATGTTCGGGCCTCGGGGTATCGGAACCTAACACTATAATAAGGATTTTAAATTGATATTTTTAGTATGATTTGAAGGTCAAGTTCTTTAGTTGATAGAAAAAAAAATTATCAAATAATGTAACTGCGATTCAATTTCACTACTTTAATATTAACTTACTGTATCACTTTACTTGCTTATTGTGAAAATTTTAAAAAATTATATACCTTGCTACATGCACATATTTGAATGAAGAAATACAAATTCATAGCTTTAAATCATAAAATTTTTCTTAGCAATAAAGATAAAGGAACTCTTTTGGTCACCAGCAACGTATTTTATGTACAACCCATAACCATTACAGCAAAATTGATTTCAATTTTATGGTTTCTGCTCCCCTGAATCCAATCATTGTTATCGCTTGTGTATGCTATTAAAATGTAATGAGACCAAGCGTTTTAGAATGTGACCCAAATATCTATTGATTTCGTTGAAGCAAGCAGCTCTTTTGTGTCATGAAAGATCTTTTATTTTAGCCCGAGCACTTGATTAAAATCATTTTAGAAAAATTTAGCAGACAGTGAATCGACAACTGCAAAAATAAAAGCATTTGCTTGCGTTATAATTTTATAACTAGAAGTACAAAAAACTCGGTAACACAAAGACTCAATTTACCGCTAAGAAAATTTATTTATCATAAAAAAAATTATTTGCTTTTTATTTCCATTTTCAGTCGTCTTGTTTTGGGTATTGTATCATTATTCATGTATTTACTTGAAATAAAATTTAGAAATGGTTTTAAACTAGTAGGAAATTAACAATGTGTCAAAGGAAGTATTAATAAGGTTTAACGTAAAACTTATACCGCCACAGCACATATTTCTTATTTAT
Organism: Melitaea cinxia; assembly: GCF_905220565.1. Classification (NCBI taxonomy): domain Eukaryota; kingdom Metazoa; phylum Arthropoda; class Insecta; order Lepidoptera; family Nymphalidae; genus Melitaea; species Melitaea cinxia. The sequence continues at coordinate 12,420,365 of NC_059399.1, forward strand.
CAATACTTACATAAATCTTAACAACCAAGCTGTGACCACGCAAATCGCTGTGGTATAGGTACTACATATATCTTATAGGATATCTCAACCCAACGACACAGGCTGACGCTTCGCCAACACTTACTATGGATCCTTGCCAGACAACGCCAACGTAGCGAATTTGCCACCCGCCGTATTAGTTCGATTCACATAGCGGCGAACTGAACACCGTATAGCTCTTAAACTGTAATGGTACTATAAACATCGTATAATAATACACAATATTTTTTATATATACTTATATAAACATACAAACTCCTATATGTTAGATCTAATAGTGATACTGCTATACTGTCCCACATCTATAATTGCCACTTTAGTTTGAACGGAAATTTCAAAGCACCTATCAATAGAACATCGATAAAATTTCACCTTTAAAATAGTTCTAATAAAATATTACTGGATAATTAAATGCATGTCATACAACATAAATTTTATACATTAAAAAGAAAGAAACTAAAAATTGAATAAAAGTATTTGGTTTTGCAAGTTGCGTTGGCATTTAAACGGTTTAAGTGTTTTTGTGAATTTACTAATGTAGTTCGTTAGTCGAGCACAAGAACAGTAAGCAAGTTGTCACTAACATTTCTATAATAATTATTATCATATTGAACCTTTCGTGTACTTAATAACTACATATTTTTTCTTTAATGCGTTTGTTAAAGTCAAACAATAACCTAGTTAATTTTGAGCAAATAATTTTACCAATTAAAGAACATATTTATAATTGACTGCCGTAATCGTCCCATTGATTGCTGAGCTTTTTCTTGCGGTATAGGAATTTTATATTTCTTACGTTCATAAATAAGACATTTTTAAAAAAGTACTTCAAAGAGCTTTTTATTGACACTCTCTGGCTGAATATTATTATATATATTTTTTTCTAACTGGTTTTCGATCTTATTCTTTAAGGAAAAATATTTTGTTTACTTTGCTCGTCTATATTAAGGTTTCTCCTCTTAGTCTTTCATGCTTACATCGGATTTAAGTAATTTATTTTTTAAACCATTACGGATAAAAAGAAAGTAAGACATACGAAGAAATATTTTGCGAAACCGCCTCCTTATTGTACTTAATTCTAATTGTCAAGGATCGTTAATATTTGCTGTGATGTAAAATAAAATATATGTTAACTATATATTTTATATATAAATTAAAATAAAATGTTAGATAAACATACCAAAAGATTATTGCAATACTATTCTATTTTACCTACAGTTTATGATATACATATTCTTAGAAAAAAATAAGTTCCTCCCTGAATCCTCTCAGAATTCCACCTTGCGAGTATTTTATTCAACTACGAACCTTGAATACATGTATTAAGTGGTTGTATTTGCGATTATAATTTATAAGTTTGCGAGCTAATCCGACTTTTTTTAATGTTATATGAACGTCAGTACTACAAACTACGAAGCTTCGATAGGATTGTTGTTTTAGATCGTCTAGTCTGACTTAAATTTTAGATGCCACGAAACATGCGATACTCACTAAAATCACTACATAGTATAAAACAAAGTCGCTTTCTCTGTCCCTATGTATGCTTAAATCTTTAAAACTACGCAACGGATTTTGATGCGGTTTTTTTTAATAGATAGAGTGATTGAAGAGGAAGGTTTATATGTATAATACATGCATAATATAATTGAGGAACACAAGAGAAGGAGAAGAAGAAGAGAAAGAGGAAGTCAATTTCATTTCCCGTGAGGTAATGTCATCGAGGTTCATCATCTTTTATTGCTAACATACTTCTTAGTGAGTATCAATAAAACTGAGGTAGGGCACAGCAGGAATTTCCTGCTCAAAATACGGAGCAGCCCGACTGGGGTAGTACCTCGACCTTACAGAAGATCACAGCAAAATAATACTGTTTTCAAGCAGTATTGTGTTCCTGTTGGTGAGTAAGGTGACCAGAGCTCCTGGGGGGATTGGGGATTGGGTCGGCAACGCGCTTGCGATGCTTCTGGTGTTGCAGGTGTCTATAGGCTACGGTAATCGCTTACCATCAGGTGCGCCGTAAGCTTGTTTGCCGACCTAGTGACATATAAAAAAAAAAAAAAAAAAAAAAAAAAAAAAAAAAAAAAAAAAAAAAAAAAATTGTTGAGTATAATCGAGTAAGGTTGCTCTCGATTCAAAACTGCTTGAAACCTCACTTTCATTTAATCATTAAATTACAAGCTACTTACATCAAATAATGTCGATTTCATCGATTAACAAATAAGATCTTGTTAATTTGTCGTTAACATAATAACGGACTTTGATGTTTATATAAAGTGCCTTGTAAGGATACATCTGTGGCTGCTGATTATGTCGGTCCTCGCCTTATCTTTCCGTCTCAAGGGCACTTCACTAAGTTACCTTAGCATCATCACGCATTATGCGTTTGCTAAATTAACTCCATTATGTATATAGAACTTATTAAGATAACCTTCAGTTTACTTAATATTCAAATCCATGTAGCCTAAGTAATTTATTTAATAAAATGTACAAGTAATTGCCAAACTAAGTGTCTCACTAAATTGTTTCTGAAAAGGTAACATGACCAGCGTTTCTACGTCATTTTTGTAGTTTTTTTATTATTATTTATGTATTTAATATATTTAAATCTATTGGTCATAAATTATTTACAATCACATAAAAAGCAAAACAAATAGTCCCTCATTAAATATATATTTCAAGTCAATTTCAAGCTAATTAGTAATTACTAACCTAACCTATTTCTTACATTTTATAAAAAAATTATTTCAAAACATGTGATTAACAATAATATTGCGAACACAAATATAGGTCTATTTTTTCTTAAATATTTAAAGAGCTTTTGTTCAAACATAGAAGATGTCGTCCTCATGGAAACACCTTAAAATTATCTTTGCTTACGTGCTTAATTATAAATATAATGCAATATTTTTGCTTTTGACGATAATGGATGACTTAATGTTACATTAACTATACCTAAGTTTATCAGCCTGATTAATATCGTTAACAGTTATGAAGTTCTGCCTTTCCAGTTCGACCCGCACACATTCCATGAGTATGTGATAAACGTCTTCAATTTGGTCGCACTATGAACATTTTCCAAACCGCGCTTCACCCACAAGGTTTGCAAAGCTATTAGAAAGACATTGCGGATCAAAGTCGAAAAGCCATGTATAATCTTTTCTTTTTAATTTTACGTCAGAAAACCACGGTGTAAGCGGAAGTTAAGGTTGAACGGTTTTATACCAAATGCCTTTTGTGAGCGATCGGAAATCAAAATGCCTAGTTCCAAATATAATTAGACTTTATTTTAACCAATCTTTTAAGTTCACGGAAATATGCAAGTAAATGAAAAAGGTATACAATCTACACAAACCTCTTTTGGAAGCAAGTCTATCTATCTTCGTTTTCAAATAGCCCCATGTGAGATGCAAAACACTGTGGTTTTAATTTTTTGTTTTTACCAGACGTAATATCACACTTGCAATATATGGCTGTTTAGTTAATAGCATCGATTAATATTATATAGTTTAATTTTTATATGAATTGTTTTACGTTCGAATCATTGTTATAATCGTATTGTTAAAATGTTTAAAGCAAATACAAATTTTGAGTGATAATCGATTTAATAATAATAAATAAACAGGAAAGAGTTTTTATTATCCTTTATTAACAACTAATAACTGATAAATTTTAACAAATATTATATTAAAACATATAATAAATACAAAAGAAAGTAATATTCAGTACACTGGTGTATGTCAACTGTCTTTTTTTTTTCTTTACTTTGCATTAATATTTTGGGATAATGTTGCAAACTATTCTATTAACGTTTAAAATAAGTATAAGAATAGAATTTAAGATAATAATATTCCTTATCGTGAAAGGAAATCCTTTATTTAATAATTAAATTAAAACAACTCTACCCGGCAAGGTCTGTAGAAGCATTTCCTCGAATATTGAATTCAAGGTGTTTTGTATGTATTATCTTACCTTACACGATATTTAATTATAATGCTTACATTAATATTAAGTTTCAAATGCTCATCAAGATTATCATCAATATTATTATTAAATAAATAATTAAATGTTTCACACGCAACGAATCCCAGTAGTAGGAAATCCTGTATGGGATCCGGAGGCATATACAAAGCAGATTTATGACCTGATCAGATACTTTTATATAGGTACATTGTACGCACACAAGAATCAAACTCACGACCAAAGCTCAAAATCCGTTATTGTGTCTTAGTGACTTCGGAGTAGGAATAACTTGTGAGGAATGCTATGCTAGCAGCTACTTGAAGTTGTCACTTCAAACTAAAATGTCCTTAAAATTATTTTTGAAGTGAAAGTTTTTTAGGCGCATGAGGGGTAAATTTTTTACGGATCAAACGCGTCATGCGTCTCGAATTTTTAAACGTCCATACCACGTTGAATACACCGATTCTCGATTACTTAGTTTTTTTTTTATTTTTTTTTTTTTTTTTTATTAGTTTGCCAAATAACACTCTGTTCTCTCTAGTTTCACTTCTGACATGTGTTCTTTGTACGCACGCAATTTTTTTTTGAAAAACAATTTTTATTTGACTAAATATTTTCCTATATTTATCGATGTAAATAATATATGAGTAGAAAAATTAGTAAAACCTTATAAAATTCTAATAAAACAACATGACTGACATGATTTTGACTAGCCCGTTGGCGCAGTTTGTAGTGGCCCTGCTTTCTGTTCCACGGGTTGCGGGTTCGATTCCCGCCTGAGTCTGGGTGTAATATTTGTATTTTATATTTATATATGTATTATTTCTATGTATATTTATAAAAAATATATAGTTATAACAGTCGGCTGTTACCTGTAACACAAGCATTAAGTTGCTTAACATAGAAACAGACGACCGTGTGTGTATGTTATATTTATTTATTATTATTTATAAAAATAAAAATAAACATATTTAAGAGCTAAGATAATAATTATAGAGAGAGACTAAAAGTCAATTATTATGTATATGGCTTAAAATCTTTAGATAAACAGCACCTGCCAATTTATTATGTGCGTAATTAATTACAATGTAATAGGAAAAATAAAACGATTCTCAGATACGAACATATAAGAAGGAATTCAAAAAACGCTTACATTCCGAAACAACATAGTATCTTATGAATCCTAACACAGTATAATTTAAATAATATAGAATAAAGAGATAGATATTGTAATATTATACCTCGACAAAAACTTGATCTACTTGACTAGAAGACTATTTATACCGAAAATAACATCCATTCAATGGTCATTTGTTATGTGGACGATAATACCTAAATATAACAAATAACCTTAAGAATGGAAAGACAAAGGTTTATGTATTCTTTTAAAGTAAAATTATATGTGTGTTCTCTCTTAATTATACTTAAGTAGTGATAAAGAAAGCAGAGGAGACGGTTAAAACAGAATAATAATAGGTAATTTGTATTGTACTGATTTTCCACCCTAAGTATGAACGTACTACCCTAACTGAGGTACGGCACTTAACTAAAGTAGGGCACAGCAGGAATTTCCTGCTCAAAATCTGGAGCAGCCCGACTGGGGTAGTACCTCGACCTTACAGAAGATCACAGCTAAATAATACTCTTTTCAAGCAGTATTGTGTTCCTGTTGGTAAGTAAGGTGACCAAAACTCCTGGGGGGATTGGGGATTGGGTCGGCAACGCGTTTGCGATGCTTCTGGTGTTGCAGGCGTCAGATATAAAAAAAAAAGAAATACAAGTAAAAGCACTTGTATCAAATTCTAGTTGTCCACTTTGTTAAACACATAATAATTTCTTAGAACTTCAAATTTCTATTAATATTGTAAATGCGCAAGTTGGTGAGAATGGATGTTTATTTGTTATCCTTTCACGCAAAAACTACTGGACCGATTTTAATGAAACTTGGTACGTACACAGCTCAAGATCTAGAATAAAACAGACTACTTTTTATGGCGACGTAATCGCAAATAGTAAGCAACTAGTATTAATACAAAAACAACAATACTTTAAAGTCTAAAGTTTTATTTAATAGCAATAGTAAACACGAAAGATGTGCCAGCAGCAATTGTCTGCATGCAATAAATCCATTGGTACAAGCAGCACTAAGAGTAAGTACAACTGATCGCTTGCGGCTGCCATACAGATGGTTCTGTGTGCTGGGGTTGTACGTGCATAGCGAAGTACTAATTCATATAACCAAATCTCTTATACATTGTACCTACATTTTATGCATTTCTGCCCGAACCTCACGATATTGTTTAAGTTAGAAGAAGGAATATCTTTTAAACATTAGTTATAACCGTCGTATTCGTATATATATATTCTTTATTGCACTTTTAAAAAAAATAACATAATTACAAGTCATTTTTATAAAGGATGATGGCAAGGGCGGACTTATCTCTATAAGAGATCTGTACCAGTCTACCCATGGTGGTGAGAAATGATGTTACCGCAGGACTCACAAGCGCAAGAGTGATAAAGTAAAAAAATAAACTGAACACAAAGGTTAAAAATAATAATAAAGCTATATACTTAGTTTGCAATATATACATTTAAAATTAGCGATAAAAAATACATATATACATATCTACTACACAGTTACATGCACATATACATACATATACATACAAACACACAGACATACATTTATACATACATAAATACATACATGCACATATACATACATGCACATATTCATACATACACATATACATACATCCATACATACACATATACATAAATACATACATTGAGAGAGCGACAATTATGAGAGGTTAATTCTGATTTATTAGGTAAATATAATACAAAGAATGAGTAAGAATCATAACTATACGTCGATATACATTCATAGCAAAAAAATAACATCTCGAGTTAAATATTTCATTTCCCTTAAAGTTTATTACGCAAAACATATGCGTAGATTGATATCGAATTCTATTAAGTTTCTTTCGCTAGAAACGAAAATCTTTGACTCTTTTAACTAAATTATAACGAAATCTAATAAAACAAAATCTTTAAAAAGGAATAAAGAGAATTAATTCCAAAGATAAAATTACATTACGTACATATTTAATTTACTTAGTACATAGTTAAATTAGTAACATTATAAGTGTTAACTCCTACGAGTAATTCATTTCGCAATTTGTATCTATTTAGAAAGTGAGTAAAAGCTCAATAGGTGGTCGTAACAAGGATTTAACGTCTTAGTTCCCAGGAGTATGATGTCAGTTCCGTATTTAGGGAATTTTCTCAAACATTCCGGTACGAATTCCCCACCAAAGTTTTGCCGTACCGCCTAAATGGGATAGCGATTCCCATAAAACTGTTTAACTCGTGACTGAATTTTGATAGGAGATAATAAGGAATTTTATTACGAACTCGAGTTAAAATTTTCAATTCATTTACAAAGTTGGGTTGTTTTATTTTATCATCGTCGATAGGATATTAAAAGTTTGATAAGATGTTCGAACAAAATTTCGGCTTCTTTAGACAACGACTACCCGTACCCCGTGGTTATACTCGCGTTAATTTGATCAAACTAACATTATACCTATAGCGTATAGCTTTCTTTGGTGGACTTTCCAACATTTAAAAAAATCAATTCAAACCAGTGGTTCCTGAGATTAGCGCGCAGAAACTTTTTATATGAGATTAAAACAATAAAATTATTTATTCGTTTTTAAAATAATTTTAATAAATACAATACTTACGTGTCCATTTTACTTGTATAACATAATTCTACTGAGGTAAGTAACCGAAACTACAAACATCTTTAACTACCTACCTAATGTGATGAATTATTATAAGCTTTGAAACTTTCATGGTCATTGTGAGACTCCATAGTGTATTCGGGTGATGTGATTGCAAAATTACAATCTTGGTAGGTCCGGTTAAAGTAAGAAGGTGAATTATTTCTTCTTAATATTACTACGGCGAACAATAATTGTCTAAACGAAGTGAAAGTCTTTAGACACAATAAAAAAACGATATTTGCCGTTTAGAAGGGAAATTCAAAAATGCACATTTCATTCACAAAAATTACTCTTTAGGGTAACCGACTGGGATAACGATACTTTAGTCGAATTTAATGCTACTTAATCGCAACCGTGTCTGCTCGCTTCTCAAAGGAATACCGCAAGTCCCAGTTTTCTTAAGTGTATCCCTTTTAGTTAGAATAGTATAACTTACGAAGATAATAACAACTAGTGGTCGCCCAGAGATCAAAATTCGACCATAACTAAAATTTAAATTAAAGAAAGCGCACTTTTTATGCTTATTTAAAAAAATTATATATGGGCATTCTGCACTCCTTCTCTATAATAAATTAAAAGTGTACGAAATTTCATACTCCTCAGTCCGCGTAATTTTTGTAAAAAGGGTACAAAGTTTTTGCTTCACGTATTAATATATAGATAACATAAGTCGACCGCGTACTCAAAAAGATATTGGAATATATACGTACAAAAAGATATCACTCTATAACACCTGCTCCTCTTTTTAAATCGGTATAAAAAAAAACCGCTATAATGTTCCTATCTTATCAAATATTTAAAGGATGTACTTTAGAGTGTATTCAGGAACTTTACAACCTTGTTCCTAGTTCGCCCGTTTAATACAGAACGACAAAATACAGTAAACATTGCATCCTTACGTCGAACGTGTCGAACGTCCTTTCGTATAAAACGTTTCTAATATGAATTTTACGCTTCTAGTACAAACCAAGGTGGAATACTTTGGTGGGTTACTCTTGTAAAAAGACTCTCACACCAACTAGACCTTTCTTCTGGTTAACGTCTAACAACGTTATGCTCGGAAACAAACATCCAAATCTCTCTCTAAAATATAAAATTCTTCTACAAAAACTCCATGATCAAGTGTCTTCAAACTATAAAAAAAATTCTCTTGTTCTCTGAATTTGATAAAAATCTTCTTGTACTGGTTGTAAAACGACATAAAGTGTACTCGTGATTCCTGGTAGCCCTGGCCCCGAATAACTTAAGACGGATGACATCACCTTTAATGAATCTACGCATCATCACACGGAAATAATTTTCAATAGCTTACCTAACACTTCGAGTATTATATGCACGCAACCTGATAATTGCCTTTTAAGCCTGTTAAAGAGATAATAGCGATGATGTGGTAATAAAATAATATTACCAGTGTTATAAGAACTCATAAATAGTTATTATCGCTTGTTTGAAAGTTTAATATTTAGGTAAGACCTAATTTACGAAAAGCATTGCCAACTATCAAAATTAAAAAGTAAGTCTTTATGAGATATCTAGCAAATAAAAATAGCAGAATATGTTAAGATATAACTTGTGTACACTTAGTGTGACTCTTGGGTTTTAGACAGTTTACGGCATCACAGTACAAAATAGTCCCACCCGATTAAAATATTAATTCAATTGTTGATATTTACTATGCCCGACCAAGTTTTACATTTATGTCACAACAAGCGCTTCAATCGTTGTACAAGTGACAACTCTCTACCCACACAGCCAATACAAAAATCTCATCCTTGTTCACTTCAATCATTAAACAATACATTAACTACGCTTACATAATAATCCTTTTACTTTGAAACATATACTAATTCGTAGCTAATATATTTAAAAACAATAATCAGTTTAGATTATTCCAGAGATAAGTCATAAACATATGAATGGTGAATCGTGACCTCGCGCGCAGGCGTGACAGCGTTCATTAACAAGGCTTACTGGTCAGAATGATATCAGAATTATAAATTATGGATTGTGACTAATAATTAAATATGCATATCTTAAGTTAATAGAATAAAACATATTTAAAATTATATAAGACGAATTATATGATGAAAAGAAATTTGTACGGAAATTTCTCATCTTATCTTAACGTACACAGATGATGGACGATATTAAAAGTACCTAATCTTTTCTCCTACGGGCTTTATGATGGCTTAAATAAATATATAACCATTTGTTACAAGTAAATCCAGATAGCGTAAACGTAACCACGTTTTTTTTTAATCATTTAATAAGCTTACTTTTGTACTTCGTCGATATCTTAAGAAAAATATCAGAAAGAATATGATTAATATATATTTTTATACGTATACAACTAGCAGAACAAACTTTATTTTAATGTTAGTTTTCCTCCGGCATTTTCCGATATTAGGCGTCCACGCAGTAAAGTAAACTTTTGGTGTATTTTTGTGACGACCCCTAGGCGTTCAAAAATAAAGAAACACAAAATAAGAAATAAATTAAGGTCACATTGCGAGTGTAATATAATAGGTATAGAAGTACAAATAAAATATAATCACATTTATATAAAACTAATTTCGTATTGTTGTAAAACTATATAGTATGTTGAGCTCGACTGCTCGGTCAACTATGTGTAAAATATGAATTTTTACATGTTTTTCGGTAGATAATATTAACAATCTAAACCCTGATATTGATGCTCCGAAGTGACAAGTTAAATATGTTAAAATGATAAACTTGTCAATTCTTATCTTTTGAGACGTTTGACAGGTGCCAGATCAATGATATATGGATAATTCACAATAGCCTCGTGATAGTGTGAGAATAGTCTCAAATTCAACAACACAAATAAATTTAGAGTGGACTTTAAATAAAAAAGAGCAATTTATTCTCTGCAACTAAACTATCATTACCGTCATTATACATATTTTTTCTCTCCACATTTTTATTTATATTTAAATTATTTATTATATGCAATAGCTTTTACAATTTAGAAATATTATTGTTGTTGTGTTATATCACCAATATAAATATATTTATCTGATCGTCGTTCCCGGTACCTACTGTTTCAATTTATTATTCTTAGAAATATGTGTTAATACACAGTTTCTACAGGTACAAAATTTAAAACTGCAGACTCAATAGTATATATGAATATATCTTTATATATTTTCCAATAATAACAATAAACACTCACCGGCTTTAGCGTTAATCTTACTATTTTAATGTTATAGTATCACGAACTCAAGTCATGCTTCGCTTGGATTATTTTTTAGTTATATTATATTTCATAATTATGGCTAACAAACGAACCCTGTCACCGCTAGCCAAAGCTAACAAATTTACAAAGAATTTAGTTATACAAAAAATACAATATCATATGGCAACTTCCTGTGACCGGAATAATTTCTTCACAGTAAATAATAATCGATTGTTGGAAAGGATCCAATAATTTAAACAATCTTCTTGCGGCTGTCCACTATCACAGACAGCAATTTGATCCGTAACGAAATTTATTCTAATTTTAGTTTGCGACAGACCAAATTTATTTTTCTGGTGACACAAGTATTGCGGAATTCTTTACAGTAAATATTTATAGGAATTAAAGTTTAATAAACATAATTTACGGCCGTTATAGCGTAGTGTTGTAAAATTTCTATTTATTTTCATGCAAATATTTATTTCTGCCATGTCTGTTTGTCCTCATGTATCTCCCTATCATACCCTGAAATTGGACAGCAAGTTATTGGACCTGAAGTCTCAGTTACTGTCATAAACGAATATTTATGGAGATCTTAGGAGAGAAAAAATTCATCTATCCGTAGTGGAGAAGAGTGGCGGATTCTACACTCACCCTGCTCGTGTATGGAAGAGGAAACCTTACCTGCAGCTTCTATTCTTTTTAGTTACAAACATCATTTACAGGGACCAATTTAGAAAGCACATCTGAGCCCCAGTAAATCTTAAGCAGTGCAAATCTGAGCTTTCACTGATTTGTATTCATTCAAGTTCCTAATTATTATTTTTTTCACATTCGGAATCCAGGGATTAAAATGAAATCTGTAAGTTTAAAAATAAATTCAAGATGGGTAGGCGACATCGACAATCTACAGTAGCGCGGGGGATAAAGCACTTAAACGGAAGAATCTGACATAAACGAGCTGGCACGATATATAAGTCAAACAATAATTTACTTGTTCAATACCGCTCTCTAAAAAGAGACAAAGGCATCAATTGTGCTCTGTCAGACGTCATTTGGTTAAATAATTAACATTGGTAAGTCTCCAAACGTAACATACATCTGAAGGTCATTCAATTACCTGCGATCTATTTCTTATATCCAAGTATTCTCGTACATTAACCGACACGCTTTGTGAGCTCAGTCTTTAGAGGTCACCTACCAATGTTCACTTAAGAATATTTTATTTAAATTACATCTAATTATATAATATTACCACTCATAATAAATCCGAGCAATAACATTCGTAATAGTCGTTCACTATATGTATTACGAATTAAAGCACTAGGACAATTTACGAAAACTCAGTCACGCTCAAATGAAAGTCCATCTTTTAACAGTTATATAATATCACTATAAATCTAAAGAGGTTGTTCATTCATAGGCTTGAAATAATTTTTGTCGTCACCTAGGTATATGCCTAATAAATAAATATTTTACTGTCTTTTTTTCAGTAGGTAAGTAATTTAACAATGCGCCGTGATATTCATAACGAGAATTAATGATAATAACCGTAGAAGGCCGTTTATACTGCAAAAATACAGAAATAAGTAATAAAAAAACAATAGTGAAGCAAGCTTCACAACATGATTATCCTCTTCTTTGGTATAAAAATTTAGTCAGGGTAAGATTTCTATCGATTTAAGCCTTACATTATTTTAAAAACTATCCGAAAGCATTATGCGATTGATGCCATAAATGAAAATAGTCTATTAAGTAGAAACTAACTAGACGTGAGCTTGGAAGTATCACTTAGTTACTAACTAATTTACGCCAGCCTCGATACGGACGCGGGACAGGCGTGAGCTAGTAATCGCTACTCATTCTCTCAATTATAACTTCGTGTATGCAGGGGCCTTAAGGAGACGTCAGTCATTTCGATGAATAAATTCAGTGTGTGCAAAAACGTTTTTTATCAATGACAAACCGTCCTGTCAGCTGCATTTATTCGTATCCATACTAACATTATTTAAGCGTTACATTTATAATGTTTACAGATATAATTAGACTTGACTTTGGAGAAAGACCGTGAGCTAGAGCTAGTTCTAACAAAATTAAGGCTCATATAATTAAGAACGACGTCAATAATATCAAATCAATTTAATAATCAAACGATAAATCTCTTACTTTTTTTTCTACTTAGACCAAGTAAAACATTTTAAATTATTTATTACGTAGTTGTTCAAATTTCGTTGAACTTTAAATGATTGTTTAACAAAATTAACAATCAAGAATGTACAACAAAATTGATACTAAAAATATACAAATAAATAGACGACATAGACCAGACGTTCGGCCGCTGGCCTTCCCGCCTCTAAAACAATTAAAAATGAATATAACAATTGATATTATATATTATTATTAAATATATTATTATAATATTTATATTATTACCTTTCCTCGACAAATCAGCTTTTAATGACAAATATGTTTTCAAATCAATCGACGTTAGCGTGTTCGAAGAAAAGAAACGAACTCCTCTACTTTCCTTGTTATATTAAAAAAAATTAACGTATTTGGTTAATCAGTGATCTTAATATCAGACCGTAAACCTGTGTTGATCTTATTACTTCAAACAGTTAGGGATTATATTCAAGAGCTCGCTAATTATAGAGTTAACCTCCTTAACAACGCCGATCCTATTTAAACAATCCAAAACTTGAGACAGTATAACATCCATTTAGCAAACTTAAATATACCTCCACAAATTCGACAACAGCTTTAAAGCCAGATACAGTCAAAGAACATAATTATTTCAGAAATAATTAAATACATTTTCATTTTGTAGCTGTCACGTAGTTATGAGCGAAATAATTCTATATGTACGTCCTGAAATAACTAAGTATATTATATTTAAAAAAAACGTATCTACGACTATTTTATTCTTACAGGCTCCGTCTGCGAAACCAACGAGACGCTAAGAATTTTAAATTTTCAATAAAACTTTACGGCGACTGCGCTTGAATTACGTAGTTTAAGCGGGACAAGTGCTACTTCAAAACTTACACCGTAAAAAAGTCCGTCGTTGTGACAAGTATTGTAATATCACAATTGACTCCTTATTTTTTTAATATTTATTAAACAACCAATTACCATTTTTCGACGTAAAAAGAAAATTAAAAATAAGTAATAACTTATATGAAGGTTCATGTGTCTGCTTAACTATTTCGTCTGCGTGTTTACATTTCAAGTTACATTGTATTCTTTACTTAAGACCATGTCAAAGTGTAGCCCAACGAGATTGTCTCACGACTGTGCTAACAAAACCTTGTTTCGTCGGCTATAGCTTTGCGAATAAATGCGATCTGAATATATTATCAACCGCATTACGTTCGTCTCGCTGAAGATGTATGTACGAGTACACCGGTGTATAGAATTCTGTTGCCCATTTTTGTAACTTCACTCGTACCTACTGTTCTATTATACTTGCTTCATTAAATTGTGAACGCTATGAAGGTGTTAAATTTAAAAAAAAAATCTTCTTCAACATATTTAACAAATTATTTATACATATACATGTATAAAAATAAGCGTATTGTTATATCGAACTTTATTTAATCTGAAATGTTCAATCTAAAAGCTAACCTTGACTGAATTCGGTAGTTAAAAATCGTTCGGAAAATTTGTCAGAGGTAATCTATATATACTTTTATTTAGGCGTTACTTAGCTGCGCTTGTCAGTGACAGCGGTAATTAATTACCCTTCGACCTCCTCGTCGCTGCACGATTGAAGTTAACTAAGCATGGATCGCTACCCTCTTATATTTTTGACATTTGACGTATCTATAACCTAAAGATGTAGTTCAATGTCTAAACGATTCCTCGAAAAAACATACAATTTTATTCCAGATAGGAGAAATAGGTAGTCAAAGAGTTAAAATGAATAATAATGTTACATAATATCACGTAATTTATCTGATGTATGTCATTTTGATCAATTTTGACTCCTATTTTGCACCATCGAAAGCTAAAAAAAAGTTGGAAGTTCTTCGTTATAAATAATTTAAAGACAGGCGCTAAAGTATTTTGTGTAATAGTATAGAGCTAATGGTATTCTTCACAGTAGATATTATCGTCCCTTACTTTAATATGTTGGTTAAAGAACACCACTTCATAAGCAGTAAGATTAGATAAATTTTAGTAAGCAACGTTACAGCTTCTGTAAATAAAATATATTTTTTAGCTTAGATATCAAAACCACAACGTAAAAAATATAATCCGCCTGCGGATTTCCCGCATCGGTAGCAATATAGTTAAAAATGAAACTAAAAACTAGTCTTATAATTTACATTTTTTTTTATAAGGTAAAATCAAAAAATACATGTTAAATTTTATACGTATGTAAAATGAAATCACCCGCTTTTAAATGATAAAAAAAGTATATGTAAGAATACAATTAAATATAAAATAATGAAAATAAATCAACCTCTATAAGAAAAGACCTAGTGCTTATAGTCAATAATTCAGTTTAAAAAAAATTAAAACGCTTCTACCGACTTTGAGTAAAAAATCTAAATGTCAAAAGTTATTGGAATCAAAAGAAAAAACAAATAAAGATCAACTACAAATTAGTTTTATTTTTGAAGTAAAAGTTCTACACGCACGCTTGACGTTAGGAGTAAGCTGATTGTTCAAGTCCACCTTCGGAGGGGCTCTGTCACCACGAAGGGCGGGATTGCGGAAGAATGCTATAGCGTCCTAGCGATTCCGCCAACGCGACGATGGAACACCCTAGAGATTTTGGGGAGTAAGCTAGTGAATGCATGACGAGATCTTTACGTAAAGTGTGATCGAGCGAGGCGAACGGAAGTTAAGAGGGAGATATTAGTTAGTAAAGATAGAAAGAGACAGAATTACATTTCGTAAGTTTTACTTCAGTCGTATGGTCTAAAACACACTCATTTTTTCCATTATGCTATATTCAAATTAACTTTTAAACTTTGAAAATACTAAGCAAAACCAAAATACCTATTTAAATAAATAAACGGCTCTTACTCAACGGTCTCCAGTAGTCTCCATCACACAACCACAACACACAAACACAGACCTGGCAACAAGTGGGAACATGTTTTTCATATGCAGAGATCGAGCCCGCGTCAACGAGCAGTCAGTTGATATTAACCTTTTTTTGCCAGTAAAGTAAGGAATATATAACCGAGTTAGGTTTTCGCGTTAGTGTTATTATAACAATTAACCATTTTGACTTACGCCGAGTTGCACGAAAAGAAATTAAAATTTAAGTAGTGATTAAACTCATTTAATCGCAAGAATTGTATGAAATTCTTGTGATTAAATTAGTTTAATCTCTACTCAAATTTTAATTTTGTTTCGTGCAACTCGGCGTTATACTCTGAACGTGGGTGAAGTCGAGGTTAGCACTCTAATTTAATTTTAATTTTATTTTTGGTAAGGTTTTCGCGTTAGTGTTACTATAACAATTAACCATTTTGACTTATATCCTGAATGTGGGTGAAGTCGACGGTTTCTAGTTCGGTGCGTATTTTTGTAATAATGTTTCAAACTCAATCAGATATAGAACTTATTTTTTCTATGTCCACTTCTCTACCAATATAATGCTATTTTAAATGCACACTTTTACTTATAAATACATCATTCATAAGTACCACCATCAAAAAGCAATTGATGTATTCATGTGTATATTTATCGTTTCGATAGTTTTTTAATTACAGTATCAAAATATTCACCCTTTCGTACATCCACATCATCACAAAATTTTACATTGGTTCATCTATCTAATAACCACGAAATAGAGTTAGTATTAAAAGTCCACATCGATCGATGACATCAAGAAATAAATCTGTCTGTCTGTGCCGCCGGGAATCGTGAGCGGGACGAGCCCAGATCCGGTTGTTACGCCCAATCGAAACAACTATTTTTATTACTCTTGATGTTGGTATAAATAAAAATTATTTTTAATCGATGCTTGTGATGGCATGCTCGTTTGTATGAATGATGTAATATTCACACATTTAATATATATTTTTTTGGGTATTTGAGTTTTTATTTAATTTACATATATTTCAATCTTCGGTTCTCATTTGAATATTAGTTACTAGCTGTGCCAAGTGGTTTCACTGGCGTCAATTTGACCAAAAAAAGTACTGTAAGTTTAAAGCCCCTACGGTAAACAGAGTGTCCAACACAAAAATAATAATAACTACGAACAAAACGGAACGTTAGGCAATAAAATCTTTTATTTTTAAAAGAACTCTCAAGTAAATTTAAAAAAACCCACTATCATACAAAATATCATATCTTGTTACTCTCCCATTAGAGATTTAAATTTCAAGACTAGTGTAATACATATAGATGTATTTGTGATCAAAAGCTTAAGAATAATTTTGCTAATTCTAAGTCCAGAAAAGACGACACATTTCCGATCAGTAGTCTTAAAACAAAATTCAATATAATCTTTCAACCCCTATTTGTTAAAATATCAAACGTTTTGTGCAATATACCATTTTTGAAAGTCATTTATAATCAATGTTACAAAAATAAAGTTTCGCGTTAATGAGTTCAAAAATAAGTGAATTCGATGCAAACATTCAACCTGTGTTTCACCTCTTTATAGGTAGTTAGAATTTTTCAAAATCTTTATTCAATGAGTGTCTACTAACTATAAACTACCTCCTTGCCAAATTTCGTGTTTCTAAATTTCTTTTGATATTTCGTGGTAAGTGAATGACCTTTCGCTTTTTATTTCATTAGATATGCTGGCAAAAAAAATAATGACCTAACATTTTTTTATTATTTAAATACTTGTGAGCAATTTATTATTTATAGATTACTGACAAATTACAAAGCTATCATGTATTTGGTTGGATTTTATATTTGACTGGCTGTACCGTGCGCGCGTGACTACACTTATATTTTTTTTAAAACTAAAATACTTTTAAAATACTATTTGTGTCTAGACATAAGACTTTAACGGTCCAATTCTGCTCTTCAGTCTCTCTAATCTTAGGCGCTTGTACATAGGTTATCCCAAAGGACGACATCTTCCTCTTCTATCAAGATAAAATCCACAAATTTGTTATAACCTACAATATAACAATATCTAAGTTGCATACTAAACAAAATTTTATATTGATTGGTTTATCGATTGAAATTTGAAAGTGGAAGGAGTTGCTTTCACGTTAATTTTAATAGTATTAATAAGTAATAAAAGATTCAATAATTACCGTTGATATTTTTAACTACGTCAGCTGTTGCTATATCCACCTAAACGCGTAGGTACATATATTTTTTAATTGAATTTTTTTTCGGTTTTAATTATGAAAGACAATAAACAACACAAAGTTATATCTTGGTTTATTTAAATCATTATTTTTTATAGAGAATTTGTTCACAGGTTGAACATGTCACCCTCATTTTTACACACTAAATGTTACATTTTAAGTTCATGACATTAAAATAATTTTTAAACAAAATGTAAATAATGGTTTCCCGACTGAAGTTTTATAAACGTACTCTTTATTAAGGTAAATAAAAATAGCAGTAAAAGAGACAGATTCTACGAGATAGTTTTAATGGTAACCTCAAAACAGTTGACACATAAAAACGTTTAATCTGTTTGTACTGGTCTCAAAATACTCTTGAATAAATGGTTTCTATAAAAAATGTGTCACATAATGTGTTATATAAAGACATTGTATATAATAAAACCCACGCCTAGTATTTAACATTAATACCTGTCTTGTAGATAGGTAACAAAAAGCGCTTATTAGGCGAAGCGCTAATCTAATGTTAAATTGTTAAGCACAGGTAACGTAATCGTGACATTCGACCTCTCACAGGTGAACGCATAGATCAAGTACTTTTTTTACTTGATATATGGGTGAACGTATATTTTTCAAATATCTTATATACACATAATAAAATCACAAATGAATTTACGAGCATAAAAAAGTACATATAATAAAAAAGCAATGTATAGTTTTGAACTAATATAATTTAGGTGTTATTTTTTTACAAAGCAAATATTATTCGCTATTTCGTGTTTAAGAAATCCTCGAGACGCGGAAATCACAATATGGTAGAAAAAATGTTAGTATAAAATTTTTTTGGAATTAAAGTAACAAACTATTAAAATATTCTATGAGTTTATTTTTTCCTTAGAAAAAAATCGTTCTTCTTTACTACCTATTGTTTTTTTTTTTTTTTTTTTTTGTAATATCCTACTAGTTACTAGTTCTGTTTAAGAAAAATAATGTATATACACATGCGCATATTTATTATTACTAACCCAAAAATTGTTAACTTCATATCCACATTAGACGCCGCGTTGGCGCAGCGGTTACAGCCATGGATTGTACCTGTACCGCTGGCGGTTGCGGGTTCGATCCCCGCACATGACAAACATTTGTATTGGCCATACAGGTTTCTGCCGTGGTCTGGGTGTTTGTGCAGTCCTTGTGGGTCTCCCCACCGTGCCTCGGAGAGCACGTTAAGCCATCGGTCCCGGTTGTTATCATGTACACCTGATAACGATCGTTACTCATAGTAGGGAATATATCCGCCAACCCGCATTGGAGCAGCGTGGTGGATTAAGCTCTGATCCTTCTCCTACACGGAGAAAGAAGCCTATGCCCAGCAGTGGGATATTACAGGCTGAAGCGTATATCCACATTATAGCTTAGGTATCTCTGTGTTCCAACACAAAATTATATCTTACTAATGTTGAAGAAAGGTAGGTAATGTATGTAAAAACACTTACGTACATATAATATGTAACATATAAAATGATATATATTGACGTAACAACATAATAATATTCCATTAGATCTAGTCTAATAGTAATATTAATAGTGTCGTTAAAACATTCACAACTTACTAGTGGTCGCCCAGGGGTCGTATCGACGTAAGAGGTTTATACATACATCCTGACAAAAATACAAACTTTCCCATTTAAAAGATTACTAAAATAATGTGTAGTACACTAAACTGGATATTTCTTATGCAACCTAAGATTATGTATGCATTAGCCAAGAGTATTGAAGACGTTAGAAACTGCCACAAGAACGCAGGAGGCCTTCAAATATTTACGGTCGTTAAGACTTGGCCTGGTAGACAGTTCATTAAACTAAGACCATACGATTCTGAGTCTTGCGTCAACAATATAATACCTCAACTCGTTTATACAATTCTCTGTTTATGAGAAAAGGCAGAAGGTTAAAAAAATTAAAACAAAACAAAATTGTGTGTGTCAGCTTCGACACGCGACTGAAGTTCGCTCCTTAATAACGGTTACCGTCATATTTAAAAATGAAAATGTTCTATTAAACGAATCAAATTGCAATTAATTAAAACAATAAACGGAGAAGATTATAGCTTCAGTGTTTTTAAAAAGCCTGACGCCGGCATAGCTGACGTCACTTAGGGTTTATGGTTGACCCTCATCATCATAGAAATAAAACTCCAATGTTGTTTCCAAAACTTCGTTTAGTAAACTGACAGCGCGACGACGTCTCACAGAGGTCCGCACTGTCCAGTGACTGAAACCCGAATAAATAAATAAATATCTTACAACATAAACATAGTGTCTTCTGTTCCTAAGGTATATCAGGAACTTAAAGCTTGTTTTATAGGTAACAGCCAACTTTTATAGTTATTTTTTTCTGAAAGATACATAAATATAATACATATATAAATAAATACGAATATTACAACCAGACTCAGGCGGGTATCGAACCCACAACCCGAGGAGTAGAAAGCAGGGTCACTACAAACTTTGCCAACGGGTTAGTCATTTTGACATTTAATAATTATATCAATCAAAAGCTTATGAAGTCATTATAAAACAATCAAATTGTTAAACTGAGCTAGTTCAATTGACGAACTATTGTTATTTCGCCGACATATTAAATACTATTATACCTAATTACTACAGCTAAAAGCGCTGTAAAACGTCACTTTCAGCGACACAGCTGTTGTTTCACACGATTTAACTCCCCATATTTCTTTAATGTCGCACGCCTTATATTTTTTCTTAAGGAATAAAAAACCTCAAAAAGTACCAAGTAAAGTACCTATATAGTTCTAGGTTACGTTTACAAAGTATTTTTATAAAGTAGATATTATATAATCCTCTACTTCACAAGTAGACTTGACATTTTCTCATCTCAAAAATGTTTGGTCGCTATAGGTTGACGTACTCTGACTCGGTACACAGGAAAACGTTTCTATTTACACAATCCATTACAAATATTTTGGGTAGCATTTCACAATTTTTTATTTGTTATTTACACAATTACATTCACTAATAGAAATACTTTTTCGATATGTTATCGACTTTTAAAGCAATTGTTTTGCATGTGTTTTACATGAAAATTATTTTTTTACTATGCTTGGGACGTTCGGGTTCAAATAGGTACCGAAATTAAACACTTTGGCTTAGTACTGTAGTGAATATGTAATACTTTTTTTAATAATATTGGGTAATAGTTTAATGGATATGAGATGAATTGCAGAACAAATTACTTTAAAATATTCGCTAACTTTATTAATTTAGGATATAATGGATATATATGATAAAAAGATAATACACCATAGCAAAAAAAAAATTGTAGCGTATAAATGTAAATTATAAATTGACGACATCTATCAAAAATCTTTTTTATAAAAAAATGAGGGTTGATATTAACCTAATATAAAAAGTTCATATATTTGTGGGTATGCCATATTACAATCTTAAGGGGACGCATTGGAATCATTGAAAAATTGTTGTTGGTTTTCGGTGTTAAATATTATTGTATAGAAAACTTCTCAGTTAATATTTTCATACAATTTATTTCCACTCTCTTGAATCGGATTACACAGATACACTCAGAGTGCAGCCACTGTGTTGTGGTTTTTTCACGCCGTATTCGAAAGCGCGGCGTTTTTTTTTTACAAACGAATGTGTACATGCTCTCACACCCCGATTTTTTTTTCTTTTTTTTGTAGATTATCAAATTCATCAAAACCAATCATTATAAATTTAATGATCGATTTATATTATCTATGCATGGATCATATGGATGTTGAAAGGTTAAATTCTTCTTATATGAAAACTTTAAAATTTATTTAAAATAGTCATGTTATAAAGCTGTGCATAAAGCGGCTACTACAAATTATATCTACCATTCAATTATCTGTAAATAAATAACTACATATAAAGCATGAGACAGTCACGACGTGTCGTGTGAAAAAAAAAATTTCTTTTTTAGTTTATAATATTTTTATTATTTTTGTACGAAACTTTGAACAAAGTTATGGAAAACTTTTGAAAAATTTAAGCATTTTGATGTAAGTAGAAATAGATTGTAGACTGCATTTTTACGATTTGAGAATTTTTAGGCCTTTAAACAATTTCTCTCTAAGCCGATCAACTATTACTACCTAAAACAAGTTTCTAATCGAATTATGATAGCACCTTTGATATAAAATGTACAATGAAATAAATTTATTTTACATAGCCGACAAATATCACGCGATATCGAAATAAAAGTAAATCTCTAAGACGTTTAATGAAATACATTTTATTTCTTTATTAAAAATTAACTTTAATGCAACGACTAAACTCCACATTATATTTTTCTTTTAGTACAGATTTAGTTTAAAAATCAAATTTCGAAATTAATTAGGTTCCCTATAAATTAGACCGTGTAACAGATATGTATATAAAATATGCACATGCAGATGATGGAGATGCAGGTTCGATCCCCACTGGAACGGTCGATTTTTGATATGATATTAAAAACTGTTTATAATTTCCTAATGTGTGATTAACACAAAAATAAAAATCGTACAAATTAAAAATAGCATGGTGTCGTCTCCTGTCAAAGATTTTCATTGTAATATGAAACTTTGAATAGTTACGGGTTTCTGTAAAGAACTCACTATAGACGGCGCCACGGTCGCTTAGACCTAATATAAAATCATCATATCAGAAATTTCGATCTAGCGGATACATCGTTCCATAGTTTAATTGGCTAGAGCACCGACACGGTCAGTCGGAGATGCAGGTTCGATCCCCGCTGAAACGGTCGATATTTGATATGATATTAAAAAATGTTTAGAATTTCCTAATGTGTGGGTAACACAAAAATAAAATACAAACTAAAATAATAATAAACGACAATCGTTCTTCTGTAGTGACAACGGTTCCACTGTCGTGGTGTGAGTAATCGCCTCAACGCCGGTGGTCGCGGTTTTGACTCCTCCTCGAGGCAGATATTGTTATTTGTATAAATATTTAAGACTAGTCTGGATTAACGCAATTTTAGCTCCTCCTAGTGTCTCGGAGATTACGTAAAGCCCAGGTTGGTCTTAGTTTTTATCAAAGACACCGAATAGAAATCGTTACTCTTGGAAGAAAATTATCTGTCAACCCGCAGTCGAGCAGCGTGGTGGATTATACTCCTCCAACCCTTCTATTGTATGCAGAAGAGAACTTTGATTAGCAGTGGAACGCTTACAGGTAAATTAAGTTCAACTCATTGTCAACCTTCGACATCGGTTCACCCAGTAGAGTCATGAGGTAACACATAAAAAATACAGTCGACATGAGAACCTCGTCCTTTTTTGAAGTCGGGTATAAATTAATCTGATAATTGTTCCGAACCAGTAGAGCAACCGTTATTCAATTGATTTGTTTTAATTATATTATTATTTATTTAGTTTTAATATTGTGTTATGCTATTCACTGAAATTCATTAAATGTTATTAGAATAGTATAATCAATCAACTATATTCATTACGAATAAAAGTAATTTTAATATTTTCAAGTTTAAATACTTAGATAAAATTTTCATTAATTGTCCTAACATCGCTGTAAAAATTAATTATATATAGATTTTACAACATAAGAACACAATTAATACATGTATAACAGAAACCGTGCTTAACAAGAATTTCATAAATACGCCACCATCTTGTTTTTATATTGTCACAAATTTTTATTTCCTAGTCTGATGTTAAATAATATTTACATAAAAAATAATTAAATCATAATAATATTTTGGATTTTGTTTATTTTAATTTCTAAAAATAAAAGAGCTATTTAAATAGAACTGTAAATGTCCTAAATCCTAATAAATAAATTAACTGCTAATAATAATTTTTTACGATAAAACGCCGTTGAAGCCATAAGAATAAGCTAGTATTAAAATAAATTTTGTTCCGGTACATGCAACCAAGCGAGTTTAATTAATTATAACGATTAGCGAAATAATTGAAGTAAATTTGATATAATTGTATTTGTATTTCAATCGTATCAACAATTTATTTTTGTTTAGGATGTTTGAAGTATTTTTATTAAATTTAAAATATTGGTCCTAAGTTAGGTTCAAGTGGCATTTTATAAGATAGATTTAGATTTATAAGAATTTTTAAGATACTACATATTCTGTAAATATAGAAAAACAAAAATGATTTTCGCCCTCGTGAACATTCTCAAATTCAGTGTAAACCCTTCATTGCTTGGTTTGATTAAAAAAAACTGTACTTCAAAACTTTTCAAGTGTTTCAGTTATTACATAAAGATAATTCTTATAGACCGGGCTTAGAACACGTTTTTGAAACGCACTACCTATTCTTTTATATTATTATTATTATTATTATTATTATTTACCTATCCTTGGAGTAGGAACATTAATTTTCTACTTCACCCACGTTAGCTTTCGTAAATAAATGCTCACATAAGCTAAACATTTCCAAAGCACTATGAAAAACAAACAATTGATATCATTATTTTGTACAACTTTATGTAATACCTGAAAAAAAATCACTATTTACGTAAAAAAGATTTTACAAAATTTTAATTAACTACATTCCACAATATTCCGAAAGTATGTACAAAAGCCATTTAAATATAGACTTTTGAAAACTACAGCAGCCAATAAAAGTCTGTATTGCTAATGGGTTTTAATGGTAAGCGAGAGTTTAAATCTATTAATCGGCTTCATTATAGTGGTGTGAGATTTTAAAACAATAACGTTCTGAAATTTGTTTGCCGCTTGTCGCTGTCTATTTAATGAACTTTTTGTTTAGATAAAGTTTATAAATTGCTCCGTAATCTGTAATTTAATTTAATTTAAACATTTATACACTTTTATTATAATTACATTTTATACACTATGGTAATATTATATAGGTATTTAAATTACTATAAAGTTCGTTACACGAAATTAGAAATAATTTTCTTCTTCTTAATCCGATTTAATCGTGTACGTGCAAGCGCACTAACCCATGCAAGTTTACCAATGTAAACAAGGGTTTAAACAGTCACAAACAGGCCCGCACTCTTAAGAGTGCGCAAGGTGAGGTCTCCTAAGTAAAGAAATAAGTAAGAACATACATTATCTCGTTAGTACTTAGCTTCTTGTGGAATAACAAGTTTTAAACACAAACATTTTAACTCGACCTCTTTGAAGTTGCAGCAATCTACTAATATTGTAATACTACTCGTACTAGACAATTTATGCATGTATATATGTATATAAATTTAACTTATAAAATATACGTTAGAAAATAGTTAAACGCTTCACACTCAAGGGTTTCCTCTATGGTTTTTTCCTGTGTCGGCGGATCGGAAACACAAGCACAAACCTCCAGACTACGACAAAAAACTATATGGACGTAAATGTTTGTCATGAACGGTGATCGAACCCGCGACCGCAAGCGAAACAGCCAGTTTTCTGACCACGGTGCCAACGCGTCTTCAAAATAAACATTCATTCCTCTCAATAAACAAGGGTTTGTGTTAACCCACACGCCACACAGATACATTACTACTACGAGTAACGATCGCTATCAGATAATCTATACAACAAACGAGACAGATGTCAAAAGATGATCTCCAAGGCAACATGGGAAGCCCCACAAACAAATATCTGCCCCAAGCGGGAATCGAACCCGCCACCGCTTTTCATGCACCGCTACACCAGAAGGGTTGTCAGGAGATGTTATAGTACTGACTTTAATTTTTTTTTATACCGTTGCGGTAATTAAACTCCTAAATATTATTTAAGATCCTTGTTGATCACAAAACGACGATACATTGAAGTGCTGTATTCCAGTGTCACGGTCCTCCTCCTCGCATCGTTTTACTCATTGCTGATGGTCGGGATCTCCAAGAACGATCTTGTCTTGGATTAGTTTTCTTCATCTTATTTGATCTTTTGCTGTGTGGATGGCTTCGCTGAGATCAGCATCGGAGATTTCGCGAATTTGTTTTACGTCCTCTGGGTCTTTTCCCATCTATCTTTCCCGTGACACATAACTCCTCGAGGTTGTCTCTTCTCTTTCTCGCGATATGTCCAAAGTATTCGCAAATCCTTCGTAAGCAGGTAACTCGGTAGTAAGCAGGTGGTAATTGGAGTTCTTTCAGTATTGACTCGTAAGTGTAATGTGCTATCCATGGGATTCGGAGCATTTTTTTCCACCAACACATTACAAAAGCGTCGATGCGCAAGCGGTCTGACTTCTTCAGTGTCCACGTCTTCGCACTATTCAACGAAATGCAGAACACAAGAGAGTACATTAGCTTCCACTTGGTCTTTATCAAGATTTTTCTGGTCATCCATATTCCTTGGAGCTGAGTCGCGGCATTCTTCGCCATTCCCATGCATCTCTTCAGATGTCGGGATATCAAGAGCCGTTATTGGTTATTATGGACCCATAATATGTGAAAAACACTACTGTTTCCAGATTAAGGGCTCCAGTAAGTTTCATCTTTCATGCGCAGTCCATTTCCATGACTGTCTTGAGTGTCACGGTAAGCAGGCGTCATTACAGGCGATGGGTACAACAAATTACTTCTTGCTCGCCGTCCCTCTAGTGTTTCATACATATACAGCCTGTAATATCCCTGCTGTGCATAGGCCTCTTTCCCCATGTAGAACAAGGATCAGAGTTTAATTCACCACGCTGCTCCAATGCGGGTTGGCGGATATATTCCCTACTATGAATATCGTAGCTATCAGCTAGGTGTACATGATAACAACTGGGACCGATACCGCGCTCTCCGAGGCACTGTGGGGAGACTCACAAGGACTGTACAAACAACTGTCTTTCATGTACGGGAATCGAACCCAAGACCGCCAGCGCAACAGCCACAAACCAGTGCTGTGACCATTGCGCCAACGCGTCGTCAGAATTTTCAATTTCATATTTATAAAGTACTACTTACCGAAAGCACATCATTTGTTTTATTGTTCGTGTTAGAAAAAAGAACATACCTAACTAAAAAAAATATGTTTGCTCGCAAACTAAAAAAAAACTGACTTCAATTACATCGACAAGTAATATAACGTAGGGACACGAAAAAATAGTCCAGTGAATACGTTTTATCAAAGATTACTCCAAAAGGAGTCACCAGATCTCGGTCAAATTTAAATAAGACCACAGGACAGCATTAGTTTTCAATTAAAAAAAGAATCATGAAAATCGGTAAACCCCGTGAAAGTTAGGTTATACAAACGTAGGTTGACGAAAAAATAGTCAAGTAAAAAATACGCATTATTAGATATAACTCGAAAAGTTCTTGTCAGATCTCAATTAGATTTAAAAGAGACCATGTGAGACGCCTTTCGGTTAAAAAAAAAACATTGAAATTGGTCCACCTAGTCAAAAGTTCTGAAGTAACATACATTTTTAAAAAATACTCGAGTTAAGAACCTCTTTTTTTGGAAGTCGGTTAATAAGAAAATTTTCTTCGATACTAGGTAATTAATAGTAATTCTAAAACAAAGCCAATTAACTTCGACAGCGTCAAAAGTACACATGACCATAATCTTGTTAGGAATCTGTACAAAGTAGTCAGCCAGTAATCTTATAGGATTGTCTTCACTAATTAGGTTCGAAAAAAGTCGGTTAATACTGTAAGTTTTCTTTATTACATTCGGCAATTAAGTCAAATCAGACATGTAGGGTATTATAAAAAAATAGGTAGTTATACTACAATGTTAAGTCTAATATAAACTATTATTGAAATTTTAAACAATAAAGTAGTAGTGGCCGTGGTGCGGTAGAATGTGATTGACCGTTCCTTCGCCGCTTCGTTGCCCAGAATAATAAAATTAGTGGACAGCGTCGGAATCACTGAGTATGTTGAGTTTGGTTTCGATTTATTCAAGGTGAAGGTTTTTAACGCGGCATAATCGTATTTAATTAATTACTAAGTAAATGGAACTGTAATGAGTCTTATTTATACTAAATAGCAAAATAAATGTTGCGTTACCTGAAATAATCACTTCATTCGAGTATATTAATTACATTATAAATACGCAATATATGATGAACACGATATATAATGAATGTTAATCTTGAATACAAGCAAGACGTAAAAAAGTAACTTAATTATTTTAAACAATAGAAACAAAGTCCTTCTCCCGTCGACGAGATGTTGACACATAAAAAGTCTAACTAAAAAAAAGAAAAATTCTTATTCATTGATATAAAAAGTAAAACCAACATTATGTATACCAAATTGCCTAAATGGACCTTACACCTTGGAATTAAAAATAATTTTCCTTTATTTTGTAGACGCGTGAGTGAGATGCAAAGTTATGGAATGCTAAACGATATGATGAGGTCATGCAATAGTCAGAAGTCAGAATCGAAGAAATAGAAGTGATTATAACGAAAGAAGTAAAACGAAAACCTTATTGCATAAATCCGTAGTAAAATAAATCCGCCTTTTACTTATGGTGTAAATTGTTTTGGTCTTACCTTAGAAAAAGACAGTCGTGCGCGCGCAGACAAAACACCGAAATCCCACAGGTGAACGTTATTCTTGAATACAATTCAAAATTTTGAAAAATTTCAAATAATGAACGCCTTTTTTAGTAATATCGATGACACTCGTGAACTTCGTTTTAGCAACCCACTGAGAGCCGGCACATAACCACACGACACAAGTTTGTTTATAAAATTACGAGCCACTTATTAATAATTTTGGAGGACCCAACTGCGCATGCTCAAGAAACACGCGCCTCTTTTGAATAAGGTTATGTTGTAAGTTACAAATACTTGAAGACTTCACTGCACTGATCGCACTTTCAAAGTTTACAAGCAGAATCCTATTAGAACCAATCCATGAATTTTTTTTCTTTTTGTTTTTGAGATCACTTTATCGACTAATAAGCACCGTAACTGGGGTTTCACAAGAAATCCAAAACTGCAAGTAACTTTTGAAGTAGTAAACACACTTTTTTGACAATTAGCCGGCTCTACCTGCGGCAAATGGAGGCTGTATACGTTAAAAACACTAGTAAATTAGTAAACTCCGGTATCGGTATTAATCCAATTCCACACGTGACACTGTCAAAACAAACTACTGTTAAACAGCTTTACATCAAAAAATCACACGTCGACGAAACCTTACACGTTTGGTTTTTCAAACCTGAGCCACAAATTAAACGAATAGAAAAGAAAATAAACGAAGAATACTAAAGTCGGCGACTGCAAAGCCGAGCGTCCGACACTCCTGCTGAGCGCTGTACTAAACGTGAGAGGCCACACGACCCGCCCCTCCCCGCGACCGACTCTTATCCCGCCCGCGCCCTGCGACCCGCACCCAGACGTATGAAAAATATAAGCACTGTTTAAAAAATGTAGAGTGCATAACGTACGCATACTACCATAATAGAGAATACAAATCGTTTCCTTGCAAAAAATTTTTAACAACTATAAAGCAGATATTAATGATGCGGAAATCGGACGGGACGCTGGCTAAGCTATTCAATTAATCTGACAACACGTGCGTAATGCACTGTGCGGAGGGTTCCGCACAACAGGAACAGACACCAATAAAATGAGGAATGATTTTTTTTATTTATAGCAGAATGAAAATTAATTGTTTTAGTTTTAATAAAATCTGTATTGAAATAAAATAACATTTATTTTATTTTATTAACTTTTTAAAATATACATAATTATTAATTACATATATTTACTACTAGCGTACGTTTCGTCAGTATCTTAAGCCTGAATATTTTAATTTGGTTTAAAATACAATAGGTAACGTCATGACGGAAAATTACTAATAAACATTTTAAAATATCGTTCATAAAAAAAAAACAGCAATAATAAAAATAATTTTCTTTTGTATTGTATAATACTATTTTGTTTGTACACTGTTACATTTTTTTCTTTAATTTTTTTTTGTTAGAATGTTTGTATTTTTTCTCTTATGTATTCGCTGAACATGGATAAATTTGTTAGTTCCAGCTAGCAACTAAGCACAATAGAAGATGTAATTATATATATATATATATATATATATATATATATATATATATATATATATATATATATATTATTTGGTAATATTTTCGTAATATATTTGGATAAAACTCACAATTGTTATTAATCTCTCATAAAATTTTCTACAGAGGTAAAGTTTATCTTAAAATACACCACACTGACACGATATTTTTTTCCCGCTAACAAATAGATGTAGCCATTTTTTACAGATACAAATGTCAAAAGTCGCATGACCCAAGTTTGTAGCGCGACGCAGGTAACAATTTTTAATGGGGTTCTTGAACCTTTTAATCAGGTATGTGACAATATACATACATTTAATATTCTATAGGTAATACATACGAATATATTTTATTTAAAACGAATTTATTTACTGTGAAACAAATATCATTTTGGGAATTCAAGAACAACATTAAATCTTCAAATAAGAGTTTTTAATAATTTCTTAAGGTTAGTTAAGTAGAGATTAACTAAGATTCTGCTGTTTGTCCATGCTTTCGTCTGTTGGTCTCAAATTTACTTCTTGACATACTATGTGTGTAACTAATAACTATGCATATTATATTCAAACATTTATTATAAACGGGGAATGAATCTGTGACCCGTGGGCATCAGGCAATATTAATAAAAATTAAAAGGAAAAAAAATTGAGAATTTTTATACATTAACATTTCTGATCTTAAAAACAAAGAAATAAATCAAATAGTACAAGAAAACTACATTCTTTTGTTTTGTATGTCAACCGCAAAATTTTAAGAAAGAATTCTTTAGAAAACCCTTTGTTTTCCTACAGATGCTTCCAGTTACTTTGATTATGTTGGATTCACTTCGTTTTTTATACCTTGACTAGCAAACTCGTTATCAATTTAAAAGTTGTGTCGTAAAAAGCAGGAATATTAGTTTAGTAGTACTTCTTTTATACGTAATAGAAAAGTAAAATTTGTTCTCTGGTCGTAATGCGCTGGATTACGATCGCTAGAAGAACAGACCGTAAGCTAAATGCGGTAAAACAATAAGTTCGGAAGCTACCATCAACTCAATTGACAGAGGACTAGAACCCCGGAAACTGCTCCGTTTCAAGAAGTATTTTCTGTACCGTTATCATAGTTCATATTTCTTTTGTGTGGTATTTACTTTTAAGTAAAATATTTTTCTTTTACATTTGTTAGAACCTGTTTAATTTTTTATTGTATTACACATCTATAATATAAAAATGAGTCGCTGAATGTGTTGCTAAGCGCAAAACTCGAGAACGGTTGGACCGATTTCGCTAATTCTTTTTTTAAAATATTCCTTGAAGTACGAGGATGGTTCTTACGGAGAGAAAAATTCTAAAAAAAAATTTCCTGAAAAAGTCTGAAAACAACACTTTTCTATACTCCCATACAAAAGATTTGTGATAATACTTAAAAGTCAATTTGAACTTTAATACCATACGATAAAGTTTGTGTTAGGCGATACGAAATTCGCCGGGTCAGCTAGTACTCGTATATAATTGTGCAAGCTACTACTTCAATAAAAAATGTCCATACATTATTTATCTGTGCTAATACTAAGTATAAATAAGGAAGTTTTGACTTTTTTTTTTTTTGTTTGTCATGGATAAAGTCAAAAAATATCGTTATAACGACTTTAAAAAAGAACAATTTTAAAAATAACTACACTAGGAAAATGTCACGTGATCATTAGCTATATTTTAAGGGGAAAATAGAATATAATCAAAACCATGAAATTTTACACGGGCAAAGTCGGAACGAAAAGCTGGTATAAAATAACTTATGAATTTATTTTTTATTTATTTTGAAGTTAGTGAATAAATAATTGTAGAACTCGCGGGTCGCAGGTTCGATTTCCTCGTATTACAAATATTTGTGTTGGCCATAAAAGTGTTTATTGTTACGAGTATCTACTGATGCGTTTATACTTGTCTGTAGTGTATTTCCGGACTGTTGACAAAGGATTTACATTCTTCTACGACCGTTGAGAGTGGCGCGTTTATTACTAGTGGTTGCCCAGTGGTCGAAATTCGACCATAATTAATTTTAATTATAAGTTTGAACATTATTAATGTTCTGTTGTCAAACACTATAATTCTATAATAATAAACAATAGAGTATACCTATATTATGCGTGTGTGTGTCAAATACATGGTAGTGTGTGTAATGTTTTTTTTATTATTGCATTAATGTATTTTTATGCATCATTAAAAAAATAGTATTTAGCACTTGTTCTCTATATACAAGTATATAAGTGTGCGAAATTTCATACTCCTCCCTCAAGCGTCTATAAGCTACAGTAAGCTACATTGCTTACCAGCAGTTGAGCTGAACCGGCTGAACGCTTGTTTGCCGACCTACTTATATAAATAAAGACGTAAGCATACCAGACTGAAGAAAGAATGAAAGTAATTTCTTGCCGACATGGTTGTATAAAAATTCAAATATTACACCCAGAATCAGGCGGAAATTGAACCCACAAACCCCCGGATCATAAAGCAGGGTCTCTATGAACTACCCTAACGGGCTCAAGTTCTAACTCATCATGCTGATACAAATTAGTAGATACTATAACCAAGTTTAATATATAATACTGTTATATCCTTTTTGTATTGTGTAATTATATAATTTATGCATAGTTATATATAATTTATGCATATGTTATAGGTCTCAATTATCCACGGAAAGTGCAATCCTGAGCTTTAAGCATGCTGTCAGGTATTACACAGACAGAAGCACACCTGTTTATGCCTGCTTCTTGGATCTGTCGAAAGCATTTGATCTGGTCATCTACAACATCCTGTGGAACAAGCTACAGCAGGTAGGAATGCCTGCAGAATTGATTTCATTGCTTAAATATTGGTATAGCAACCAATTGAATACTATAAAGTGGGCAAACGAGTACTCGGAGCCATATAGGTTGGAATGTGGAGTGAGGCAGGGGGGGTTGAGCTCACCTAATCTTTTTAACCTGTATGTCAATGCGCTGATTGAGGGGCTCAGCAGCATGAGAGTCGGATGCCATATTGGTGGCGTATGTTTCAATAATATCAGCTACGCGGATGACATGGTGCTGCTGGCCCCCTCTGTCAGCGCAATTAGGAGGATGCTGGCTTTTTGCGAGTCATACGCTGAGACGCATGGATTGGTGTACAATAACAAGAAAAGTGAATACCTAGTCTTCAAGGCTGGCAACAGACTACCGGAAAATATACCCTTAATAAAGTTAAACGGGACATGTCTTGTTAGAGTACACCAATTCAAGTACCTAGGTCACATTGTCACAGAAGACCTAAAGGATAATGTTGATATTGAGCGAGAACGCAGGGCGTTGTCGATCAGGGCGAACATGTTGGCCCGCAGATTTGCTCGTTGCTCAACACCAGTTAAGATCACGCTTTTTAAAGCTTACTGCACTTCTTTTTATACGAGCAGTCTATGGGTCAGCTATACTCAGAGGTCTTACAACGCCTTGCGTGTACAGTACAATAACGCCTTTAGGGCATTGTTGGGGCTGCCGCGGTACTGCAGTGCCTCTAGTATGTTCGCGCACGCAGGGGTCGACAGTTTCCCGGCCATTCTGCGCAAAAAGGCCAGCTCACTTTTAAGGCGAGTGCGCGGCAGCCGCAACAATGTCTTAAGGGTCATCGCCGATAGCGGGGACTGTCCACTACTCAGGCATTTGTGTGACATTACAAAGTCACTTTTAGTTATTAAGTACTAACATTAGTTATTAAGCTTTCATCTTTTATTTTTACTAACAATTATGGACCCTTTGTTGTCTGAGTAATAAACATTTTTATTTTTATTTTTATTTTATTTTTTTTATATACATTAAACATGTTCACCAAATAAAACTACAAGAAAATACAATTATTCTTACGATATAATTATTTTGTAAGATTGTATATTAAAACATACACGTAACTAATATAGTTGTAGTAGTTATAAGAGTTGCCAATAAAAGCATACTGAAAATATACTAAAAAAGTAATCAATAGAACTAATAATTTGTAGCTAACTTTAGTTAGCTCTTTAGATCTCTCTAAAACGAATCTGTATTCCTAGAGCTGACAGGTAATTGACAACTTAAGATTAACTCCAGCTGGTAATAGGGCTAAGCTTAGAATAGAACCTGCGTACTACAGCTTCTTTCATGTTCATATATTATGACGTTATTAAATAGGTCTGAAACAAATCAACGTACTCGTCAATCATAAGTTCGGTAGAAATTGATAAGAAGTTCGTTTAGCACAGTTTAATGCTGGTAATGATGGCGATTATGATGAAAGATCAAAAAAGAGCACTTCTCTGGAATAAGTGCATATTGGGACATCAATGAATTTAATTTCGTTTTTTTATGATTAAAGATAATTAAAGATAATTAGTCTGGCTTTAAACTACCTTAAATAAATATTTCTTTTAATGTACCAGCCACTCGTTTCATTTCCCCGTTTTTAAAATTTTTTGATGCTTGATCTGAACAAAAAACAATTGTAGATTAAAATTTTATGATTTGTTTATTGCACCAGTAACATCTCTTTAATGTAATTACAGACTTTTAGATCATCTTATCTCATTATTAGTTGAAAGAAAAAAGTAACAAGTATCCTCCACTAAATATCAAAATTGTCGATTTATTATTCATGAGTCCGATTCTGCCTGAATATTGTTATATTATTTACTTTCATTTCTGAAACATGTACAGCTTACAATTTATGACTTAAAGGTGTAATCGTAAACTACATTGGGTTTTAATGTACACCTATACGTTTTTAAGCTAATTATATTAAAAACATAAAGTTGATAAGTATTTTTTATGTACGATAAAATGCATTTGGCTTGAATTTGAATTAAAAGACGTCAAGCATCGTTGTTAAACATTGCTCTTTAGTTACATATATGTATAAAACAACGCAGAAACCATAAACTTCAACCAATGAAACAGGTATCGTAGAAAAAACCGCAGTGAAGTATAATATAATTTATGTAGCTATAATTAAATTGGAAAATCCGAGTTCCGTAATAACCATTTTGCATAAAAACATTTTATTATGCATACATAAAGCATTAACGAAGTTTAATTTTAAAAATCAGTGTAAATTAAAAGAGATTAATATATAATCGGTCTCCGAAGTTACATTTATTACACATACATATAGCAATTTGATACCCTCATTAGTTAGTACCATCCGGTTTCATCTCAAGATACTCGACACTCAAATCGAACGTTTGAAATTGAGACCTACTAAATTGGCTCCTTCCAGCTCAATAAAATACCCTACGAAATTCAAATCGAAGTTATCGAGGAGCTATCAAAATAATTTAGAAGGTATCGTTCCATCCTATATGATCATCGAATACATAAGTTCTTTATTACTTTGTATCTTCTCCCACATATTGATTTAGCAATATGAATTTGATTAAATTAAAGTTGTAGAAATAATATTAATAGTGATTTCAAATGGATTCAAAGCTCTTTTTGTTTTTGGTCGTAATAAGTGAGTTCGCTATTAACGGATTAAAACTTCGTACTTTATCAGAAAAAAAAAGAGTAGGTATTTACCATGTTTATTGTTGATCACTTTCATTTGTTTTTAATGAAAGTTTATAGTCCAGTCATTACGTCGGAAAAATCGGGTTAGAAATGCAAATGAACCGAGAAAGCCAAATTTTGGATATTACGTGGGGGATGGCTAGAAAAGCTTAAGTTCAAATTGTCGACCAAAATAACCTTGTGGGTTTTCCGCCATCTTGAAAAAAGGGTTAAACTCAGTTTTTTTATCATAACTCGGTTCCCCGTTGAGATACGAAAATTTTTATAGAATACCTTTTTGTTGCTCTTTTTACGATCTACAATTAAAGTCCTATACATTTTTCACGTATCGATCATCGTTATCGAGATATCGTTAAAAAAAGCCACAAATTTTGCGAGAAAAAATTGTTTTTCGCTCTTTCCTTTTTTGTCGTGAAAAATATCGAAAAATGTTTGAAATAAAACTTGTAGAGCCTGTTCAGACCTACAAATTCATTTTTTAATTTTTCGTTTTCGAGAAAAATTACGACCTCTAGCGCACCGCAAAGCGAGTAAAACTGTGCCCGGTGTCGATTTAGCCGCTCGCACGGTTGTATCCACAACGTAAAAATGAATGAATTATTTGCTTAAGGGAATTATTGTTTAAGGGAATTATTGGTTAAGGGAATTATTGCTATACGAAATAAATGAATAAACCAGCCAAATTATAAATCAAAAACATGAAATTTATTAATCAAAAATTTTTTATGCAGCAAAAATAATAATTACACGTAGTCATTAGTTAGTATTGTCACACGTTTTTCTCCGTTTTGATGGTCCTGGCTGCTGTTGAAGTTCCTCCTCGGTACACTCTTCGAGTCGTGTAAATTCTTCAATCGCAGGAAATGATGCTGTGATGGTCGAAAATTCGTAATCTTCATCTTCGTAATCGTCGTTGATAATATCTCGACTTTGGCGACATTGTCGCATGTCCCATAAACACTCGAGGGAATTTCTCAACAATTTACAGCAGTTACCTTTTGCTGTTTGACGACCGCTTTGATATAATGGTGCATGTGCCGTGTCGGCGGCGCCTAAACACCGACGGTCGCGGGTTCTATTCCCGCTCGGAGTGGATATTTATGTTTATACAAATATTTATTTTCGGTCTAGTTGTTAATCCTTGTGGTTCTCTGTCGGTCCCGGTTGTTATTTTGTACACCTGATAGCGAACTTTACTCATAGTATGTCGACGCGTTAGCGCAGCGGTCACAGCACCGGCTGTTGCGCTGGCGTTTTTTCGTCGATCTACGTAGTGATACCGCATAACTTTCTAGTGGATATACAGATTTTGATAATTCTTTTTTTGTTGGAAAGAGGATATCCCTAGTTTGGTACCATGATAAGGAAACTAGGGTCTGATGATGGGATCCCAGAGAAATCGAGGGAAACTCTCGAAAATAACTTTTTACTGGGTGTACCGATTTTGATAATTTTGAATTTAATCAAAAGCTGATGTTTATCATGTGGTCACATATAAATTTTATCGAGATCTGAGTAATTGACTAATTTTTGAGTAATCTTTGATAACGCGTAGTTGCTTAACTATTTTTTCGTCGATCTACGTTGTATCGATACTCGTCGATTTAATTGAAGTCGGGTTTTTTTCGTTTACGAGCAAACACAATTATGCAACATGTGCACTAATTTTGTACTAAAACACAGTTTATATATTATTTTTCAAAAGAGTGCGGAGTTTCTTGCCGATTCTTCTCTGAATCGGTGGTAGCTTTACTTTTACAGAAATAATAATTTACTTTTAAAGTTTTAATTTGTACAATGATGATGTGAAATTGCTATTGGGGCCTATGTGAATATAACTGTTTTTATTTTGATTTTTTTATTTTATTATCGATATTAATACTTGGACCTGGCATGCCATCAAGACGCTACATTAGTGTCTTTGAAAAGTTCCTAAACGGCATAGTGAAACATTACGTAAATGGTCATGGCCATCGATTTCCCAGAAAATGTCAAATGGACAAAAGAACCGGGTATACCAACCTCAGAGACTAAATCATCATCGCTTAGATGTAACAGTTGAGCTGACTCTTATTTTCAGGCAGCTGTATCACAGTTTATACTATTACGGCTGCCAACGTTAACTTGTATATGTTTCTGTTTAAAATGTGAATACTTAACGTACTGTAAATTGTTTTGTTAAAAGGAGTGAATAAATAAATTATTATTATTATTATTATTATTATTATTATTATTATTATTATTATTAGGCCGATGAACTGATCATGATTCGTTGGTCACATGTCCCAAAGGTCCACAGGTTGGCCTGAGTTTCCAACTGTCAAAAGGCTGGCTACAAAACGCTGAATTGACCAGGTTTCAAAAGAAACATAGGTCTACGGCTTATAAGAACGAAACCTTAGCCAAAAAAAGCAATCAATGTAGAATACCAAACTAACCAAAAAACTAAACTGGAGTGAAATCGCGCTTACCTTTTAGTAAGTTATATTGAGTAAAGGTAGAAATGTAACAATCGTTATATAAAATTATATGTTCTTTTGTATCACGTTTTTCTAACATGAATATACTGCGGGGACTGCGACCTAAATCTGAATACATATTGTTAAAACGTCGGTAAGCTTCATTATCCACACAAACAGGAAAAGAAAAAAATACATACGTAAAAAGTAAATAAATTTCAAATACATCCAAATAATTGTTTGTTATTATATCATTGTCTTATTTTTTGTTATCATATTATATATCATTGTCTTTGTTTTATTTACCAACTGTTTAAGTTTCTTGCCAAAAATGCTCTATTCTATGAGAAAGTTCTATGCAATCTGCCGTGTTTCTGTCAATTCTTCTTCTATTTTACTTGAAAATTGCTACACATAAAACTCAATGACCATTACACAAAACGGTTATTTAAAAAAAACGATTAATCGATACTTTTACTTCTAAGACTGTATGAGTGTTACATAATACTCCCAAAGAAGATAAATGCTAGAAGGCATACCAAGGAAAGACCTAGACGTAACGGTCACAGTTCACTGTGCCATGTACTACTTCTAAAACTCTATTCTCTGATAAGGTCATTTGGCTCGAGATGCTGCACACTTAGCAAATGCGATCGGCTATTAACGACAAGAAACGTACATATACTAAATATAGTTATGTTTGTAATTATAAATACATTAAAATTCAATAATAATACTTTGTTTCCTTGTTAAGACTCTTTTTAATCCTTGTTCTCCTTCGTATCTACGGGAACGCTTTTCTTTCTCCTGACCCCTATGACTAACAGTTTTCTTTTTTGAACAGTCGTTTTTTATCTGTGTCTGTATAACCTACGACTCTGCTATCCCTATGAAAATGTGTAATATTATACTCATATAATAAAAAAATATATTTATTATTGTATAGAACG
Organism: Melitaea cinxia; assembly: GCF_905220565.1. Taxonomy (NCBI): domain Eukaryota; kingdom Metazoa; phylum Arthropoda; class Insecta; order Lepidoptera; family Nymphalidae; genus Melitaea; species Melitaea cinxia. Next base: position 12,459,624 of record NC_059399.1, read on the forward strand.
ATTAATAGTGTATGTAAATGGAAAAGTATATATTTTATAACATAATAGCTTTGCCCCACGGTCCCACAATTTGACGACAAAAATAGGCTATAGCCTTCCTTGTTAAATGGGCTATCCAACACAAAAGGATTTTTCAATTCGAAGCGCGTTTAAACAAACAAAACTAACAACTTTTCAGTTTTATAATATTAGTATCTGGCCTATATCATATGGCTTGTTTAATATTCGTATGTATTAGATGCAAATATTACAATACTGTATTATTGCAACAGAATAAAAATGATAAAATTAAGAGATTTTATACTTGTTAAAACGGTGATGTATTGATTACATTACACAGAAAACTACACACCTTTATTTTAGTTTTGCAATATCACAAAATTAGGATTTTAACCGATTTTAAAAAAGGAGGAGGTTCTCAATTGAGCTGTATTTTTTTGTACGTAACCACAGAACTTTTGTGTGTTATTAGTGGGTTAAGCGATCTCGAAATTTTATTGAGATCTGATAAGTTCTTTTTCAGTTATCTGTTATAAAGCATATTTAATAGACATTTTTTTTCGTCTAACTACGTTGTATTACTGGTCGATGGAATTGAATTCCGTTTTTCTTTTCGTTTGTGAACATACACAATTGTATTTTTTCATTGTAGTAACGCCAAGATTTAAAAAAAGATATCAGTTTCAAACTCCTAAGAGTTACTTTAGATTATTACTAGAATTATGTTTTATAGTAAATCGCTTACAAATGAAGTCTGTTAATAATCCAACCCACGACCATCAGCGGTCGTCTGAAAATATATAGTTACGGTTTAATACTAGCCCGGACGTCTAAAAGGTAAATTACGATACCATGCAAAATAATTAGATTATGAGTTTTTAGTCGTTACAGATTGAATCTGGTTCTCTAGGATTTGAAGTTCTTACCTTCTTTCAAATTTGATTGTCATTTGCGCTAAAGATAAGCGATGTGTTTTTAAAGAGATCCTAAGAAACAACAACGACCCATCTTCAACTGTAGGTAGAACACTTGTCTACTTACAGCTACAGAATATATTTAAAATTTTGAAAAGAAAAATTCCGTATACGGTTCGAAGGATAAAATAAATGTATCAATAGAAATAATAATGTACCCGTAAATTAATAATTATAATAACAGAAATACGCAAGCAGACTTATCAACTGAGCATAATAAACTTGTACTCGTTTATTTCTTATAAAGAGGAAAAGATCTATTCAATCATCACAGCTTTTCAAGTCAATACTATACTGACACGTTACGAATACAATTATTACAAAATAATTTTATTGCGTATTAATTAGTTAATCGATCAGTGATCTTTCATATTTATTTACAATTGTTAATTAACAATGCTGTGTAACATACACAACATTATAAGTTACTAACTAAACATTGTATTTGTTCTAAAATCAGTATATGATGTCAGTCAACATTAAAATCTTAAAAAAATGTCTATACATTTTATTTACGAAAAAAAAAAACTAGTTTCCTATAATTACAAATGTACCACATTTGTTTTATCGCTCATAATCACCAACTCGATTTCTGCTCGGAGTAAGTGTATGTAGTTCTAGAAATTAATTTCCGAGACTGGCTATTTTTTACCTATAATGAACAAAAGGATAAAAAATGTCCGGTAAATCCTACGAAAACAGCGTTTGGACGAAAACATTACAATCACCATGCTCCAACTCTTTTTAATAAAATTAACACAATTTTCAACATCAGAACACTTAATAACTATACATTAAAGGAAAAATTACTTGCCTGGTTAAAATGCTTAGATTACAACGCTACAGAGAATCTTTTAATAACAGTTAATTAATAACTATTGACTGACGTGATAAACACAGACATATATACAGACACAAACACACACACACACACACACACACACACACACACACACACTCACACATAAACACACACACACACACACACACTCACACATAAACACACACACACACACACACACACAAACACACACACACACACACACACAAACACACACACACACAAACACACACACACACACACACACACACACAAACACACACACACACACACAAACACACACACACACACACACACACACACACAAACACACACACACACACACAAACATACACACACACATACACATGGTAATAAGTAGTGAACAACTAAACACACATGGCACATGTTTTCCGTCTAAATGTTAATTATAGTTTAAAGTTATTAATGTTAATGTTAGCTAGTTTTGATTTTTTTCGTACCATTGAACTGATAATAATTAGTTTTTAAGGGCATAATTTGTTATTACATATATTAAAGGGGAGGATACTGGCGTCTGCAACACAGTACAAACTAGTGCAGGAGTCAGGGTAATCTGTATTGTATAATTTATGATGATAATATAATTTATTATGATTGTGTCCAATAAAGATTATTATTATTATTATTATTTTATACCTTATCGTACCTTAAAGGATATTGATACTGATCCTGATTGATATCACAAGTTCACAATACTTTTGTTTGTCTTTATAAGACACATTATATTTTGTTATTATATGACAAAATTATAAAACAATACATAGTATACACAAAATTATGAGTTGCACTCATGATAACCCACTTTATGTATGTTTCTTGAGGACTTTTAAACTTAGAATATGTCGAAGAAGCGTAACAAATTACTCAGGTTCAACTAAGTTTAAGCTAAATGTGGCTTCCATAAATCTACGGAAATTATAGTTGGTAGATTAACTTAAGCCGTGAAGATACAGATCAACTACAGGTAAGTTGCAATTAGGTTACGAGAGTCTCTCAAGCTTTCTAACTAAGTATTTATTTATGTCTTGTATGTCAACACATAAAAATACTATTAAATAATACTTATAGTTAAGTTATAATGTTCTGTGTATAACATTGTTTTATATTTACTTAATTTATTAAATTACAACCCTCGACAAATCAGCTGTTAGCCTAAATGGTAATAACTGTTACTAAAGTATTATAAACGAGTGTAACTCATATTAAGAGAGCGTATTTATTTAACTGTTTTGGTGACATATGATTATTCAACAAAAGCAGCAGACCTTTCCTATTCTCCAAGTACATTTACTCGAATTGACAAACGGTAGATATGCAATTAGCAAATTTAACGCATCGGACTTACGTCCAACTGAACGTATCAGTCTTTTCCGACTGAAATCAGAGATGAATATTCATTACGCAATACTTTCCCCCAAGAGAAAATCGCGATGAAGCGTATAGAGAGAAAAACTGCAAACTTCGTTTCACAAACAAAGCGCACGGCTGAAAGGGGCCTGTGAAAAAACATTTTCATTGTGTCTGGAACTCGCTCGATTTTTAATCTCTCCCTGCGTCCCCTGTAACTTTATAGTGAGCTTTCGAAATCTGCTAGGCTGACTGCCACTAGATCGATGGTTATCCGCATCTAGTGCTGCCGATACGACGCGGAAGTCAATTCGTTACTGAACACCGTTCTGCTGACGTTCGACGGTGTTTATACGAATATGTTTTACTTTTACTAATAAAACGTTTATGGATAAACTTAAGTAGAAAATTAAAAAAGACAATGGACATGAACAAAGATTTTAAGTGTATAAAAAATAATAGTGGAAATTTATAGTAAATATTAATGTATTCTATATAAATAAGCAAATGCATAAAGTTTATTTGGAACTATTAAAGATTTATACATTATAAATGGAGGTACAATACTATCCACCAAAGAACCTTCGTAAATATTAGTGACTAGATTTACGTCCTCGCCGTGGAGGCATCTTCGTTAGCGAAACGAAATGCAAGTTATATCACGCGAAAGTTTCTCTTCCTTTGCGTCTCTGAGTTGCATTTTTTTTTTTTTTTGGTTTTTAGTATTAAGTAGTATTTACTTTTTACAAAAATTTCTTGTAGTACTGATTAACTTTAACCGATTTTTGAAATGTCATAAAGTGAAAATTACTGAATTCATCATATCCGCTTGGGGCAGATAATTGCATTTATACAAATATTGATTCTTGGCATGGTGTAGATATGTCATTATGGGTCTTCGCATCGAGCCTAGGAGTATAAATTAATTCAAATCACGGTTCCTATTAAGGACACCATTTTTTTCAATTCAATTTAGTATACATAGTGTGACATTATCTGTGGAGCTAATAAAAAAAACTTTAGATGTACAAGTATCAATAACTTTATCAATTTTCTACTAAATGCCTCAACAATAGAATATTCTATATATATAGATAGAAAGAAAGAGAGAGATAAAGGTTTACGTTTCGTAAGTAATATATATATATATATATATATATATATATATATATATATATATATATTACTTTATATTCAACTAAATTTCAAGAAACAAAAAAGCTTATTCCTAAACGAGTGAATACAATATGTAAGAAGCTAAGGATTCATGATGCTCCATGTTTTATTCATAACGCTCAAACAAAGATGCTGTGATGCGCGCTGAAAGACGTAGTCATACATTGATCGGTATTGTGGCGAATTGTTTTGTATAAACAATACATATTGTGTTTTGTGAGACGGTAAAGTGGAGCGGAGAATCGTGAGGATAATACCTGTCATTGTGACGTCATCATCGCATAACGTAGGGGCGTTTTTATTATTTATTTAGTTGCGTAAGTTCAGTGGGTAAAGCAATAAAATCGATTTGTGACTTGGGTTAACATTTTGTAATGTTACAAGGATAAATAATATTGCTATTCTGAAACATACTATTTATTGAAGCATAACTTGTTTCGTACGCTTGACTTGGGGAGTGAGCTAGTGAATGCGTGACGAGAGCGTTACGAAACGCGTGATCGGGCAAGGCGAACGGAATTTAAGGAGATGTAAGTTAGCGAAGATAGAAAGAAAGAGAGAGAGAGTTAAGTTCCGTAACTTTTACTTCAATCGTGTGGTCACACTCGGTTTGTCGAAGTAAAACTTCAATGCACGCTTTACTTGTGGATTAAGATGTTTTGATGGTAGTGGATTGAGAGCGGTATAAAAAGTGTGATCGGGGAAGCGAACAGAGCAAGAGAAAGAGGTGTGAGCACACATTTTCTTTCTTTCTTGCAGGCCTGTTGTGTAGGCCTATTAAAGAACTTTTAGTTCAGTCGTATAGTAGTCGTTAGGTGCGCTCATTTTTTTACATATAATTGCTTATGCAAATTCGTGATAGTTATGTTCAAATAAAAATAATATTTAAATTAAGTATATCTACTATTATATTATATTTTAAGAAAAAGTAAGGGATATTAATATACGAGTGATATATAATTATCACCGGTCGGCAATATTTGAGTTCTATTGCGATGTTTTATAACATATAAACAGCAATAATAATTAATTTATATATGGAATGATTTATGATATTCGTGTGTCCATACAAAGAAGATATTTGGACTAAGACACCAAATTTCGTAAAAGTTTTATATGAGAATTAAATCACGTATCTCTAATTATTTTTAAAATAAAAGTAAATGTACATATTGGCCTATCCAAAAGGATTTTTGCTTGCCGTATGTATAATAACTGAGGTAAAGCACAGTAGGAAATTTCCTGCTCAAAATATGGAGCAGCCCGATTTGGATAGTACCTTGACCTTACTTAAGATTACACCTAAATAATACTGTTTTCAAGCAATGTTGAGTTCCTGTTGGTGAGTAAGGTGAGCAGAGCTCCTGGGGGGAATTGGGGGTAGGGTCGGCAACGCGCTTGCAATGCTTCTGGTGTTGCAGACGTCTGTAAGCTACAGTAATCGCTTAAGTTGTACGCTACATCTGTAAGCTACAGTAATCGCTATCGTTGCTGTTGTTGCCGGTCAAGTTATATGTAAAAAAAAAAATTAAATAACCACATTTAAAATTTTTCAATTATCTAAATTTATCAAATGTTCGAAATTTATTCCAAAAGATATAATAATCATGCTTGTATTCGCTTTGTGCATAAATTAATCTACTATCCATAACGTGTTTGATTAAATATTCAGTGAGCGAATAGGGTTGAAAAACTAATTTCAGAGGCAAGCGGCCAGTAAATTAGTTTACGCGTTTTAGGAACATTGAAAATGGTCATTACGTTGCACTAAGCTTAACGAACGATAAAATATGCATTAGGAATTTGATTTATATATTTTTTTATAAGTAATAACGTTATTGCATGCACGAACTGCATAAAGTATCAAATAAGGACCGTACAAAAAACAATAATGAATAGCTTAGAAAATTTATTACAATTAGATAGAAACCAGGTAGAAATAATAGAAATTATTTATAATGCGGCATTTCTAATTGAGTATAAGTTTGAGTTTGAGTAAAGTTGAGTAAGTAGGAGTTAAGAAGATGTTAAAGATAGCATTTTTACAAGAAGGCAAGGAGCAAAAATAAAGTATCTTTATGTAATGCGAACTTGATAAAAGTAACTTGATTTCATAGAATTTCGTAGAAATTTCACTTATTTCTCTAAGCTATTTACACATTGAACAAAATAACGTATCAATCTATAAATTAAATAACAATAACTTCTGATCCGAACTATTTAGAAATTTATTTTAAAGATTCTAAAACAAAAATGATTAAAACAACTATATTTTAAATTTAAAATAATAAAAAGTAATTTTCAATTTGCTATCGTACTAACATTAGATTTTAAAAGATATTGTTACCAACAAAATATTGCCTTGTCCTTAAAAAAAAATAAGGTTGTTATTATTATTATTACTAAGTTTAAAAAATCGTTTTTAATTCTAAGTAGTATAAAAGAATATACGAAAAAAGTAAGGGCAATGAAAACGAAGCTAAGAGCGATCATTAATTTTTGAATAACTTAGAGCGTAAAACAAGATTTTTGCATTTAGATTTAAGAACTATATTGACTTAAACGCATAAACGTTTTAAGTAATGAGTTTCATTCACTGGCACTCCTCGCGATGGAGAGATGAATAAAACATCGTCTTCTTAAAGGCGGTCTGTCTTATGTTTGTTACAAAGATGAACAAGAATACATTTATTTTGGTCCTTTTTAAATTAGATACAATATAAAAATATATTAGATATTGATGCTAAATTCATCAGGCATGCAAACAAAGAGAGAGTAAAAGTATATATATAATGTCTTAATTTATATTTATCCTTCGGATATAAAGGTGAACAATAAAACTGTAATTGAGTTGCTCAGAAAAGAGATGTTTTTTTTTTATTTTATCATATAAACTAATTTTACAAAACATTATTTCATCATCAGAAACAACATTTAAAGCTATTGTTTCACCAGTTCTTAATAATAACTATTATTTAAATATTTACAATTATAATATAATTCTCCCAGTCGTTTAATATGAAAAAACAGCTCCATAGCAACCTTTACACAGATCAAATATACATCAAAGAACAATTACAAATTATATAAATAACTACTTAAATTAAGTGTCACGCACTTTGTTTACATATATATATATATTTATATATGTACGACATATATATATACTACGATTTCTTCTAATGGCGACGTTCAATTAGATATAATTTTGTAATTCAAATAGTGTAAAAAAAGATTACATTATTAATGTCGGTAAAAACAAACTAGTTTCTGTAAAAACAGATTTATCATAGTATTATTTATTTCATTTTAAAAACATAATATAATAAAAACAATTAAAATAAACGTACATAATTTTAGAAATTAATAAATTGTAATATATCTATTTTTTTTCAGTTTGTTTGAATTTTATAAACATTATAATGAATACTAGTCCCGCAAGTATGAAATATATTTGACGAGCTTTTTTTTAATTCTTTCGCATGGATTGGGATTGCTAATAATTTGACCTATTTTAGCGAAGTGAAGTACTATCATTTCATCTGAAAGCTGGTTGACGTAATGACAAACTATTGTACATAAAGCATTACAATTAAATAAAGTTTCATCGAATTCCGCTCGACAAACTGATAGTTTCTATTGTTTAGGGCCAAACTTCTCGCTCCTGTCTCGGTTAAGTACTCTCACATAGCTATACTATAACGCGATCGACGAATAGAACACGCGTGTTTAATACGAATGAAAGATAATTAGATAAGAGTTGATTTATAAGTCTGACTCAAAAGATTACGAAAATTTAATTTTTGCATAAGATCTAATTTCTACATTGAATATCATGATGCAATAATCATATGCAATAATAATGATTAAATATTACTTATTATACTATTCGTCGTGGAAGTATTTAGTGTAACTCCATAAAATTTCAAACATAAATGTCATCATAGATTCCATTTGTAATGTTTACCTATTCAACAGTATTGTATAAAACTTTTAATATCTGCCTATGCACTGTAAGCTTAAATGCGCTATGAAGTAGTTTGCTTCAACTTTGTCTGATAATGAACGTTGAGACCGGATCCAGTCCGGAAAATATATACTGTACAGTCTGGTTGAGTGTACAGACATATTTCCCATTATAACCTGAACTCTGTGTTTATAGATACATCATTCATACAATTAAATAACTTTTTTATTTAAAAAATGTATAATATTGTTTAATTATTAATTTAGTTTTTGAGCCGATATTGTAACGTTCTGCTGCGTACATTTGTATGCAGATTAAAATCAGTACACATTTTAACAATGTGATATCGTTTAGACAACTACGTGATCACGCGTTCTAAATGCCTAAAACAGAATATTGGAACTGAACTTTTTAGTGTAAAAATATTTTTTTATAGATTTTTTTAATTTAATTTTATTAACAGCGATCATGGGAGTGAATGTCAGATTTGAAAATTTTAACGAGAAACGTGACAGTTGTTTAATATAAAGTTTTATATTTTTTTTTGCGACATGTATATCAGTGTAGCAGCCGTTTGCAAAATATGGTTTTTAGTGATTGATACCGAGGTTCTGCTTTAGCCTGTAATATCCCACTACTGGGCTTAGGCCTCTTTCCCCATGTAGGAGAAGGATCAGACCTTAATCCACCACGCTGCTCCAATGCGGATACCGAGGTTAATTCAAAATATAGTTCTGATTTGCTTCGGATTTTTAAATAATATGTCTAAGTGTGAAAATACTTATGTTGTTGTTATCATTTAACGTGTATGTGTATGTTATCATTTAACGCGAGCTTCTTAATACATTAATCAGAATAGTATAAGAAGATCATAATTATATCCTGTGTTTTTTTTTAATATCGAGTAAACAAAAATCTTTATAAATCAAGCATGATAATATTGTACATTCCTTTTACATTACCCATTAAGTAAACGGTACCTCTAAATTAATACAAATAAATGTATTACTTACAAATAATCCCAAAAGCATTCCCTATTAAATTATTTAAAAGTAAAAAAGAAGAAAGTAATAGGAGATAACATCTCCATTATTGTTGTACGTATAGATATGTATTGATTGATATTTATTAGAGTCGGGAGAGGCAATTCGCACGGGACAGGTAATTTACGACGCTGGAACCATCGACATGCCTTATTTACGATTAAATAAAATAGGATCATTGTATTATTGGCGAAAAGGTGGAATTGTGGATACTTACGATACCGCAACGCTGAGTTCTAGGCACCTTCGATATAATTGTATACTGATGTATCTACGATCAGTTTATGTGTTATACATACAGATATTTTCAACAACGAAGTTAGTCTAATATACTAGGTTTTATTTAAGCAATATATAAGTAACAACAATATATAAGTAGCAGCGTCTTCGGTGCGACAAAGCCAGCGGTCACCAAATCGCCTGCCCAGCGTGGTGACTATGGGAAAAACACATGAGCTCACGCCATTTTTGGCGCGAACTTGTGGAGGCCTATGTCCAGCAGTGGACTGTATTAAGCTGAAGTGATAAGTAATAATAGCAAATTTTGCTTAACAGTGTGATGTCAGTTAAGTAATTAATATTTTTTATATGAACGGTGTGTAAATTAAATATATAAATATATATATATATATATATATATATATATATATATATATATATATATATATATAACCTTCTACATGGAAAAAAAAGAAAATAGTATTAGATATTTGGAGTTTACTCTTTATGAATCGATTTTCATGTAAGGCCCTCGATTTAAAAAAAATAGGAGGAGTAAAGTCTACTGAACTACTGACCTCGTTACGTTTCTCGTAATGCCATCTATCGCGTAAAGCCTAAAGGCGTAACGACGTTTTCTAATAACGCCATCTCGTCGTTACGTATCATCGATAGATGGCGTTATTTGATTCGTTTATTTACCATTTTATATAGCATTAATCTTTTTCTTAAACTAGTAAGCCTTTTTTGTGAATATTTAAACAGTCGATCAGACGGAGTAAACTCCAGTCGTGCTTCGGAACTGAATCACACACTTTTTTTATCGTAGCTGAGAGTTTTACTGGCAAACTTTTACTTTGTAATTTCTACAAATTTTATTTATATTATATTAAAAAAAACTATCAATAAAAATCGCATTTGATGAATTACAAGGAGAATTAGCAGCTCACGGTTATGTTGCTCATATTTTTCTTTATTTATCACTTATCTTATTTTAGATTCAAAACGATCCCGTATATAGAATACGTAAATCGATATCAGACGCCCTTGGCTTCTAATCTAAACTATCACGGCTGATTTTGAAATATTTAATTCATCTTTAAAATTTATACAATATAAATAATTATTAAAAAAGCAGTCTGTACATAGGAGACGTTACATACTGTACAGTATAGCAGAATGTATTAAATCCATTTCATTCTCATAGCATGTGTCAACGTAAGGCTAGGCTAACGTCTCAAAGTAGTTTTTCCCAAATTTCCTTTGTAAATGACGCAAAATAAAATAATACCCTATTGTCACATTTTTCAATACTAGACTACCAACCCCGTGCATTTTTCACAATATATCTTACCTTTCAAAAATATTTTTGTTTTTATGTATAGTTTGAAATAGAATAGTCAAGATTCTTTTTTAAACAATTATAATTGTTGCTAGTTTTTAGTTTTTTTCTATAAATTAACGCAACCTCCCAACACTATATCCTTTACATATATGATTTAACATAACTCAAACTTTAACATTAGTAATTAAAAAGTGTTGGTACAGTCCGCTTATATATTACACATATTTATAAGTAGGTACATACTTACGTGGCTTAGTAAAACGATACGGCTACGGATTTAGGTCAGATTATTCCTAACTCTCAAATCCATCTCAAATCTATTATTGTTATTATGTAGTATATATATATTATTGTTATTATGTAGTATATGTCATCAAATTACTTTCACTCGTAAAAAGAATCCTATATTATATACTTATGCTATAAACAATGTCCCCGTCGTAAGAGTCGATTCTGTTCGAGACCTAGGGGTGATACTAGATTCCAAAATGACTTTTGTAAATCATATCGATACAATAATTTCTAAAGCATATAGTCAACTAGGTTTCATATCACGAGTTTGCAACACATTTAAAAATATAGGTTGTATCAAAATTTTATACTTCTGCTTCGTTCGAACTATACTGGAATACGCTTGTAGTATATGGGCCCCTGTATATAATGTACACATCGACAGGATTGAATCACTCCAGAAAAAATTTATAAAACTTTTAAATTTCAAAAGTTACAGAATCTGTCCCACCTATGTTGATTCATGTAAACACTACCAAATAGAATCCCTATCCCAACGTCGTAAGCAGTACGACATTATCCTATTGCATGATATCGTGAGTGGGAAAATAGATTGCAGTGAGCTTTTATCCCAGATTGAATTCCGAATACCATCAAGACGCTCTAGACATATTAAACCATTGTTCCATACACCTCGAGTAAGAACTAATTACGCACGTAACTCGGTCCTCTGCCGTATTGTCAATACGTATAACACGCAGTATCCAAACTTAGACCTGTTTTACCTAAGAACGAAGACGGCACTTAAAAAAGAAATCAAAATGATGCATTTTTCGTAGTATTATCAAAAATATTCAAAACCAGCACCTACAGATTTATACACAAACCCACACTAACACACCTTCGTCTTACATGCACACACCTACACGAACACGCATTCACCTTTTCATGTCTTACACTCACCTCTAACTGCAGTGGAGGATACGGAACATAGCCGTTTACTTTTCATTACTTTCTGTTATTTTTTAAATATAGTGTCTAGTTATGTAATTTATAAAGAATAATATTTTTATATATCAGTGTGATCCTATTTTGGCCATATTTGTAAATTATATTGTAACATACTATTGTAACATAACGCTGTCGGATTGCCTATAAAATAAATAAATAAATAAATAAATATGTATTTTTATTCAATATGCAATGCTTTTCAACTTCTTCAATGGAAAAATACTGGGGTCCAGTCTTTAGTTATTTTATTGAAAGTGATAATTTATAAAATATACTAGCCGTTTCGGAGGAGTAACAACTTTGTGACACGAGAATTTTATATATAAGATTACTAACACAATGCATTTGCATATCAAAAACAAAAACTTAAGCAATATCTAATTAACGTAGATTAAAATAAGTACGATTTTGTCATAAAGACTTTAATGCCCTTAATAGTTTGAGATAAAATGCGATTAAATATAACCAACTATGATGCATTAGAGTTAAGCAGCTAACAAACTTCTTCGGTGTGCTCAAAGTTCAGTTATTTGATCGGGTGAATTATTCAGAGCTGAAACATTCAGGGTGATTCCAGGCTGATGTTGACAGCAATATATTTTATATTCAGTTATTCGAGACTCTTATAGGAAATAAGAATAAATTAGTGTAGCGAAATACATATGTTTTATGTATTTGCTTTCAGTTGCTTTCGAACAAATAATCTTAATACGTTTACGTTAGTCATCTTTCTGGCACACTTTGTTGCTTTTTAAGGTATTATAGATTTTTAACCGACTTCAAAAAAGGAGGAAGTTACTCAATTCGACCGTATATATACAGGGTTACAGGAAAAGTCGACCTAGATCCGTTAAGGGCGTGTAGTACACACCATTTCTGAATGATTTCACTATGGAACCCCCCATCCTAAACTTAACCGTTTTCGAGATATTCGAGTTTTAATTTTTTTTATGAAAATGCCCAATTTTTCGGCTATTGAATTGAATATTTTGAATTTTTTTGACTCTTATGATTATTTTTTTGGTTTTTTACATGAAGAATGAGATGCTTAATGACCTCAATGACTAAAATTGCACGTAAGTTAACTAAATAGGTCGTTGTAGACGATCGAAACTTAAGAAAATAAGTACAAATTATAAAAAAATATTTTTCTTTTCTGGATATCTCAAAAAATTATTATGGCACTTGCTCTGCAGATGTGCTTAAGAACATCTAAATTTTATCAGCTATCTAACGAAGTATAACACTCTAGGTTATTTACTAACCTCAAAGGTGAAACTTAGTTTCTAAGGCTACATGGCAGTCAGAATAAATAGCGCTTATTTAATTAATTTGACTTAAGTTCGGCATCATCATCATTACAAGATCGTCGGTGATTGTAGTAAGCTAAATGAAACAATAAATCAGTTCAAAATAACATTTATTCACCAAATGTTTTTGAAGTTCATGTTCCACGTGTCCACCTCTATTTCGCACACATTTTCTCATTCTTTCACGTAGTCCACTTTTCACTACACCAATGGTTAATGTCCTTCTTATGTCGTCTTATGAGAACTTCCACTGACGATATGGGGTTGGGCTCACTGTAAACGAGGCTCTTCATGTGCCCCCATACATAAAAATCCATGGGGGTCAGATCGGGACATCTGGCTGGCCAGGGTAAAGGCCCACCTCGTCCAATCCATTTGTTAGGATAGTTAGTGTCCAACCATTCCCTAACGCTTCTTCTGAAATGAGCAGGGCAGCCATCATGTTGAAACCACATGTCCCGCAGTAATTTTAATGGGAGATCATCTAGAAGGTCACCTAAGTCACCTCTTAAGAAATTTTCATAAGTATCACCATTCAGATCTTGTTTTTGCACATTATTTTTCTCACTCTCACCTGCATAAATCTTAAGTTGTCTCGCTCACACGCACCGGATTAACTTGAAGGACAATAGCCGACCTACGTTAGACCTACTACCTGAACCTTTTCAACTATGTTTTTTTCTATGAGTTTAAATACAACCCTAGGTTGTTATACCTCATTGGATAGCTGATAAAATGTAGATGTTCTTAAGCACATCTGCAGAGCAAGTGCCATAATAATTTTTTGAGATATCCAGAAAAGAAAAATATTTTTCTATAATTTGTACTTATTTTCTTAAGTTTCGATCGTCTACAACGACCTATTTAGTTAACTTACGTGCAATTTTAGTCATTGAGGTCATTAAGCATCTCATTCTTCATGTAAAAAACCAAAAAAATAATCATAAGAGTCAAAAAAATTCAAAATATTCAATTCAATAGCCGAAAAATTGGGCATTTTCATAAAAAAAATTAAAACTCGAATATCTCGAAAACGGTTAAGTTTAGGATGGGGGGTTCCATAGTAAAATCATTCAGAAATGGTGTGTACTACACGCCCTTAACGGATCTAGGTCGACTTTTCCTGTAACCCTGTATATATTCGGGAATAACTTCGTCGTTCATGAACCGATTTTAATAATTCCTTTTTTTGTTAGAAAGGAAATATCTTGAGTGTGGTACCTAATAAGGAAACCAGGATCTGATGATGGGACGCCAGAGAAATCGAGGAAAACCCTCGAAAATCCGCATAACTTTTTATTGGGTGTACCGATTTTGATGATTTTTAATTTAATCGAAGGCCGGTGTTTATCATGTGTTCACATTCAAATTTCATCGAGATCTGATTACAACTTTTAGAGTAATCTTTGATAATGCGTATTTACTTGATTATTTTTTCGTCCACCTACGTTGTATTACTTGTCGATGTAATTGGAGTCGTTTTTTTTCGTTTGCCAGCAAACACAATTATAACCCTAAAGTTCGTCGTTAATATTAAATCTAACAGTTAAAAACATAGGTGAAAAAAATATAATATTTTCTTGTTTTTACCCGACTTTAAAAAAAAAAGAAGAACGTCGCTACTTCATAACAACGTATGAACGAAGTAACATTTGTTTAGATATTTTTACAGTTTAGACCGATTTCGATGATTCTTTTTTAATCAAAAGCTGGTGCTTGTCATGCGGTTATGTTTTTTGATCAAAATCTAACAACTACTTTTTGAGTTATATATTAATAATTATTACGGATTTTTATTTGACTATTTTTTTCGTCTACCTACTTTTTGTATTACTAGTCAATGTAATTGAAGTCGATTTTTTTCGTTTTCGAGCAAACACAATTATTATTTTTATAATTAATTACAACACGATTACAAACACAATTATTATTATTAATAATTTTAATCATACAAATTATTACGTTTTATTCGTAACTTACTTTTTCGAATTATATAAGAGACTAAGTAGATACACGTGTTCGTTGGATAGTGTATCGCGCGGTTAACATAAAGATCATTAGTGGTTCATACAATAAATATTAAAAGAATCATACAGTTAGAAGCAGTTTATTTATTACTTTAAAACTGCTTTAGCATTGTATCATTTATAAATATTACCGTGCAACTTTTAGACGAGATACCTTTGTTATAACTGGAATAACTATCGTCCATGTTTAGGTTTAAAGTTTAACTATTAGTCAAATGAACATCAGCTTATACTAAATCTAACCGCGTACCCTTCGAAATATTGTTTAAATAAGTATTTAAAATATTACTTGTTTAAATATGATGAAAACTTAAGTAAATATGCACCTATGGAATTATTTTGGTTGGCCTATATTTTAATACATGTTCTTTTGTTTTCAAATATAAATTAATAATATAAATATCTACACAATACACACATGGTCGTCTGTTCCTAATGCTTGTGTTATAGGTAACAGTCGACTGGTATAGCTAGATATATATTTTTTTCGATAAATATACTTATAAATAATACATATCACTACATAGTATAAAACAAAGTCGCTTTCTCTGTCCCTGCACATGTATGTATGCTTAAATCTTTAAAACTACGCAACGGATTTTAATGCGGTTCTTTTTAAACGGTTTTATTTAGCTCACCCCGTTTGTTTTATTTTTTATTCTTGGGTCAAATTTAGTAATTCAAATTTCACCCTCTTCCTGTCAACCGATTAATCTGAAATTTTGTATACACTTTGGATTTTGGTGACAATACAATTATGTTTATTCATTATCATTATAAATTCAAGATGGCCGCCGCTACAAAATGGCGGGTAATTTATGTTTTATTAATCCCATCAATATGGGTATCAAATGAAAGGACTCAACAAGCAGAATACAATATACTATAAAAAATTGAAATACAAGATGGCGGCCGCTACAAAATCGCGGATAACGTAGGTTTTATCGATCCCATCAATATGGGTATCAAATGAAAGTGCTCAACCAGTATAATCAATGTACTATATAAAATTAAAATCCAAGATGGCGGCCTCTACAAAATGGCGGATAACTTAGGTTTTATCAATCCCATCAACATGGGTATCAAATGAAAGGTCTCAACAAGTAGAATACAATTTACTATGCAAAATTGAAATGTAAGCTGGCCGCCGCTACCAAATGTCTGATAACAATTTTTTATCAATCCCACCAATATGGGTATCAAATAAAAGGGCTTGACAAGAAGAATACAGTGCACTATACAACCTCAATATTTAAGATGGGCCTTGCAATAATGAAGCACTAAATGAATTAAACAGAATGCGAAATAAAAACTAAAAACTAGAAAATAAAAATAGGTAAAAAAACTTTTTAAGTTAAACGGTTTTATGTTAAACATACATTGCAATGTTTAAGATAAATGTACTAAAAACCAAAAAATAATAAAATAGATACAGTCGTGGGAATTATAAACATATGCATAGACTAGACTAAAATAAAACCGTGGGGCACGTCAATTGTCTACAAATTATCGACTTAATGTGCGATAGAAGAATCGTTTAATTCGTCGTTAAAATAGGCAGTTGGCCCGCAGACGGTGAGGAAATTACTTACTGTTTTCTTGCTCATAGAAATTCCAATAGTTATACACTCCATGTAAATAAAAGAGATGTTTCAACTAGTTTATCGTTGGACATTCACACTGCTGGCTGGCGAGGAATCGTTTCACTGCTCGTAGTTTGTCTTTAATCGACAAAACATATGATAAAAGTACTACTCGCTCACCACTATGAAACCCTAACTCGCTTATAATCGAGCTTGCTAGCTTGTTTCCACATTCTAGCCCTACTTATCACACGTCCATCGTTGTCGGTTGAACAACTGCCTAATTATAGTGTAACATTACAAAACAAACATTTTAATCAACGATTGTAGACAATTGACGTGCCCCACGGTTTTATTTTAGTCTAGTCTATGCATATGTTTATAATTCCCACGACTGTATCTATTTTATTATTTTTTGGTTTTTAGTACATTTATCTTAAACATTGCAATGTATGTTTAACATAAAACCGTTTAACTTAAAAAGTTTTTTTACCTATTTTTATTAATAGATAGATTGATTCAAGAGAAAGGTTTATATGTATGATAATATCCATTAAATAGTGAAGAAATACTGTTATTTTTGAGGTTTCTAATGTGATGTCGTAAATAATTACATTTTTTCCGCTTACATTGCAAACGCAGCCTGAACCCTACGAGATTTATCAAAATAATGTACTAAATGTTATACACATTGAAAAGGTCTACAGAAAACTCCGCTATGGTATATGTCTATCTCTTATGGATATCCCACAATAACGTTTTTTTGTCATTTACGTTTTACGATAAATAATGGCTAATTTTCGAAGGGATTTTAACCAATACAGCATTAATCCTTATCTAATTATTTGACTAGCCCGTTGGCGCAGTTTGTAGTGACCCTGCTTTCTGCTCCGGGGGTTGTGGGTTCGATTCCCACCCTGAGTCTGGGTGTAATGTATATATTTATTTATATATTTATATATGTATTATTTATATGTATGTTTATCAAAAAAAATGTAGGTATACCAGTCGGCTGTTACCTATAACACAAGCATTAAGTTGCTTACTTTAGGAACAGACGACCGACCGTGTGTGTATTGTGTAGATATTTATTATTTATTATTATTATTATTATTAAATACCTTAAATACATTGTTCATTTAATATAGATCTATATGGCCCTTTGCAGCATATGATTTAAATGAATATTTTCGAAGATATTACAGATTTAAAAACTGTGGGACGTAGCGTTTGCGGCGGTTCCGGCCGGCCGGGGCGGCGCGCGGCGGGAGCATGCCTATAAGTATAGTATAAAAAGTAAATAAGTAAAAATGTAGTGTACTTAGATATTCCAAAGATAACAAGAAATTTTCATGGTTTAGGAAAAGAAGAATTGTTTTACTCTAAAGTTAACGCGTGCGAGCCACGGGCAGTAATGAATAAATCAAAACTACTGGATCGATTTTAATCATTTTTTCAGTGAATGACATATATTTATATATTTTATAGCCGTGCGAAGCCGGAGCGGGCCGCTAGTATAAATATATAAATGATATCGTACGTTTATAATTACGGGTCGTTTAAAGGTTCTGAAATTTGTTATTCACAAATGATATAACAACAAGACTATGTAATACTTAAAAATTGAGATGAACATTCTCACTATAAAGTCTTTATAAAATTTTCTATGACTTTGATTATTGATACAGAATTACAATAAAAATCATGCCGTTAAAATAGAAATATATATCTACAAAATACTTAATCTTAGTTACGAGTACGTCAAGTCAATTTGTATTTCACAATAAACCATATCTGACACAGATTCGATGATCTCATATGACATCTAAGTGTTCAAATTTATTGAAGACTAGCTGTGCTCGCGACTTCGTCCGCGTGGTATGGTGACTTACACGTTCAACGTAGTTCTTTAAATTGCCATAACTTTTTTATTTATGAATCGATTGACATGAAACAAACACTAAATGTTAAGTGAAGCTTACCACATTATATCAGTATAAATCACATCTAAATCGGATAAGCTGTTACCGAGATTAGCGTGCACCAACGCACAGACAAACAAACAAAAATTCTAACAATATTGTTTTGGGTACTATTTGTGTTGATAAAGCTTCAAGTAATATTTTTCTCATATACTCATATCTTCCATATCCAGACAGCGATCCGTTACATTTTTATTATATGTATTGATATTTTTTCACTATGCGACACGGTGTTGAGTATCGACAGCGACAGTTTATTAACGACATGCCGCTACCACGTACTCTCCGCATAGTAACGTACGATGTATTTTGAGGGCTGTATATCGTCTACTACAGCCTGATCAGGAATGTGTGCGGTGACCCCCGCGCCAAGGTTTTGTTACTTTAAAGTCCTGTTTCACAGGTTACTAATAAAACTATCCGACGTGTAACGGTATCCAACATATAAAACCTTTTGATATATTTTTCTTTTTCGTCACAAAGTTCTACTTTACATTCAATGTGCAACCTCTTTGGTGTAGTGATGCGAGTAGTCACCTAAAACTCTGACGGTTTGCGGGTTTGATTCCCACTTGGGATTGATATTTTTATTTGCACAAATATTTCTTGCCGCTTTGGATGTTTACCCTTGTGGGTCACCCACCGTATCTCGGAAACTGTCGGTCCCGGTTGACATCATAAATACCTAATAGCGATCGGTACTCATAGGAAGAAACCTATCTGCCAACCCGCAGTGGAACAGCGTAGTGGATTAAGCTCCAATCCTTCTTCTACGTGGAGAAATAGACCTATGACCAGCAGTGGGATGTTACAGGCTGAATGCATAAATTTAAATGGGCCCAAATGACACGCACCACCTTTAGATTAAAAAAAAAACATCATCTACTTCTTCTGATTAAAATGGCCTTTAATAGTGCCAAACAGATGATTTCGCCAAAGTCACGTAGAAAAAAAAACATCAAAATCGGTGGTAGGTATCGACCTAACTGTCACAGTCGTGGCAGTTGCGCTGGTTTTTATAGGTCACACACACTTCAGCCTATCGCAGTCCACTGCTGGACATAGGCCTCCCCAAGTTCGCGCCACACATCCCGGTCTTCCGCAATCCTCATCCAGCCTACACCGGCAATCTTACGTAGATCGTCGGTCCAACGGGCCGGAGGACGTCCCACACTACGTTTGCCAAGACGCGGTCTCCACTCTAGGACCCGTCTACTCCAACGGCCATCGGTCCTGCGACACAGATGACCAGCCCACTGCCACTTCAACTTGCTAATTCTGTGGGCTATGTCGGTTACTTTCGTTCTCTCGCGGATAGTCTCATTTCTAATCCTGTCTTTGAGAGAGACCCCAAGCATAGCCCGTTCCATTGCACGTTGAGCGACTTTAAACTTGTGGACCAGTCCCTTGGTCAGTGTCCACGTCTCGGCTCCGTATGTTAACACAGGCAGGACGCATTGCTCGAAAACTTTTGTCTTCAAGCATTGCGGAATCTTCGAAGTGAAGACTCGACGGAGTCTGCCAAACGCCGCCCAGCCCAACCGAATCCTCCTATCGGCCTCCTTCTCGAAGTTGTTGCGGCCTAGTTGGATAGTATGGCCTAGGTAAATATAATCCTGAACAACTTCGAGAAGGGTACCATCGACCGATACCGGTATCGGTATGACTTGGTTGTTAAACATAACTTTCGTCTTATCCAAGTTCATACAGAGACCGACACGTCGGGAGGACTCGTTTAGGCCGGCCAGCATTTGGCCTAGCTCATCCAGCGTCTCCGCAAAGATGACAATATCGTCGGCGAAACGAAGGTGAGAGATGAATTCACCGTTGACGTTGATGCCCCGTTCCCCCCAATCCAAGGTCTTAAAAACATCCTCTAGCGCAGTGGTAAACAGTTTCGGTGATATTACATCCCCCTGTCTTACCCCGCGCCGGAGGGAAATAGGTCTTGTTCTTTGGTCATTGACATGAACGGTCATCGTCGCCGCGTCGTACATAGATTTTAGTACCTCGATATATCGCCAGTCGATATGACATCTCTGCAGAGAGTCAAGGACAGCCCAGGTCTCGACGGAGTCGAAGGCTTTCTCGTAGTCCACAAATGCCATACACAGCGGTTGATTATATTCTTCCGTCTTTTGGATAATCTGCCGAACAGTATGGATGTGGTCCACGGTGCTGTAGCCATTTCGAAACCCAGCCTGCTCTGGTGGTTGGAATTCGTCGAGTCTTCTGGCGAGACGATTCGTAACAACCCTCGAAAACAGCTTATAGACGTGGCTCAGAAGTGAGATCGGTCTGTAATTCTTTAACAGAGACTTATCGCCTCTCTTAAAGAACAGCACCACCACACTCCTGGACCACGCCTCCGGCGTGGTACCTCGGTGGATGACGGCGTTAAATAGTCTTGCCAAGGCTTTCAGGACAGGTCGCCCTG
This sequence comes from Melitaea cinxia, assembly GCF_905220565.1. NCBI lineage: Eukaryota > Metazoa > Arthropoda > Insecta > Lepidoptera > Nymphalidae > Melitaea > Melitaea cinxia. The sequence continues at coordinate 12,481,138 of NC_059399.1, forward strand.
CGGCACTTTATAGGTCACTTAGGTATTTTTCTCATTAAAAAGCGTTTTGTTGTTTATTATTTTTTATTCTTATTTTAGACTCTCACAAAATGAAAAATATGGGAAGGGCTTACTCTTAAAACTTTATATTTTTGTAACAATGCATTAATGTACTATAAAATACTCACTTTTATACAGAATACACATTGACTATAAATTAAATATCATTCGATGTCATATTTTTTTTAAATATTGTTGTAGTAAAAAAGGATCGAATGAATATGTAGTCTTTCGACTGAATTGGAAGCTCCTTTTCTATATTTGCAGGGCGCGGGCGTAGGTTATACTCGCACTCTTTACAATATTATGTAGGTAGTACTTAAAAAGATTATAACAAAATTGTAACGTACACCGAACACGTGTATGCGTGCACGCTCTTCGGAGTTCCGATCGAGTCTATCGTGTGGCGGAGGGAGTAACTCAGAGCAGTGCCTAGGACTTGCGACCCAGGTGTAGGTTTAAGGAGATCTCCTTTGAGATACGTATCAACGCTCACCTTCACTGCTCGAGTTATCCGCCATAATATGTAACAATTAATTCGTATGCACAAATTAATTATCGAATGAGTCTAGGTTAAGCTACTAGCAGGATACAACAAATGTATCGTGCCAAGCCAGAGCCAAGACTGCCTTAGCGGCGGTTGCACTGTTCGTTTTATACACGTCAGAATAACTCGAGTAATATAATAAGTGAGGGTAGTTGACTATCGAACGATGTACATCTGTTATTTATAAATTCCTTACTAATTGCGTACGACAGTGCTATTGCTGACAAATAAATATTGTGTAGGAGTCAACATTTTCGATGTACAGATGATAGAAAAATAACGCGAAAACCACTTAATGCAAAAACTTGTCCATTGTACTTCACTGTCTGTAACTATATGCTTTGTTTGTAATATACTTGTGGTGTACAATAAAGTATAAAATAATCGTTGTATAGTCGATCATTAGTTCCTAAATAAGTTACTAGAGGGTGCTGCTAAGTAGAAGCTGCAAATAATAATTTTAAAGGAGTGCTGGAAACGTGCATATTTGGATTTTCCAAATATTAAAGTTTTAATTAAAATAGGGCGTTGTTATAGCATTGTTAAATGAAAAACTGATATCGTTATTATTTTGAGGATAACACAATAACTTCTTCATAATCATCTGTAAAACAACTTTTAAGCTGCAAAAAGTTTAGTAAAAGGAAAACGTTTTTATATAGGAATCGTCAACAAATAAAAAAGGTACTCAATTGTTGGTTACAGTTGAAATTAAAGTATGCACGTTTTATACCAAGTCATCATTCATCCAGCAATTAAAACAAGTATTAAAAATTAGAAATTAAAAAAAATAGTCATGGTCGTGGGGTCATATTAGTCTGTAATAAATAATTATAGTCGACTAGCTGACCCTGCATTCGTTATTTTTCTATATATGTTATTAACCCCTCATAACTTAGGACTATGAAAAATACATGTTGGCCGATCCTAAGACCTATCCGATATGCACACAAAATTTTATAAAAACCGGTCCAGCCGTTTCGGAGGAGTATTGTAACTAATATGGTGACACGAGAAATTTATAAATAAAACTAGCTAACCCCGCAAACTTTGTTTTGCCATATATGTTATTAACCCCCTTAATCCCCCCCCCCACATTATAACTGAGGGGTATGAAAAATAGATGTTGCCCGATTCTCAGATATACCTGATACGCACACAAAATTTCATAAAAATCTGTCCACCCGTTTCGGAGGAGTATTTTAACTAACATTGTAACAAGGTTAGCACCTATGAGATGAAGCAGAAAAGAATGGGCAAGAATATCCTCAGTGGCTCTTTAAAAAACAGTCGATCATTAGAGATTTGGTCGTGTTTGTCATGAAATACAGCATCACACGTACAAAGTATCTGTATCATTAATATAATCTTGAACCAAATAATATGTTTGAGCTAATAAATATTACTCAAAATAATTCTGATGTACTACATTATTTTATTTCATTTTTTTTTTTTTTATAGAAGAGGGGGCAAACGGACAGTTGGCTCACCTGATGGTAAGTGAAAAACAACATCCACAGACACCCGCTACATCAAAGGATTAGCAGGCGCGTTGCCGGCCTTTCAAAAAGGAATATGCTCTTCATTTGAAGGTCCCTAGGTCGTATTTGTTCGGAAATACCGTAGGTGGCAGCTATCTATCAAATTTAAAGGAGACCACAAGACACAAACCAGTTGTCGATTAAAGTAAAAAGCATCAAAATCGGCATATTCAGTAAAAAATTATGAAGTAACACAGAAAAAATACAGTCAAATTGAGAACCTCTTCCTCTTTTAAGTAGGTTTTAAGAATTAGAAATGAACTAATACTATTTAAAATTTAATGTTCTCAAAAATACAGTAGTACCTAAGCATATTTTATAACAATACCGTGAATTCCATATTTAAATATATTTGTAAGTAACAAAAAAAAGTTCTATGTTCGGAAAACGTGACACGTCATACGGTATTATAATTAGCTACGCCTACGGTGCATAAAGATTACAACCGTATCGAGAGTAGAGCGGTCATAAAATTTTAATTTTTCACTACACCTATGGAAAAGTAAATACCGATACGTTAGGAACAGTTGCTCGGAACTTTGATAAATAATAAACATGCCGATGGATGCCTACAAAGTCGATCTGGCTTCGATGTGTCTGATTTCATCGATTTTTACGATTAATTTTTCATTCGCAACATCCGTCTTTTAATAAATACGATAGAAGCGTGTTTACGAAACGTATACATACATTTTGTGTTTATTCATAACTAATTAAACATTTCCGAGGTTATTATTTATATCTAGCACTGTGACGTAAGACATTTTTATAACGGAAAAGTTAATAAAAATGAAATTAATATCTTATATACACATATTAAAATCAATATATTTACTTTACATCAGCGTGGGAGTGTGTAAAAATTTTGTCGCAGTTACACAATAAACAATTTACTTTCTAAATAACGTTTGGGAATAAATGAACAAAGGAGGAAAAGGTATGAGGCCATATAGTCTGTAATAGCGGCATGTATCAACTTTTCTCTAATGAATACCGTGGAGTTTATCTAGCGTACCCGTACGCGTCCGCGTCCGGCTTTACGGAGTATGAAAATATTTTCCAATACCATTGTCTTCTAAAGGCTAGCACTTTCTGTCCTACTCACGCTGAGCGAGGCATCTCCAATGAAAAAAAGGGACTTGAATATTAAGTCCATTACGTTTTTACAAACATTTTAGCTTGTTTAGTTAATTGTGTTATGGTAATACAAGTACGAAAATTTTTTTTAGCCCTATCCTACATCTTACATCAAGTGTGGTGGAGATTTCAATTCAATCCAGAGCCAACGAAATCCATAAAATGTGGAAAACGGAACTATCCAACGGACTCTTTTTGCGAACGTAAGATGGTAATTTGATTCATAGAAACGTTTTTAATATGAAATTTCAAGTTGTTTATTCATTTATAATTAAGCTTGTCAACATCATTATCATATAATTGTAATCTAAAGGATACAATGGCAAAATCATCTATCATCACCGCTCTTTTGGAACTGAGAAAAGCCATTAATCCTACAAAAGAAGAAGAAGATATCCGTTTTCATCTAATCTGTGATTAATATAATATGACTTATAGGTAATGTTAGTCTATAGTAGGTAATAATAATCCGTTCATTATAACCAAATTATTTTGACAAGATGTAATGTAGATAATAATTCAAAATAAAATTTATGTACATGGAAGTATATATTTAATTTTATTGCATATTGTTACCATGAAAAAATTTTGAAGAAAGATATTATTATATTTCATACATTTCTTAAAGGTAGATAAATCAAAAAAGTGATGAGATAAATTGATAGATGAAATAAATTTATCTCAAAAGTTTTATTATTATTTTAGGCTCTGTTTATAGTAAATATTAGCAAATATATTATGCTATATCCGAAAAAAAACGGTTTCTGATTTCGTCCCCATAATCGCTTATAACTTTTCGATTTAGCAAAACTTAAAAGACGTAATGATATAAAATTTATGTCACAAGGCAAAGCGGCTTTTCCGCGAGATTGATTATCAAAAAAATCTTTTTTATCAAAAAATACAGTAAATACGCGTCGAATGTAGTCGGAAAAAATAAATAAAGTATTTCTCTAAGTCTTTAAACCGATTACTAAAACATAATTCTCTGTGCTCCTTTCTTAAATATGTTTGTAAACGATGAAACGTGTTTTTGTAAGTCACGTTTTCGTCTACACAACTTAAAACTTGTATATATTTTGGAGCCTATCGGAAAATATTATTACTTAAATTGATTTTGTTGTGATTCGCCGTTTTATTTTTAAACGAACCAAGAAAAAAATCACGATGCTTACAAATATTTAATTCAGATAATATTAACAATAGCTTGTGAAGTTCAGAAAAACTCTGAACTTTTACTTATACATTGTTTCTGGAATAAACCGAGCGAGAAAGCGAGTGTAGCACATCAGTAGACGCTCACGTGTTTAGTAAAGTTTAACCTGACCTATCTTTCATGATCCATAATATATGTTATTTTAAACTGATGAGTGATTAAAAAGAACATCATGCTAGAGTCGTCACAAAATATCATCAGGTTTGTTCCATTTTTGCGTATTTTATAACACTTATTTTTTAATATAAAGGGTAAATTAAGATAATGTGTAATTTTCAGCTCAATACGTAGCAGGTCATTTAACTACGACATCAAATTTTATTTTAACCAAGAAAGCTAGGAAACATGATCAATATTTTATTATAGTGTCGCGAAAAGACGCCTTAAAAACGAAGTTTTGATCTGGGGAGATATCTTTATTTGCACTAATATTTGTATCTCGTCTAGGTCCTTTTAGGTCTTCTAACCGTGTTTTATATAGCATTTAAAGCTTTCGTTTTTTGTTATTTTTTTCTACCAAGAACGACTTGAATAAACAGCTTACTAATTTTATATCACATCATAGGAATATTTAACGCCTAGAAACGATTACGCTCAAGAAATTCTCCTGATTTAAAACTAATTTATTTTTAAGTTGATTAAGAATACAACTTTGTATTAATAGTATGAAAGCGAGTTAGCGAGCAGCATACATTGTTTTCGTAACAAGCTACGAAAGAGCATGTTAAGACAAAGCGCTGGGATGAATGTTCACAAATGCAACAAACAATCAGTCTAGATGCGCTGAATGTCGCGAATTAAGTACAAACATTTGGATATTCATAAGAGCTTAGAATTATTTGTATATTTAAATAAAAGAATCTTCATACATGAATACTTACACATATTTTTTACTTATTAATCATTTCTATTTTTGTTATTGTAATGCATACCTATGCCTTACTGTTAAAATATACCCAAAAAATATGTAAAATTTGCACACGTGTGTTGTTGGGCTTAATTTAAACACTAAGAAGTTACAAAATATCATGTTAACACTTAGAGACGTAGTTAAGGACTGAACAAATATTATAGTATTTTAGTAAGGAACTAATTTTTATATTTTACATTCATACAAACCAACATACATTAATTTCAAATTTATAAAACGAAGACTATGATGAGTCTACAAAACTGAATATAAAAACAAACTTTTGCAGTAAATCAAAATAATATACCTATATATATTATTTAAAAAAAAAATGCTCGCTCATGGACATGGATTGTTAACAAAAGAACCAAATAATAATTAACAAAATAATTATTTACTCGTCAATAGATATAGTTTTAACAAAATTTAATCCGCTCACATAATTCGCAGCGCGTATCCGAGCACTACCTTAGTTTAGCAAAGGTAACCGCAAGTGTAAGACGGGTTTATAATTCCATTTGTTGAACGCTCAGCTTTGCGCCGCGAGACCGGATCTAACTTCCAGACACAACTTTAATTGAAATATATTTTGTTCCGTTTCGTAAAACATAGATCCGCAAGATCCATTACAGTTCACTATTGCTCACTTACGAGCTCTGATTATTATTTAATCAGTTATTTAAGCGCTTAAGCTCTATACATCCGTTTCAGGAAATTAACAATATATGACTATATTTTATCTTTCTTGGCTTATTAATTATTTATTAAAGGTTCCTTAAATTACTAAAGTTTGTATATACATAGTAAAAGTGAACTAGTTGTTTAGAGTGTTAGACGGGTTGGTGACCGCAGCCGACCGATATGGCGGGATAGCTATAAACAATAAATTAATTTAATTTTTATACATATATATAACTTTATCAATTTTCTACTAAATGCCTCAACAATAGAATATTCTATATATATAGATAGAAAGAAAGAGAGAGATAAAGGTTTACGTTTCGTAAGTAATATATATATATATATATATATATTACTTTATATTCAACTAAATTTCAAGAAACAAAAAAGCTTATTCCTAAACGAGTGAATACAATATGTAAGAAGCTAAGGATTCATGATGCTCCATGTTTTATTCATAACGCTCAAACAAATGCGCGCTGAAAGACGTAGTCATACATTGATCGGTATTGTGGCGAATTGTTTTGTATAAACAATACATATTGTGTTTTGTGAGACGGTAAAGTGGAGCGGAGAATCGTGAGGATAATACCTGTCATTGTGACGTCATCATCGCATAACGTAGGGGCGTTTTTATTATTTATTTAGTTGCGTAAGTTCAGTGGGTAAAGCAATAAAATCGATTTGTGACTTGGGTTAACATTTTGTAATGTTACAAGGATAAATAATATTGCTATTCTGAAACATACTATTTATTGAAGCATAACTTGTTTCGTACGCTTGACTTGGGGAGTGAGCTAGTGAATGCGTGACGAGAGCGTTACGAAACGCGTGATCGGGCAAGGCGAACGGAATTTAAGGAGATGTAAGTTAGCGAAGATAGAAAGAAAGAGAGAGAGAGTTAAGTTCCGTAACTTTTACTTCAATCGTGTGGTCACACTCGGTTTGTCGAAGTAAAACTTCAATGCACGCTTTACTTGTGGATTAAGATGTTTTGATGGTAGTGGATTGAGAGCGGTATAAAAAGTGTGATCGGGGAAGCGAACAGAGCAAGAGAAAGAGGTGTGAGCACACATTTTCTTTCTTTCTTGCAGGCCTGTTGTGTAGGCCTATTAAAGAACTTTTAGTTCAGTCGTATAGTAGTCGTTAGGTGCGCTCATTTTTTTACATATAATTGCTTATGCAAATTCGTGATAGTTATGTTCAAATAAAAATAATATTTAAATTAAGTATATCTACTATTATATTATATTTTAAGAAAAAGTAAGGGATATTAATATAGGGTCATTGCGCCTGTTCGCGTCCACTTAGTGCAGTTGGCAAGTTTGAAGAAGAAAATAAAAATGTCCCCGCACTAATTTCTATGAAAAATTTATTTACTGTGTTCATTATATAGTCTATTTAAAGATTAATTTTCAGTTTTGTTCGAAACATCTTGTTATTATTTTATTTAAATACAAACGTCAGAATTAGGCGATTTACCCAGTTCGCGTCCATAAAATCCAATTTGCGTCCACCCGCTGGACCACTTCGCGTCCACCAGCTTAGAAAAGGAATAAAGAGGTGATATTTTTATGATAATCTAAAGAGACATTGGATTTTAATAATTTATTTATTGAAGAATTATAGTTATTTAAAAATCAACACATTAACATTAATAAATCACTATAAAGAAAATAATACACCTATTTATTCTTCTAAACATTGATAGAACTTAAAATTAAAAAACAAATTAGGTACCCATGTATTCAGTAAGTAAATAGTAATTCCACCTTTAAAATTCAACAATTATCTGTTCTGTGAATTTTAAAGGAATGTAAGCAAGCTAAAGATCAGCCTGCAATTACAATCACAGCAGCCTTTCGCAGTCGACTACTGGACATAGGCCTTGACAAGTTCACTCCTGTGTTTTGCTCATAGTCACCACGCTGGGCTGACGGGTTGGTGACCACAGGCCTGGCATTGTCGTACCGAAGACGCTGCTGCCCGTCTTCGTCCTGTGTATTTCAAAGCCAGCAGTTGGATGGATATCCCGCCATCGGTCGGCTTTTTAAGTTCCGAGGTAGTAGAGGAACTTAATCGCCTCTTACGAGACCCACGGGAAGAGAGGGGGTGTTTATATTCTTTGATGCCGTAAGCACACAGCACCACAAAGATCAGCCTTGATTAATAATAATTATGGAAACCAAATACGAGGTGCATACATATCTCCATTCGCATTAAATATTAATAATACCGCTGTTTTCTTCTTCGTTACTTGGTTTTATTTGATACTAGCTGTGCTCGCGACTTCATCCGCGTGGAATTATAATTATAATTATAATAAAAAAAATATTGTTCTGTTCGTAGAATTACAAAATAAATAAAAGTAGCCTAATTTACTCCTTATTTCATTAGCTATCTAGATGGTAATGTCAAAATCAGTCCAGTCGTTTCAGTGATTAGCCGGAGCAAACAGACAGACAGACAAAAATTCTAAAAAATGTTTTTATTTATTTATTTATTTATTTTCTTACATCTAATATTACAGGCATAACCCAATTCATTAGACATAGTAAAGGAGACAAAAAGCGAAAGGAAAAAAATGTAAACTATAATTAAAAAAGAATTGGCTGACTTGAACATAATACTAAAAACAAAACAATAATAAATATAAAAATATTAAATTCATTTCTCATAACATATTATATACAAAGTAACTTTTGCGAATTCATTCCACGAACAAGAAAAAAGGTCTAGTGTTTCAGCCACCAAGTTTAGCGTTCTGACTGAACGAGCAAGGGGGCCGTTGCGCACTAGCTCGGTTCTGCAGTGGGGTACTGCAAATAAGCTCGGTCGCTGTCTTCGTTGTAGATGATACCTATCGGGTACGCTCAAACCTATCCACTGCAGTACAGGGGTACTAGTAGAATATTGGATTATTGACAACAACGCGGAATAATTTAAAATATAAGGTGCCAAAGCCAGCTCTCTCTTAGTCTCCAACTTGTTGTATCCAACCATGCCCAATACAAACAATGTTGGATACATCAAGGGATACACGCCATAAAGCCTATGGTAAAGAAACCTGGTGAATTTATTTTGAACACGTTCTAGTATGAGACTGTATTTGACTTCATGTGGAGACCATACTACCGCATTATACTCAAGCTGACTTCTTATTAGGGCATCATACAGTAAAGAGATTGCTTATTTTGGTATATGTACCGTGTATAAATCAATATACATTTAGTAAAAAGGTGTTACTTTAATATTACAAACAGACACTCCAATTTTATTTATTTGTGTAGATAAGTTTTGTACCCTCTTGGTCTGCACCCACTGATTTTGTCCAATATCGAAATAGCATATTTTTTGCATAGGTGCTTGTCTTACCAATTTCTTCTTCTCTTGGATCTCATGCGAATCTTCCCTTAAATCTTCCTTTGTGTGTGTTCTTTTTTCCTTCTTCTTTCTTATCTGCAAAGAACTCATCTTAAATAGAAAAAAATAAGAAAGAAATTACTTATTTCTTTCAAAGTAGAATAGGTATTAAACTTTTAGTTTTATGTATTAAACTGTTAGAATTAATTTAAAAAATGGACGCGATTTAGTTTTCTTATTAATCCCTTTAGGTATAGTTTGCGTCCACTGCGGACGCAAAGTGGAAGTTTTATAAATTCGGTGTAGCAGTTCGCGTCCACCTTATTTTAACTATTAACTATAAAAAAATAAGCAACTTCATAATTATTATAATTCCTTTTATCATAACCAACGCCTAGAAACAGCTATGTATCCAAAATAGACATAAAACAATAAAAGACTCACCTTCAAACGAACCGCTGCCCACTATTTTCTTCTCATTATTCCGTGCCTTCGCGCTTTCTTGTTGAACAGCCCTCACTAACTATTTTTTTTACCCAGGATTGCTTGGATGCACGGAACTTTTGTCTATGCGTACGTGCCTCTTATACATTGAGGTATTAGCCGGTAATTATTTTTCGACTTATTGGCGTCTTAGTATACTTAATTTCGAGACTTTTCAAAGTGAGATCCGTAAAATGGACGCGAATTGGGCGGTGGACGCGAACAGGCGCAATGACCCTACGAGTGATATATAATTATCACCGGTCGGCAATATTTGAGTTCTATTGCGATGTTTTATAACATATAAACAGCAATAATAATTAATTTATATATGGAATGATTTATGATATTCGTGTGTCCATACAAAGAAGATATTTGGACTAAGACACCAAATTTCGTAAAAGTTTTATATGAGAATTAAATCACGTATCTCTAATTATTTTTAAAATAAAAGTAAATGTACATATTGGCCTATCCAAAAGGATTTTTGCTTGCCGTATGTATAATAACTGAGGTAAAGCACAGTAGGAAATTTCCTGCTCAAAATATGGAGCAGCCCGATTTGGATAGTACCTTGACCTTACTTAAGATTACACCTAAATAATACTGTTTTCAAGCAATGTTGAGTTCCTGTTGGTGAGTAAGGTGAGCAGAGCTCCTGGGGGGAATTGGGGGTAGGGTCGGCAACGCGCTTGCAATGCTTCTGGTGTTGCAGACGTCTGTAAGCTACAGTAATCGCTTAAGTTGTACGCTACATCTGTAAGCTACAGTAATCGCTATCGTTGCTGTTGTTGCCGGTCAAGTTATATGTAAAAAAAAAAATTAAATAACCACATCTAAAATTTTTCAATTATCTAAATTTATCAAATGTTCGAAATTTATTCCAAAAGATATAATAATCATGCTTGTATTCGCTTTGTGCATAAATTAATCTACTATCCATAACGTGTTTGATTAAATATTCAGTGAGCGAATAGGGTTGAAAAACTAATTTCAGAGGCAAGCGGCCAGTAAATTAGTTTACGCGTTTTAGGAACATTGAAAATGGTCATTACGTTGCACTAAGCTTAACGAACGATAAAATATGCATTAGGAATTTGATTTATATATTTTTTTATAAGTAATAACGTTATTGCATGCACGAACTGCATAAAGTATCAAATAAGGACCGTACAAAAAACAATAATGAATAGCTTAGAAAATTTATTACAATTAGATAGAAACCAGGTAGAAATAATAGAAATTATTTATAATGCGGCATTTCTAATTGAGTATAAGTTTGAGTTTGAGTAAAGTTGAGTAAGTAGGAGTTAAGAAGATGTTAAAGATAGCATTTTTACAAGAAGGCAAGGAGCAAAAATAAAGTATCTTTATGTAATGCGAACTTGATAAAAGTAACTTGATTTCATAGAATTTCGTAGAAATTTCACTTATTTCTCTAAGCTATTTACACATTGAACAAAATAACGTATCAATCTATAAATTAAATAACAATAACTTCTGATCCGAACTATTTAGAAATTTATTTTAAAGATTCTAAAACAAAAATGATTAAAACAACTATATTTTAAATTTAAAATAATAAAAAGTAATTTTCAATTTGCTATCGTACTAACATTAGATTTTAAAAGATATTGTTACCAACAAAATATTGCCTTGTCCTTAAAAAAAAATAAGGTTGTTATTATTATTATTACTAAGTTTAAAAAATCGTTTTTAATTCTAAGTAGTATAAAAGAATATACGAAAAAAGTAAGGGCAATGAAAACGAAGCTAAGAGCGATCATTAATTTTTGAATAACTTAGAGCGTAAAACAAGATTTTTGCATTTAGATTTAAGAACTATATTGACTTAAACGCATAAACGTTTTAAGTAATGAGTTTCATTCACTGGCACTCCTCGCGATGGAGAGATGAATAAAACATCGTCTTCTTAAAGGCGGTCTGTCTTATGTTTGTTACAAAGATGAACAAGAATACATTTATTTTGGTCCTTTTTAAATTAGATACAATATAAAAATATATTAGATATTGATGCTAAATTCATCAGGCATGCAAACAAAGAGAGAGTAAAAGTATATATATAATGTCTTAATTTATATTTATCCTTCGGATATAAAGGTGAACAATAAAACTGTAATTGAGTTGCTCAGAAAAGAGATGTTTTTTTTTTATTTTATCATATAAACTAATTTTACAAAACATTATTTCATCATCAGAAACAACATTTAAAGCTATTGTTTCACCAGTTCTTAATAATAACTATTATTTAAATATTTACAATTATAATATAATTCTCCCAGTCGTTTAATATGAAAAAACAGCTCCATAGCAACCTTTACACAGATCAAATATACATCAAAGAACAATTACAAATTATATAAATAACTACTTAAATTAAGTGTCACGCACTTTGTTTACATATATATATATATTTATATATGTACGACATATATATATACTACGATTTCTTCTAATGGCGACGTTCAATTAGATATAATTTTGTAATTCAAATAGTGTAAAAAAAGATTACATTATTAATGTCGGTAAAAACAAACTAGTTTCTGTAAAAACAGATTTATCATAGTATTATTTATTTCATTTTAAAAACATAATATAATAAAAACAATTAAAATAAACGTACATAATTTTAGAAATTAATAAATTGTAATATATCTATTTTTTTTCAGTTTGTTTGAATTTTATAAACATTATAATGAATACTAGTCCCGCAAGTATGAAATATATTTGACGAGCTTTTTTTTAATTCTTTCGCATGGATTGGGATTGCTAATAATTTGACCTATTTTAGCGAAGTGAAGTACTATCATTTCATCTGAAAGCTGGTTGACGTAATGACAAACTATTGTACATAAAGCATTACAATTAAATAAAGTTTCATCGAATTCCGCTCGACAAACTGATAGTTTCTATTGTTTAGGGCCAAACTTCTCGCTCCTGTCTCGGTTAAGTACTCTCACATAGCTATACTATAACGCGATCGACGAATAGAACACGCGTGTTTAATACGAATGAAAGATAATTAGATAAGAGTTGATTTATAAGTCTGACTCAAAAGATTACGAAAATTTAATTTTTGCATAAGATCTAATTTCTACATTGAATATCATGATGCAATAATCATATGCAATAATAATGATTAAATATTACTTATTATACTATTCGTCGTGGAAGTATTTAGTGTAACTCCATAAAATTTCAAACATAAATGTCATCATAGATTCCATTTGTAATGTTTACCTATTCAACAGTATTGTATAAAACTTTTAATATCTGCCTATGCACTGTAAGCTTAAATGCGCTATGAAGTAGTTTGCTTCAACTTTGTCTGATAATGAACGTTGAGACCGGATCCAGTCCGGAAAATATATACTGTACAGTCTGGTTGAGTGTACAGACATATTTCCCATTATAACCTGAACTCTGTGTTTATAGATACATCATTCATACAATTAAATAACTTTTTTATTTAAAAAATGTATAATATTGTTTAATTATTAATTTAGTTTTTGAGCCGATATTGTAACGTTCTGCTGCGTACATTTGTATGCAGATTAAAATCAGTACACATTTTAACAATGTGATATCGTTTAGACAACTACGTGATCACGCGTTCTAAATGCCTAAAACAGAATATTGGAACTGAACTTTTTAGTGTAAAAATATTTTTTTATAGATTTTTTTAATTTAATTTTATTAACAGCGATCATGGGAGTGAATGTCAGATTTGAAAATTTTAACGAGAAACGTGACAGTTGTTTAATATAAAGTTTTATATTTTTTTTTGCGACATGTATATCAGTGTAGCAGCCGTTTGCAAAATATGGTTTTTAGTGATTGATACCGAGGTTCTGCTTTAGCCTGTAATATCCCACTACTGGGCTTAGGCCTCTTTCCCCATGTAGGAGAAGGATCAGACCTTAATCCACCACGCTGCTCCAATGCGGATACCGAGGTTAATTCAAAATATAGTTCTGATTTGCTTCGGATTTTTAAATAATATGTCTAAGTGTGAAAATACTTATGTTGTTGTTATCATTTAACGTGTATGTGTATGTTATCATTTAACGCGAGCTTCTTAATACATTAATCAGAATAGTATAAGAAGATCATAATTATATCCTGTGTTTTTTTTTAATATCGAGTAAACAAAAATCTTTATAAATCAAGCATGATAATATTGTACATTCCTTTTACATTACCCATTAAGTAAACGGTACCTCTAAATTAATACAAATAAATGTATTACTTACAAATAATCCCAAAAGCATTCCCTATTAAATTATTTAAAAGTAAAAAAGAAGAAAGTAATAGGAGATAACATCTCCATTATTGTTGTACGTATAGATATGTATTGATTGATATTTATTAGAGTCGGGAGAGGCAATTCGCACGGGACAGGTAATTTACGACGCTGGAACCATCGACATGCCTTATTTACGATTAAATAAAATAGGATCATTGTATTATTGGCGAAAAGGTGGAATTGTGGATACTTACGATACCGCAACGCTGAGTTCTAGGCACCTTCGATATAATTGTATACTGATGTATCTACGATCAGTTTATGTGTTATACATACAGATATTTTCAACAACGAAGTTAGTCTAATATACTAGGTTTTATTTAAGCAATATATAAGTAACAACAATATATAAGTAGCAGCGTCTTCGGTGCGACAAAGCCAGCGGTCACCAAATCGCCTGCCCAGCGTGGTGACTATGGGAAAAACACATGAGCTCACGCCATTTTTGGCGCGAACTTGTGGAGGCCTATGTCCAGCAGTGGACTGTATTAAGCTGAAGTGATAAGTAATAATAGCAAATTTTGCTTAACAGTGTGATGTCAGTTAAGTAATTAATATTTTTTATATGAACGGTGTGTAAATTAAATATATAAATATATATATATATATATATATATATATATATATATATATATATATATATAACCTTCTACATGGAAAAAAAAGAAAATAGTATTAGATATTTGGAGTTTACTCTTTATGAATCGATTTTCATGTAAGGCCCTCGATTTAAAAAAAATAGGAGGAGTAAAGTCTACTGAACTACTGACCTCGTTACGTTTCTCGTAATGCCATCTATCGCGTAAAGCCTAAAGGCGTAACGACGTTTTCTAATAACGCCATCTCGTCGTTACGTATCATCGATAGATGGCGTTATTTGATTCGTTTATTTACCATTTTATATAGCATTAATCTTTTTCTTAAACTAGTAAGCCTTTTTTGTGAATATTTAAACAGTCGATCAGACGGAGTAAACTCCAGTCGTGCTTCGGAACTGAATCACACACTTTTTTTATCGTAGCTGAGAGTTTTACTGGCAAACTTTTACTTTGTAATTTCTACAAATTTTATTTATATTATATTAAAAAAAACTATCAATAAAAATCGCATTTGATGAATTACAAGGAGAATTAGCAGCTCACGGTTATGTTGCTCATATTTTTCTTTATTTATCACTTATCTTATTTTAGATTCAAAACGATCCCGTATATAGAATACGTAAATCGATATCAGACGCCCTTGGCTTCTAATCTAAACTATCACGGCTGATTTTGAAATATTTAATTCATCTTTAAAATTTATACAATATAAATAATTATTAAAAAAGCAGTCTGTACATAGGAGACGTTACATACTGTACAGTATAGCAGAATGTATTAAATCCATTTCATTCTCATAGCATGTGTCAACGTAAGGCTAGGCTAACGTCTCAAAGTAGTTTTTCCCAAATTTCCTTTGTAAATGACGCAAAATAAAATAATACCCTATTGTCACATTTTTCAATACTAGACTACCAACCCCGTGCATTTTTCACAATATATCTTACCTTTCAAAAATATTTTTGTTTTTATGTATAGTTTGAAATAGAATAGTCAAGATTCTTTTTTAAACAATTATAATTGTTGCTAGTTTTTAGTTTTTTTCTATAAATTAACGCAACCTCCCAACACTATATCCTTTACATATATGATTTAACATAACTCAAACTTTAACATTAGTAATTAAAAAGTGTTGGTACAGTCCGCTTATATATTACACATATTTATAAGTAGGTACATACTTACGTGGCTTAGTAAAACGATACGGCTACGGATTTAGGTCAGATTATTCCTAACTCTCAAATCCATCTCAAATCTATTATTGTTATTATGTAGTATATATATATTATTGTTATTATGTAGTATATGTCATCAAATTACTTTCACTCGTAAAAAGAATCCTATATTATATACTTATGCTATAAACAATGTCCCCGTCGTAAGAGTCGATTCTGTTCGAGACCTAGGGGTGATACTAGATTCCAAAATGACTTTTGTAAATCATATCGATACAATAATTTCTAAAGCATATAGTCAACTAGGTTTCATATCACGAGTTTGCAACACATTTAAAAATATAGGTTGTATCAAAATTTTATACTTCTGCTTCGTTCGAACTATACTGGAATACGCTTGTAGTATATGGGCCCCTGTATATAATGTACACATCGACAGGATTGAATCACTCCAGAAAAAATTTATAAAACTTTTAAATTTCAAAAGTTACAGAATCTGTCCCACCTATGTTGATTCATGTAAACACTACCAAATAGAATCCCTATCCCAACGTCGTAAGCAGTACGACATTATCCTATTGCATGATATCGTGAGTGGGAAAATAGATTGCAGTGAGCTTTTATCCCAGATTGAATTCCGAATACCATCAAGACGCTCTAGACATATTAAACCATTGTTCCATACACCTCGAGTAAGAACTAATTACGCACGTAACTCGGTCCTCTGCCGTATTGTCAATACGTATAACACGCAGTATCCAAACTTAGACCTGTTTTACCTAAGAACGAAGACGGCACTTAAAAAAGAAATCAAAATGATGCATTTTTCGTAGTATTATCAAAAATATTCAAAACCAGCACCTACAGATTTATACACAAACCCACACTAACACACCTTCGTCTTACATGCACACACCTACACGAACACGCATTCACCTTTTCATGTCTTACACTCACCTCTAACTGCAGTGGAGGATACGGAACATAGCCGTTTACTTTTCATTACTTTCTGTTATTTTTTAAATATAGTGTCTAGTTATGTAATTTATAAAGAATAATATTTTTATATATCAGTGTGATCCTATTTTGGCCATATTTGTAAATTATATTGTAACATACTATTGTAACATAACGCTGTCGGATTGCCTATAAAATAAATAAATAAATAAATAAATATGTATTTTTATTCAATATGCAATGCTTTTCAACTTCTTCAATGGAAAAATACTGGGGTCCAGTCTTTAGTTATTTTATTGAAAGTGATAATTTATAAAATATACTAGCCGTTTCGGAGGAGTAACAACTTTGTGACACGAGAATTTTATATATAAGATTACTAACACAATGCATTTGCATATCAAAAACAAAAACTTAAGCAATATCTAATTAACGTAGATTAAAATAAGTACGATTTTGTCATAAAGACTTTAATGCCCTTAATAGTTTGAGATAAAATGCGATTAAATATAACCAACTATGATGCATTAGAGTTAAGCAGCTAACAAACTTCTTCGGTGTGCTCAAAGTTCAGTTATTTGATCGGGTGAATTATTCAGAGCTGAAACATTCAGGGTGATTCCAGGCTGATGTTGACAGCAATATATTTTATATTCAGTTATTCGAGACTCTTATAGGAAATAAGAATAAATTAGTGTAGCGAAATACATATGTTTTATGTATTTGCTTTCAGTTGCTTTCGAACAAATAATCTTAATACGTTTACGTTAGTCATCTTTCTGGCACACTTTGTTGCTTTTTAAGGTATTATAGATTTTTAACCGACTTCAAAAAAGGAGGAAGTTACTCAATTCGACCGTATATATACAGGGTTACAGGAAAAGTCGACCTAGATCCGTTAAGGGCGTGTAGTACACACCATTTCTGAATGATTTCACTATGGAACCCCCCATCCTAAACTTAACCGTTTTCGAGATATTCGAGTTTTAATTTTTTTTATGAAAATGCCCAATTTTTCGGCTATTGAATTGAATATTTTGAATTTTTTTGACTCTTATGATTATTTTTTTGGTTTTTTACATGAAGAATGAGATGCTTAATGACCTCAATGACTAAAATTGCACGTAAGTTAACTAAATAGGTCGTTGTAGACGATCGAAACTTAAGAAAATAAGTACAAATTATAAAAAAATATTTTTCTTTTCTGGATATCTCAAAAAATTATTATGGCACTTGCTCTGCAGATGTGCTTAAGAACATCTAAATTTTATCAGCTATCTAACGAAGTATAACACTCTAGGTTATTTACTAACCTCAAAGGTGAAACTTAGTTTCTAAGGCTACATGGCAGTCAGAATAAATAGCGCTTATTTAATTAATTTGACTTAAGTTCGGCATCATCATCATTACAAGATCGTCGGTGATTGTAGTAAGCTAAATGAAACAATAAATCAGTTCAAAATAACATTTATTCACCAAATGTTTTTGAAGTTCATGTTCCACGTGTCCACCTCTATTTCGCACACATTTTCTCATTCTTTCACGTAGTCCACTTTTCACTACACCAATGGTTAATGTCCTTCTTATGTCGTCTTATGAGAACTTCCACTGACGATATGGGGTTGGGCTCACTGTAAACGAGGCTCTTCATGTGCCCCCATACATAAAAATCCATGGGGGTCAGATCGGGACATCTGGCTGGCCAGGGTAAAGGCCCACCTCGTCCAATCCATTTGTTAGGATAGTTAGTGTCCAACCATTCCCTAACGCTTCTTCTGAAATGAGCAGGGCAGCCATCATGTTGAAACCACATGTCCCGCAGTAATTTTAATGGGAGATCATCTAGAAGGTCACCTAAGTCACCTCTTAAGAAATTTTCATAAGTATCACCATTCAGATCTTGTTTTTGCACATTATTTTTCTCACTCTCACCTGCATAAATCTTAAGTTGTCTCGCTCACACGCACCGGATTAACTTGAAGGACAATAGCCGACCTACGTTAGACCTACTACCTGAACCTTTTCAACTATGTTTTTTTCTATGAGTTTAAATACAACCCTAGGTTGTTATACCTCATTGGATAGCTGATAAAATGTAGATGTTCTTAAGCACATCTGCAGAGCAAGTGCCATAATAATTTTTTGAGATATCCAGAAAAGAAAAATATTTTTCTATAATTTGTACTTATTTTCTTAAGTTTCGATCGTCTACAACGACCTATTTAGTTAACTTACGTGCAATTTTAGTCATTGAGGTCATTAAGCATCTCATTCTTCATGTAAAAAACCAAAAAAATAATCATAAGAGTCAAAAAAATTCAAAATATTCAATTCAATAGCCGAAAAATTGGGCATTTTCATAAAAAAAATTAAAACTCGAATATCTCGAAAACGGTTAAGTTTAGGATGGGGGGTTCCATAGTAAAATCATTCAGAAATGGTGTGTACTACACGCCCTTAACGGATCTAGGTCGACTTTTCCTGTAACCCTGTATATATTCGGGAATAACTTCGTCGTTCATGAACCGATTTTAATAATTCCTTTTTTTGTTAGAAAGGAAATATCTTGAGTGTGGTACCTAATAAGGAAACCAGGATCTGATGATGGGACGCCAGAGAAATCGAGGAAAACCCTCGAAAATCCGCATAACTTTTTATTGGGTGTACCGATTTTGATGATTTTTAATTTAATCGAAGGCCGGTGTTTATCATGTGTTCACATTCAAATTTCATCGAGATCTGATTACAACTTTTAGAGTAATCTTTGATAATGCGTATTTACTTGATTATTTTTTCGTCCACCTACGTTGTATTACTTGTCGATGTAATTGGAGTCGTTTTTTTTCGTTTGCCAGCAAACACAATTATAACCCTAAAGTTCGTCGTTAATATTAAATCTAACAGTTAAAAACAAAGGTGAAAAAAATATAATATTTTCTTGTTTTTACCCGACTTTAAAAAAAAAAGAAGAACGTCGCTACTTCATAACAACGTATGAACGAAGTAACATTTGTTTAGATATTTTTACAGTTTAGACCGATTTCGATGATTCTTTTTTAATCAAAAGCTGGTGCTTGTCATGCGGTTATGTTTTTTGATCAAAATCTAACAACTACTTTTTGAGTTATATATTAATAATTATTACGGATTTTTATTTGACTATTTTTTTCGTCTACCTACTTTTTGTATTACTAGTCAATGTAATTGAAGTCGATTTTTTTCGTTTTCGAGCAAACACAATTATTATTTTTATAATTAATTACAACACGATTACAAACACAATTATTATTATTAATAATTTTAATCATACAAATTATTACGTTTTATTCGTAACTTACTTTTTCGAATTATATAAGAGACTAAGTAGATACACGTGTTCGTTGGATAGTGTATCGCGCGGTTAACATAAAGATCATTAGTGGTTCATACAATAAATATTAAAAGAATCATACAGTTAGAAGCAGTTTATTTATTACTTTAAAACTGCTTTAGCATTGTATCATTTATAAATATTACCGTGCAACTTTTAGACGAGATACCTTTGTTATAACTGGAATAACTATCGTCCATGTTTAGGTTTAAAGTTTAACTATTAGTCAAATGAACATCAGCTTATACTAAATCTAACCGCGTACCCTTCGAAATATTGTTTAAATAAGTATTTAAAATATTACTTGTTTAAATATGATGAAAACTTAAGTAAATATGCACCTATGGAATTATTTTGGTTGGCCTATATTTTAATACATGTTCTTTTGTTTTCAAATATAAATTAATAATATAAATATCTACACAATACACACATGGTCGTCTGTTCCTAATGCTTGTGTTATAGGTAACAGTCGACTGGTATAGCTAGATATATATTTTTTTCGATAAATATACTTATAAATAATACATATCACTACATAGTATAAAACAAAGTCGCTTTCTCTGTCCCTGCACATGTATGTATGCTTAAATCTTTAAAACTACGCAACGGATTTTAATGCGGTTCTTTTTAAACGGTTTTATTTAGCTCACCCCGTTTGTTTTATTTTTTATTCTTGGGTCAAATTTAGTAATTCAAATTTCACCCTCTTCCTGTCAACCGATTAATCTGAAATTTTGTATACACTTTGGATTTTGGTGACAATACAATTATGTTTATTCATTATCATTATAAATTCAAGATGGCCGCCGCTACAAAATGGCGGGTAATTTATGTTTTATTAATCCCATCAATATGGGTATCAAATGAAAGGACTCAACAAGCAGAATACAATATACTATAAAAAATTGAAATACAAGATGGCGGCCGCTACAAAATCGCGGATAACGTAGGTTTTATCGATCCCATCAATATGGGTATCAAATGAAAGTGCTCAACCAGTATAATCAATGTACTATATAAAATTAAAATCCAAGATGGCGGCCTCTACAAAATGGCGGATAACTTAGGTTTTATCAATCCCATCAACATGGGTATCAAATGAAAGGTCTCAACAAGTAGAATACAATTTACTATGCAAAATTGAAATGTAAGCTGGCCGCCGCTACCAAATGTCTGATAACAATTTTTTATCAATCCCACCAATATGGGTATCAAATAAAAGGGCTTGACAAGAAGAATACAGTGCACTATACAACCTCAATATTTAAGATGGGCCTTGCAATAATGAAGCACTAAATGAATTAAACAGAATGCGAAATAAAAACTAAAAACTAGAAAATAAAAATAGGTAAAAAAACTTTTTAAGTTAAACGGTTTTATGTTAAACATACATTGCAATGTTTAAGATAAATGTACTAAAAACCAAAAAATAATAAAATAGATACAGTCGTGGGAATTATAAACATATGCATAGACTAGACTAAAATAAAACCGTGGGGCACGTCAATTGTCTACAAATTATCGACTTAATGTGCGATAGAAGAATCGTTTAATTCGTCGTTAAAATAGGCAGTTGGCCCGCAGACGGTGAGGAAATTACTTACTGTTTTCTTGCTCATAGAAATTCCAATAGTTATACACTCCATGTAAATAAAAGAGATGTTTCAACTAGTTTATCGTTGGACATTCACACTGCTGGCTGGCGAGGAATCGTTTCACTGCTCGTAGTTTGTCTTTAATCGACAAAACATATGATAAAAGTACTACTCGCTCACCACTATGAAACCCTAACTCGCTTATAATCGAGCTTGCTAGCTTGTTTCCACATTCTAGCCCTACTTATCACACGTCCATCGTTGTCGGTTGAACAACTGCCTAATTATAGTGTAACATTACAAAACAAACATTTTAATCAACGATTGTAGACAATTGACGTGCCCCACGGTTTTATTTTAGTCTAGTCTATGCATATGTTTATAATTCCCACGACTGTATCTATTTTATTATTTTTTGGTTTTTAGTACATTTATCTTAAACATTGCAATGTATGTTTAACATAAAACCGTTTAACTTAAAAAGTTTTTTTACCTATTTTTATTAATAGATAGATTGATTCAAGAGAAAGGTTTATATGTATGATAATATCCATTAAATAGTGAAGAAATACTGTTATTTTTGAGGTTTCTAATGTGATGTCGTAAATAATTACATTTTTTCCGCTTACATTGCAAACGCAGCCTGAACCCTACGAGATTTATCAAAATAATGTACTAAATGTTATACACATTGAAAAGGTCTACAGAAAACTCCGCTATGGTATATGTCTATCTCTTATGGATATCCCACAATAACGTTTTTTTGTCATTTACGTTTTACGATAAATAATGGCTAATTTTCGAAGGGATTTTAACCAATACAGCATTAATCCTTATCTAATTATTTGACTAGCCCGTTGGCGCAGTTTGTAGTGACCCTGCTTTCTGCTCCGGGGGTTGTGGGTTCGATTCCCACCCTGAGTCTGGGTGTAATGTATATATTTATTTATATATTTATATATGTATTATTTATATGTATGTTTATCAAAAAAAATGTAGGTATACCAGTCGGCTGTTACCTATAACACAAGCATTAAGTTGCTTACTTTAGGAACAGACGACCGACCGTGTGTGTATTGTGTAGATATTTATTATTTATTATTATTATTATTATTAAATACCTTAAATACATTGTTCATTTAATATAGATCTATATGGCCCTTTGCAGCATATGATTTAAATGAATATTTTCGAAGATATTACAGATTTAAAAACTGTGGGACGTAGCGTTTGCGGCGGTTCCGGCCGGCCGGGGCGGCGCGCGGCGGGAGCATGCCTATAAGTATAGTATAAAAAGTAAATAAGTAAAAATGTAGTGTACTTAGATATTCCAAAGATAACAAGAAATTTTCATGGTTTAGGAAAAGAAGAATTGTTTTACTCTAAAGTTAACGCGTGCGAGCCACGGGCAGTAATGAATAAATCAAAACTACTGGATCGATTTTAATCATTTTTTCAGTGAATGACATATATTTATATATTTTATAGCCGTGCGAAGCCGGAGCGGGCCGCTAGTATAAATATATAAATGATATCGTACGTTTATAATTACGGGTCGTTTAAAGGTTCTGAAATTTGTTATTCACAAATGATATAACAACAAGACTATGTAATACTTAAAAATTGAGATGAACATTCTCACTATAAAGTCTTTATAAAATTTTCTATGACTTTGATTATTGATACAGAATTACAATAAAAATCATGCCGTTAAAATAGAAATATATATCTACAAAATACTTAATCTTAGTTACGAGTACGTCAAGTCAATTTGTATTTCACAATAAACCATATCTGACACAGATTCGATGATCTCATATGACATCTAAGTGTTCAAATTTATTGAAGACTAGCTGTGCTCGCGACTTCGTCCGCGTGGTATGGTGACTTACACGTTCAACGTAGTTCTTTAAATTGCCATAACTTTTTTATTTATGAATCGATTGACATGAAACAAACACTAAATGTTAAGTGAAGCTTACCACATTATATCAGTATAAATCACATCTAAATCGGATAAGCTGTTACCGAGATTAGCGTGCACCAACGCACAGACAAACAAACAAAAATTCTAACAATATTGTTTTGGGTACTATTTGTGTTGATAAAGCTTCAAGTAATATTTTTCTCATATACTCATATCTTCCATATCCAGACAGCGATCCGTTACATTTTTATTATATGTATTGATATTTTTTCACTATGCGACACGGTGTTGAGTATCGACAGCGACAGTTTATTAACGACATGCCGCTACCACGTACTCTCCGCATAGTAACGTACGATGTATTTTGAGGGCTGTATATCGTCTACTACAGCCTGATCAGGAATGTGTGCGGTGACCCCCGCGCCAAGGTTTTGTTACTTTAAAGTCCTGTTTCACAGGTTACTAATAAAACTATCCGACGTGTAACGGTATCCAACATATAAAACCTTTTGATATATTTTTCTTTTTCGTCACAAAGTTCTACTTTACATTCAATGTGCAACCTCTTTGGTGTAGTGATGCGAGTAGTCACCTAAAACTCTGACGGTTTGCGGGTTTGATTCCCACTTGGGATTGATATTTTTATTTGCACAAATATTTCTTGCCGCTTTGGATGTTTACCCTTGTGGGTCACCCACCGTATCTCGGAAACTGTCGGTCCCGGTTGACATCATAAATACCTAATAGCGATCGGTACTCATAGGAAGAAACCTATCTGCCAACCCGCAGTGGAACAGCGTAGTGGATTAAGCTCCAATCCTTCTTCTACGTGGAGAAATAGACCTATGACCAGCAGTGGGATGTTACAGGCTGAATGCATAAATTTAAATGGGCCCAAATGACACGCACCACCTTTAGATTAAAAAAAAAACATCATCTACTTCTTCTGATTAAAATGGCCTTTAATAGTGCCAAACAGATGATTTCGCCAAAGTCACGTAGAAAAAAAAACATCAAAATCGGTGGTAGGTATCGACCTAACTGTCACAGTCGTGGCAGTTGCGCTGGTTTTTATAGGTCACACACACTTCAGCCTATCGCAGTCCACTGCTGGACATAGGCCTCCCCAAGTTCGCGCCACACATCCCGGTCTTCCGCAATCCTCATCCAGCCTACACCGGCAATCTTACGTAGATCGTCGGTCCAACGGGCCGGAGGACGTCCCACACTACGTTTGCCAAGACGCGGTCTCCACTCTAGGACCCGTCTACTCCAACGGCCATCGGTCCTGCGACACAGATGACCAGCCCACTGCCACTTCAACTTGCTAATTCTGTGGG
This sequence comes from Melitaea cinxia, assembly GCF_905220565.1. Lineage (NCBI taxonomy): Eukaryota > Metazoa > Arthropoda > Insecta > Lepidoptera > Nymphalidae > Melitaea > Melitaea cinxia. Next base: position 12,506,348 of record NC_059399.1, read on the forward strand.
CTATGTCGGTTACTTTCGTTCTCTCGCGGATAGTCTCATTTCTAATCCTGTCTTTGAGAGAGACCCCAAGCATAGCCCGTTCCATTGCACGTTGAGCGACTTTAAACTTGTGGACCAGTCCCTTGGTCAGTGTCCACGTCTCGGCTCCGTATGTTAACACAGGCAGGACGCATTGCTCGAAAACTTTTGTCTTCAAGCATTGCGGAATCTTCGAAGTGAAGACTCGACGGAGTCTGCCAAACGCCGCCCAGCCCAACCGAATCCTCCTATCGGCCTCCTTCTCGAAGTTGTTGCGGCCTAGTTGGATAGTATGGCCTAGGTAAATATAATCCTGAACAACTTCGAGAAGGGTACCATCGACCGATACCGGTATCGGTATGACTTGGTTGTTAAACATAACTTTCGTCTTATCCAAGTTCATACAGAGACCGACACGTCGGGAGGACTCGTTTAGGCCGGCCAGCATTTGGCCTAGCTCATCCAGCATCTCCGCAAAGATGACAATATCGTCGGCGAAACGAAGGTGAGAGATGAATTCACCGTTGACGTTGATGCCCCGTTCCCCCCAATCCAAGGTCTTAAAAACATCCTCTAGCGCAGTGGTAAACAGTTTCGGTGATATTACATCCCCCTGTCTTACCCCGCGCCGGAGGGAAATAGGTCTTGTTCTTTGGTCATTGACATGAACGGTCATCGTCGCCGCGTCGTACATAGATTTTAGTACCTCGATATATCGCCAGTCGATATGACATCTCTGCAGAGAGTCAAGGACAGCCCAGGTCTCGACGGAGTCGAAGGCTTTCTCGTAGTCCACAAATGCCATACACAGCGGTTGATTATATTCTTCCGTCTTTTGGATAATCTGCCGAACAGTATGGATGTGGTCCACGGTGCTGTAGCCATTTCGAAACCCAGCCTGCTCTGGTGGTTGGAATTCGTCGAGTCTTCTGGCGAGACGATTCGTAACAACCCTCGAAAACAGCTTATAGACGTGGCTCAGAAGTGAGATCGGTCTGTAATTCTTTAACAGAGACTTATCGCCTCTCTTAAAGAACAGCACCACCACACTCCTGGACCACGCCTCCGGCGTGGTACCTCGGTGGATGACGGCGTTAAATAGTCTTGCCAAGGCTTTCAGGACAGGTCGCCCTGCGGCACTTTATAGGTCACTTAGGTATTTTTCTCATTAAAAAGCGTTTTGTTGTTTATTATTTTTTATTCTTATTTTAGACTCTCACAAAATGAAAAATATGGGAAGGGCTTACTCTTAAAACTTTATATTTTTGTAACAATGCATTAATGTACTATAAAATACTCACTTTTATACAGAATACACATTGACTATAAATTAAATATCATTCGATGTCATATTTTTTTTAAATATTGTTGTAGTAAAAAAGGATCGAATGAATATGTAGTCTTTCGACTGAATTGGAAGCTCCTTTTCTATATTTGCAGGGCGCGGGCGTAGGTTATACTCGCACTCTTTACAATATTATGTAGGTAGTACTTAAAAAGATTATAACAAAATTGTAACGTACACCGAACACGTGTATGCGTGCACGCTCTTCGGAGTTCCGATCGAGTCTATCGTGTGGCGGAGGGAGTAACTCAGAGCAGTGCCTAGGACTTGCGACCCAGGTGTAGGTTTAAGGAGATCTCCTTTGAGATACGTATCAACGCTCACCTTCACTGCTCGAGTTATCCGCCATAATATGTAACAATTAATTCGTATGCACAAATTAATTATCGAATGAGTCTAGGTTAAGCTACTAGCAGGATACAACAAATGTATCGTGCCAAGCCAGAGCCAAGACTGCCTTAGCGGCGGTTGCACTGTTCGTTTTATACACGTCAGAATAACTCGAGTAATATAATAAGTGAGGGTAGTTGACTATCGAACGATGTACATCTGTTATTTATAAATTCCTTACTAATTGCGTACGACAGTGCTATTGCTGACAAATAAATATTGTGTAGGAGTCAACATTTTCGATGTACAGATGATAGAAAAATAACGCGAAAACCACTTAATGCAAAAACTTGTCCATTGTACTTCACTGTCTGTAACTATATGCTTTGTTTGTAATATACTTGTGGTGTACAATAAAGTATAAAATAATCGTTGTATAGTCGATCATTAGTTCCTAAATAAGTTACTAGAGGGTGCTGCTAAGTAGAAGCTGCAAATAATAATTTTAAAGGAGTGCTGGAAACGTGCATATTTGGATTTTCCAAATATTAAAGTTTTAATTAAAATAGGGCGTTGTTATAGCATTGTTAAATGAAAAACTGATATCGTTATTATTTTGAGGATAACACAATAACTTCTTCATAATCATCTGTAAAACAACTTTTAAGCTGCAAAAAGTTTAGTAAAAGGAAAACGTTTTTATATAGGAATCGTCAACAAATAAAAAAGGTACTCAATTGTTGGTTACAGTTGAAATTAAAGTATGCACGTTTTATACCAAGTCATCATTCATCCAGCAATTAAAACAAGTATTAAAAATTAGAAATTAAAAAAAATAGTCATGGTCGTGGGGTCATATTAGTCTGTAATAAATAATTATAGTCGACTAGCTGACCCTGCATTCGTTATTTTTCTATATATGTTATTAACCCCTCATAACTTAGGACTATGAAAAATACATGTTGGCCGATCCTAAGACCTATCCGATATGCACACAAAATTTTATAAAAACCGGTCCAGCCGTTTCGGAGGAGTATTGTAACTAATATGGTGACACGAGAAATTTATAAATAAAACTAGCTAACCCCGCAAACTTTGTTTTGCCATATATGTTATTAACCCCCTTAATCCCCCCCCCCACATTATAACTGAGGGGTATGAAAAATAGATGTTGCCCGATTCTCAGATATACCTGATACGCACACAAAATTTCATAAAAATCTGTCCACCCGTTTCGGAGGAGTATTTTAACTAACATTGTAACAAGGTTAGCACCTATGAGATGAAGCAGAAAAGAATGGGCAAGAATATCCTCAGTGGCTCTTTAAAAAACAGTCGATCATTAGAGATTTGGTCGTGTTTGTCATGAAATACAGCATCACACGTACAAAGTATCTGTATCATTAATATAATCTTGAACCAAATAATATGTTTGAGCTAATAAATATTACTCAAAATAATTCTGATGTACTACATTATTTTATTTCATTTTTTTTTTTTTTATAGAAGAGGGGGCAAACGGACAGTTGGCTCACCTGATGGTAAGTGAAAAACAACATCCACAGACACCCGCTACATCAAAGGATTAGCAGGCGCGTTGCCGGCCTTTCAAAAAGGAATATGCTCTTCATTTGAAGGTCCCTAGGTCGTATTTGTTCGGAAATACCGTAGGTGGCAGCTATCTATCAAATTTAAAGGAGACCACAAGACACAAACCAGTTGTCGATTAAAGTAAAAAGCATCAAAATCGGCATATTCAGTAAAAAATTATGAAGTAACACAGAAAAAATACAGTCAAATTGAGAACCTCTTCCTCTTTTAAGTAGGTTTTAAGAATTAGAAATGAACTAATACTATTTAAAATTTAATGTTCTCAAAAATACAGTAGTACCTAAGCATATTTTATAACAATACCGTGAATTCCATATTTAAATATATTTGTAAGTAACAAAAAAAAGTTCTATGTTCGGAAAACGTGACACGTCATACGGTATTATAATTAGCTACGCCTACGGTGCATAAAGATTACAACCGTATCGAGAGTAGAGCGGTCATAAAATTTTAATTTTTCACTACACCTATGGAAAAGTAAATACCGATACGTTAGGAACAGTTGCTCGGAACTTTGATAAATAATAAACATGCCGATGGATGCCTACAAAGTCGATCTGGCTTCGATGTGTCTGATTTCATCGATTTTTACGATTAATTTTTCATTCGCAACATCCGTCTTTTAATAAATACGATAGAAGCGTGTTTACGAAACGTATACATACATTTTGTGTTTATTCATAACTAATTAAACATTTCCGAGGTTATTATTTATATCTAGCACTGTGACGTAAGACATTTTTATAACGGAAAAGTTAATAAAAATGAAATTAATATCTTATATACACATATTAAAATCAATATATTTACTTTACATCAGCGTGGGAGTGTGTAAAAATTTTGTCGCAGTTACACAATAAACAATTTACTTTCTAAATAACGTTTGGGAATAAATGAACAAAGGAGGAAAAGGTATGAGGCCATATAGTCTGTAATAGCGGCATGTATCAACTTTTCTCTAATGAATACCGTGGAGTTTATCTAGCGTACCCGTACGCGTCCGCGTCCGGCTTTACGGAGTATGAAAATATTTTCCAATACCATTGTCTTCTAAAGGCTAGCACTTTCTGTCCTACTCACGCTGAGCGAGGCATCTCCAATGAAAAAAAGGGACTTGAATATTAAGTCCATTACGTTTTTACAAACATTTTAGCTTGTTTAGTTAATTGTGTTATGGTAATACAAGTACGAAAATTTTTTTTAGCCCTATCCTACATCTTACATCAAGTGTGGTGGAGATTTCAATTCAATCCAGAGCCAACGAAATCCATAAAATGTGGAAAACGGAACTATCCAACGGACTCTTTTTGCGAACGTAAGATGGTAATTTGATTCATAGAAACGTTTTTAATATGAAATTTCAAGTTGTTTATTCATTTATAATTAAGCTTGTCAACATCATTATCATATAATTGTAATCTAAAGGATACAATGGCAAAATCATCTATCATCACCGCTCTTTTGGAACTGAGAAAAGCCATTAATCCTACAAAAGAAGAAGAAGATATCCGTTTTCATCTAATCTGTGATTAATATAATATGACTTATAGGTAATGTTAGTCTATAGTAGGTAATAATAATCCGTTCATTATAACCAAATTATTTTGACAAGATGTAATGTAGATAATAATTCAAAATAAAATTTATGTACATGGAAGTATATATTTAATTTTATTGCATATTGTTACCATGAAAAAATTTTGAAGAAAGATATTATTATATTTCATACATTTCTTAAAGGTAGATAAATCAAAAAAGTGATGAGATAAATTGATAGATGAAATAAATTTATCTCAAAAGTTTTATTATTATTTTAGGCTCTGTTTATAGTAAATATTAGCAAATATATTATGCTATATCCGAAAAAAAACGGTTTCTGATTTCGTCCCCATAATCGCTTATAACTTTTCGATTTAGCAAAACTTAAAAGACGTAATGATATAAAATTTATGTCACAAGGCAAAGCGGCTTTTCCGCGAGATTGATTATCAAAAAAATCTTTTTTATCAAAAAATACAGTAAATACGCGTCGAATGTAGTCGGAAAAAATAAATAAAGTATTTCTCTAAGTCTTTAAACCGATTACTAAAACATAATTCTCTGTGCTCCTTTCTTAAATATGTTTGTAAACGATGAAACGTGTTTTTGTAAGTCACGTTTTCGTCTACACAACTTAAAACTTGTATATATTTTGGAGCCTATCGGAAAATATTATTACTTAAATTGATTTTGTTGTGATTCGCCGTTTTATTTTTAAACGAACCAAGAAAAAAATCACGATGCTTACAAATATTTAATTCAGATAATATTAACAATAGCTTGTGAAGTTCAGAAAAACTCTGAACTTTTACTTATACATTGTTTCTGGAATAAACCGAGCGAGAAAGCGAGTGTAGCACATCAGTAGACGCTCACGTGTTTAGTAAAGTTTAACCTGACCTATCTTTCATGATCCATAATATATGTTATTTTAAACTGATGAGTGATTAAAAAGAACATCATGCTAGAGTCGTCACAAAATATCATCAGGTTTGTTCCATTTTTGCGTATTTTATAACACTTATTTTTTAATATAAAGGGTAAATTAAGATAATGTGTAATTTTCAGCTCAATACGTAGCAGGTCATTTAACTACGACATCAAATTTTATTTTAACCAAGAAAGCTAGGAAACATGATCAATATTTTATTATAGTGTCGCGAAAAGACGCCTTAAAAACGAAGTTTTGATCTGGGGAGATATCTTTATTTGCACTAATATTTGTATCTCGTCTAGGTCCTTTTAGGTCTTCTAACCGTGTTTTATATAGCATTTAAAGCTTTCGTTTTTTGTTATTTTTTTCTACCAAGAACGACTTGAATAAACAGCTTACTAATTTTATATCACATCATAGGAATATTTAACGCCTAGAAACGATTACGCTCAAGAAATTCTCCTGATTTAAAACTAATTTATTTTTAAGTTGATTAAGAATACAACTTTGTATTAATAGTATGAAAGCGAGTTAGCGAGCAGCATACATTGTTTTCGTAACAAGCTACGAAAGAGCATGTTAAGACAAAGCGCTGGGATGAATGTTCACAAATGCAACAAACAATCAGTCTAGATGCGCTGAATGTCGCGAATTAAGTACAAACATTTGGATATTCATAAGAGCTTAGAATTATTTGTATATTTAAATAAAAGAATCTTCATACATGAATACTTACACATATTTTTTACTTATTAATCATTTCTATTTTTGTTATTGTAATGCATACCTATGCCTTACTGTTAAAATATACCCAAAAAATATGTAAAATTTGCACACGTGTGTTGTTGGGCTTAATTTAAACACTAAGAAGTTACAAAATATCATGTTAACACTTAGAGACGTAGTTAAGGACTGAACAAATATTATAGTATTTTAGTAAGGAACTAATTTTTATATTTTACATTCATACAAACCAACATACATTAATTTCAAATTTATAAAACGAAGACTATGATGAGTCTACAAAACTGAATATAAAAACAAACTTTTGCAGTAAATCAAAATAATATACCTATATATATTATTTAAAAAAAAAATGCTCGCTCATGGACATGGATTGTTAACAAAAGAACCAAATAATAATTAACAAAATAATTATTTACTCGTCAATAGATATAGTTTTAACAAAATTTAATCCGCTCACATAATTCGCAGCGCGTATCCGAGCACTACCTTAGTTTAGCAAAGGTAACCGCAAGTGTAAGACGGGTTTATAATTCCATTTGTTGAACGCTCAGCTTTGCGCCGCGAGACCGGATCTAACTTCCAGACACAACTTTAATTGAAATATATTTTGTTCCGTTTCGTAAAACATAGATCCGCAAGATCCATTACAGTTCACTATTGCTCACTTACGAGCTCTGATTATTATTTAATCAGTTATTTAAGCGCTTAAGCTCTATACATCCGTTTCAGGAAATTAACAATATATGACTATATTTTATCTTTCTTGGCTTATTAATTATTTATTAAAGGTTCCTTAAATTACTAAAGTTTGTATATACATAGTAAAAGTGAACTAGTTGTTTAGAGTGTTAGACGGGTTGGTGACCGCAGCCGACCGATATGGCGGGATAGCTATAAACAATAAATTAATTTAATTTTTATACGGTAAACATGTACCTATAATAAAAAAGCGTCCAAGTGCGAGCCGGACTCGCCCGTGAAGGGTTCCGTAGCAGCAAGTAACACAATATAAAAGTTCTTGTAGTTCGTTGTAATTTTGATCGATGTTTTAATAAAAGAGTAATTTTTTAGAATTCACGGTTTATGCATAAGGTCTATGTTTATGAATTTTTTTTTTTTTTATATTTGAGTTGATTAAATGAAAGGTAAGTTGCTGTTTACGATTTATGACATATTTAAAAAAAACTACTTACAAGATCTCGTTCAAACCAATTTTCGGTGGAAGTTTGCATGGTAATGTACATCATATTTTTTTTTAGTTTTATCATTCTCTTAGGTTAGAAGTTACAGGGGGGCCACACATTTTTCTATTTTAGAAGTGTCTCTCGCGCAAACTATTTAGTTTAAAAAAATGATACTAGAAACCTCAGTATCATTTTTTGGTCTTCAAATATATATCCATAAATACCCTATCCCCAATTCCCCCCAGAAATTCTGGTCACCTTATTCACCAATAGAAACACAAAACTGCTTGAAAACAGTATTATTTAGCTATGATCTTCTGTAAGGTCGACTACCCCAATCACGTTGCTCCATATTTTGAGCAGGAAATTTTCTGCTGTGCCCTACCTCAGTTAATATGTAACTCAGTTAATAAATAAAATACTGGTGAAGTGGTGCTGGTAGTCACCTAAATAGTACGCTTTTCGATTCGCTTCCCGATCAGGCAGTGTTGTATTTATTTAGATATTTGCTTCTGGTCTGGTGCACGTCGTTGTTGGTCTCCCCATCTTGCCTCGGATAGAACATACAGCTGTCGGTCCCGTCTTTAACATCAAATTGCTAAAAGCGATCGTTGTTTGTGGTAGATAAGGAAATTATCTGTCAAATCGCAGTCCAGTCAAACGTGTGGGCGATTATATTCTATGCGAGGATAATCACCAGCTAGTTCTTCAAATTATTTACATATACTAATTTTACATAAATGAATATAACAGAAAACTAAAAGACAAAGACAATTACAATATCCGCATCGAAACATAATTACCACAAATCTACAATGTGAAACAACATTAATATTAACCTTATTCGCTGTATTTAGTGCCAGGAAATATCTAGCATCGACTGTTTCCCGTTTCTGTAAATAAGATCGTTTCAAGTTTACGGATAATGCATTTGCTTCATGGTTTATTACGAAATTAAAGTTATTTCCAACCCGATTGTACTTACAGACATCACAATATTATAAATGCAATGGTCTATTAAACCATATCGGAATGATTATAAGGTTTTTTCGTCTAAAACTATATAAAAACCTTGGTAATTTAGAACGAGTATATAAACTCTTTTGTACGAAACAAAAAACACTCGAGAAACCCGAAAAGAGATGATGAGAATTTGTAAATAGAATTCATCACTTACTGCGTTAGAGATAGGCTAATGAAAATTTATATTTGTATTAATATTATGCAATAGTACTACAAAACATTAGAAGAAAGAAAAGGGCTAGTTGAAATGATTCTTGGTGCAACCATGCAAACAAATTTTATTACAATTGAAAACGTTACTTAATTCGTCTCGTCTTCTGCTATGAACAAGAACATCCTAAGGATTATTATTCTTCTTCAGAACAGGCTTCTTGTTGATTTATACTAAGCAATAGAACTCTTACTGGAAAATTATTTAGTCAACTACTAAAATTTACTTAAAGTTTATACATAATAATAATAAACTAATGGCCGCCCAGTGGTCGAAATTCGACTATAATTAATTTGAATTATAAGTTTGAACATTATTAATGTTATATTGTCAAAGACTGACTATACTTCTATAATCATAGATTTTTTGTTGTCAGTTCAGCCTATTGCAGTCCACTGTTGGACATAGGCCTCCCCAAGTTTGCGCCAGGCATCCCGGTTTTCCGCAATCCTCATCCAGCCTACACCGGCAATCTTACGTAGATCGTCGGTCCAACGGGCCGGAGGACGTCCCACACTGCGTTTGCCAAGACGCGGCGTGGGAGTTGACTGACTGTTAATTTGCCTATTTTTCAAACAACTTATATAAAATTTAAATAAAAAAGTCATAGATTGATGATTAATATTGTTAACTACATAATTATGATATGATCTATTTTCAATCTGATCACAGACTTTAACAATAAATAAAAGAATAAACAAATATCTACAACATATACAAATTGCTCAATACAGTTTGCTCACAAACGAAAAAAAAACTTAAATTATATCGACAAGTAATACAACGTAGGTAGACGAAAAAATAGTCAAGTAAATACGCATTGTCAAAGATTACTCTAAAAGTTGTAATCAGATCTCGATGAAATTTAACTGTAGCCACATGATAGACATAGGCTACACCCAGTAAAAAGTTATGCAGATTTTCGAGGGATTCCCTCGATTTCTTTGGGATCCCATCATCAGATCCTGCTTTCCCTATCATACACTTAGGACATCTCCTTTCAACAAAAAAGAATTATCAAAATCGGTTCATAAACGAAGAAGTTATCTCCGAACATACATAAAAAATATATCGATCGAATTGAGTAGCCTCCTCCTTTTTTGAAGTCGATTGGAAAGGGCTACAAAGTTTTTGCTCCACGTATTAATATATAGATAAATTTATATTATGCTTTTTATAAAAATTATAATAACGTCTATCTTGTTGGTGTTAAGTAAATAAATAAATAAATAAATAAAATTATATATATTTTATTCTTGTACCTTTGTTTTTATACGTTTTAGTAGTTCATCTTTTGTAATTTTTTAGGTTTCCAAAAATATTCTATGATCTATAAAACGACAAACAAAGTAAAGCAAATTAAAAAAGTAAATCAAATCAAAAACAAAAATATTCCACGGCTGGGCATAGGCCTCTTCCCCATGTAGGAGAAGGATTAGAGCTTAATCTACAACGCTACTCCAATGCGAGTTGGCGGATATATACTATGAATAACGATCGCCATCAAGTGTACATGGTAACGACCGGGACCGACTGCTTAACGTGAAAATAAATAGTAGATTTCATAAATCACTTTTTATATTATTGAAGTAAAACTTCTTTACGCACGCTTGACTTGGGGAGTAAGCTGGTGAATACGTGACGAGAGCGTTACGAGAAGTGTGATTGGGCGAGGCAAACGGAATTTGAGAGGGAGATATAAATTAGTGAAATAAAAAGAGCGAGGATAAGAATTTGCAATGTTGGTTTATATGTCCAGAAATTGGTTCCTTCGAACCTACAAATAATCTAAAAACTTTGCTTCTTTACAATAAGAAATAAAATTAAAATAACTATAAAATTAAGTCAAATAAATCGATCAAGATAATCCGTTATTGATTTATTTACGTATCTATTTATATTTACGCAAATTAACCTAATCTCATCCTATGATATCTCAAAGCAACATAAAAAACCAACAAGTTAGGTCTCGCACCCTCAGACAGATTCAATGCGGTTCACCTTGATATATTGACAGTTGGGTATCTGAGCTGACGTCATCACATTTACGCTACCAATTTTACGAGCAATATGAGTGAATAATACTGCGGGAGGTGAAGAGGGTCGCTATAATACATCTACATATATATTTATTTGCTTAGAAAATTTCTCCATTTACTAAGAGATTTTGCGTGTTCAACGTATTGTGAAGTTCTAGTACAATCGAAGGTTTTTCTTACATTACAGAATGTACAGTAAAGCATTGATTGGTAGATCTTATTTAGTACTAATATTGTTTAAATGACAGATGATCTTTAATTACACGCTTATTAGCTTTATCTGTATGTTAGTATGTTAGTAACCGACTACTTTGGACTTCATTTTGACCCACCTCTAACGTTCAAGTTTCATTTAAACTTAGTAGACTTATCGAGGACCGATGACAATACACTAATTTTATTCCTTTATAGTTTGGTTTATTTGTAAAAGCGTGTTTTTTAGTTTTTTTTTAAACTATTATTATATGAAGACTATTTTAAATATTTATTGGTGATGTGTGTATATACGAGTATAGGCGATTTTCGTTATCGAAATATTTAAATCTGACCTCGAGTGTATTTAATGTTGCGATTAAAATCAATTACCAAAACTAAATCTTGCGTTTTTATTTTAGACTAAAATCGATTATATATACAAATCGATTTTTACTGTACTACATTACATATTTATTTAGTTTAAAGTAGAAATTCAGCTGTACTGTACACACAAAGTATGTGTTCGCCCAAAAATTACTCTTTGAAATAGTAGGACATTAGTCTGCGTCTGCTGTAGTAAATATGGCTGTCTGCGGACCAAAACTTTCGAAAATTTCGCTCCCTGACTGTTTATTTATTACTTCGTTATTGTATAAATAAGTTAAATAAATAAAACTTACTATTTCCTTTTTTACCACGTCGCTATGTGTTCTGGATTTTCCGTATAATCACGTACGCAAACCATGTTGGGTCGTTTATTCTAACTGAGAGGTAATAAATTTTAATCAACGATTTATTTCCACTTCTAAATTGAGTCACTTATCTTAGATAGTGATACTTTAATTAGTCAAATTAGTAAACAAACAGTAAGTAGCGTTTTAAGTTAGAAAGAGGAAAAAATGTTGAAAGTTAGTAAAATATACCGGAAAAAGTGAGAGAAAAACGTTGACGTAAGTTATTTTTCTAACAGCGTAGAGGTACTACTACTAGTAAATATGTAATTGTTTTTCTGTAAATATTTCATATCCAGCGAACAAGAAGAACTGAAGCGTAATTCGTCACACTTCAAAATAGCTAACTAATCAACGAAACTTAACGAATCATTTTTTTTTTTTTCAAGAAACTCTATATTCCTCATTTAACTTCACCAGAAAGAGGTGGATTGTAAAGAAAAATCTGTATTACAATTGCTAATCACCAGTAAAAAACAAATTCTAATTAAACAGTTAATCTTCAAAGTAATCATATCAGGGAATCCTAACATATCCCATGGCTTTAACATATTTTATGCATACTAGTCCGCTATAAGATATTCATGCAACAAATCCAATTGAACCCGGACAAATGGAACAAGGAAACTAATTTAACTCACCTTGTTTTCTATTGTTTCTGTTTTTACTTTTATTTATTTTTCCATTATTAAAATGACTTTGCGTGACTTAATATTAAAAGTTATGCAATTAGATAACAATGAAACGTAAACGTGTTTTAGTGTATTTAAATTATCTGTGTACGTTAACTATGTTCATATTAGTTACTACTAGCAGTCAGTCAGTACTAGCATTGGATGCTTGTCATTGCTTTTAGATCTATCCTTAGTGAGCTCACCGTATATTTTATAGCGTACAAAATTCCTCATTGTTAAACCCTACAGTACAAAAAAAAAATATTTAGTGGAAATGATGAATTGATTTGATCTTTCAAAGAATCAAACAAACGAACGTCTTACCTTATAAATGAAACTGGTTCAGCCAATTGCTTCTTTCTCAATTATTCAAATCATCATCAAACTAATATAAATGTACATCCATCATACATCCTTAAATATATCGTAATTATGTCAAAGCTTACAACGTAAAAGAAGAGTATAAATCTTGAAAATGAAAAGTATCTTTGTGTGAGTGAAAGTTATCGCTATCGATTTTATAAATCCGAGTTATAATAGGTATACCGTGAGTCAGCCATCTACCCTTATATGTTTAAAAATCGGATAAGGCACTTCAAAAAAGCCGTCAGTACCTTCATTACAAGTCTCCAAGGCGCTTACAATAGCGCTGTGTAAGTATTCAGGTAGGGAGGCAGAGTTACCGTGATTTCTCAGGAGATGTCTTGTGAATGGCGGTCTCTGGGCTACTGGGCCGACTTAGAAAGACATTACATGGAAAAGGCTTCTTTATGGTACTGCTGTAAGCTAGCTTAGAAAAGAGGCGTATTAATATAAGTACAACTATGCGATAAAATATAAAGACTCGATTTAGAAACATTATATAATGATTAGAAACTACTAATGTTAATAGTGTTTGATAAAAAAGATCTAAAAGCTATTCTAAAAAAAATTCAAACATTTTAAATGATCTTGAGACATTTTATTTAAAGTGAATTCAAATTATAAGATGACATTACATTTGTAACTTGATTTTTAAAGTAAAACAAACCTACAATACATATATACAAAGTTTTTAATAGAGCTAAAATCATTATCATCATCGCTACGAATCAAATCAAATCAAAAATAACTTTATTCAAATAGGCTTCAAAAGCACCTTCGAACCGTTATTTATTAAAAATTAAAATTTTAAAAGTAATTATGTTTTCAATAGTGACACCACCAATTCGGATTAAAGAGAAGAATCGGCAAGAAACCCGCATTACTTTTTGAATAATAATACCTATTATAAACTGTATTTTAGTACAAAATTACTAATATCTTGCATAAAATGCTGCTTCCCTAAGTCCACACATATTTATCATATATGTTATCCTGCACCGAATAATAAGTTATATCTGTTAATTTCTTTTTAATAAAAACTTTAAATTTTTGTTGAGACAATTGCAATTGTTTAAACATACGAATACCATTACCAAGAAAGGAGACGTTCACTTTACGCAGTCGGAAACTTGGAGTTACAATTTTGTTATTCCTTCTCGTGTTTATTAATTAAAAATAAAGTTTAGTAATAAACGCAGTGGCATTTATTACTATTTATGACAAAACAATCAATATTCTTGTGAATATACATATTATTTTCTAATGTTAACGCGTATTATAATTACGACCGACGTTTCGGATACTTTACAGCAACCATGGTCACGGGAGGGCTCTAAAAAAACTTATTAAAGCGCGATAAAATCCGGAAAAGTTGTTTATTATACATATTATTTTTATAAATATATTGCGACGCAATTGTTAATATGTCTACCCTATTAAAAACATCCCGCGGAGAAAACCAAAAGTAACTTCAATCAAACCAACTTACACTTTATCACCTGTTTCATAAAGTAAAAACGACTACATAATTCAAAAGATTAAAGAAGTCAGTTAACCATTAACTGATAAGCGTAAATCTTAATTAAAAATACTTTTAAAGTGACTTTGATGTAATATTAAATAATACTTACTTTTTTATAAATTAAAAAGAAAATCAACTTCCATACTTACAATCTCGTTTCTTAATTCTTTATACATCCGTGTATTCGTATTAAAGGAATCTCTATCTGACTGTTAATTTTGGGCCAACGAAATTTAATTACGCTAATGAAGTAAAATGTGTAACAGGGAGATATTTCTTAAAAAAGATTTCGTTTTTAAAAGAAAAATATTAGAATTAACTGCTTTGCATTATTAAAGGCTTAACTAATTAATTAATATTTTTTTCTCAAAAGAAATTTTCATATTAATATTTTATATAACGTCTAAATAGTATGTAATAGTTAATCTGCCCAGGATAGACTGTAAAGAAAGACATAAAATATTTAAGTTTTAATATTCCTATTAATCTTTCAAAATAATATAAGTAGGTTTATATCATTACAGTACATTGTCATATTTCATCTTTAAAAGACTTATTACAAAAATTAAAATAGTTTTAGAATAAACGTCAGTGATTACTTTGAGAAAGGTTTATGCTTAAATATAACCCTACATTTACATAAAAAACTTGTCTTAGGTTTTCAGCACTTACGGGTTTATAAGAAGCGGTTGCAACCATGTTGCTGTTTCCCTTTACCGAGTCCACCTTTTGTAATATCTAGGTTACAGAGGAATAAATTTATTTTGTAGGCATAACGCTTAAAATTTAAAGTATACTTATATTAATATTTTCTTTTGTAAAGAAATTTTAAATAAAGAACAGGAAAAAGAAGAATATTTTTGTGCACTAATGTATGTACATGATAACTCCAAATGTCACGCGTTTTTAGTTCAAAACACAGTAAAATAGTAGAGTTTACCTGAGTCACGAACATAATAAGTTACATATTAATTAGAAATCTTGATAATCTTCAAACTTATATTACTCCGTTAATATTAATACATAATATGTTAGGTAGTATTACTTCTAATGGGTCTGCTGGCTCTACCCGGATCATAGACTCTGGTCTGTGGCAGACGCGCTTTGAGCAGAAACTAATTGCAAGAGAGCCATACAACGCCGATATAGAGAAAATTGAAGATATAACAGTTAAGAGAATTACTGAAATTTATTTAAAAAAAATAAATAATTAATTTTTGTTTTTTTTATTTTTATATATTCACTTTGCACTTTCGCAAAAACATTAAGCTTTAAAAGCTATAAAAACATTGTGTTGTTTATCCACAGACCGTATTTAAAGGAATGAATGAAAATTGTCGTTTTTGATGAAATAAGTTAACGCACTCTTTTTCTATATTTTTTATTTTTATTATTCAAAGTAATTAATTACCCATCGAATCAATGCATTTTCGCCAGCGTAGTTGTAACTTATCGATGCTGTTCTTGAAAAACTCTGCTGGACCGGAGGCAACAAACTCTTCAAAGGCAATTTGTACTCCCTCTCGGGTATTGAATTTTTTTTTCTGCCAACAAGTTATTCAAATTCTGGAAAAAGTGGAAGTCTGTAGGGGCAAGCTGTGGTGAGTACGATGGATAACGGAGAACTTCCAATCCCAGCTCTTGTAACTCGGAGGCCGTCTGCTGTATAGTATGAGATCGCGCGTTGTCGTGCAGGAGCAGCGGCTGACCAAAGCTGATTAGAGACGTACGAGCTTCCCCATTATTGTGTTTAGTTCTTTACAGTACACATCTGCAGTAATGCTCACATAGTTAACATATCCATAATACATCACATAAATAACATTTTTAACATATCCATGATGACGAAAAACGTACAAATGCGATGTAAACAGAACCCCAACCATTACACAAATGACTAATTATAAAAAAAAATCTATATTTTTAAAATAAAAATAAATTTGAAATTCGAGTTCTTAGCGATTTTTTCTTCTTTTTTTTTTTAGATTTGAAATAGCCAGTACGACGAAACGGCGATTTCATAGGTAAAGACATACTATAACAAAAATAACGACAGTCAAGGATTAGGTTCTATGAATAAAATATACAGCGCTTAAAAGCTGCTTCTATCTATTGGTCGCTTAGAGAGGTATTATTAGTATAACATCATACGCACCTTTTGCACCTTAATGGACGTTAACATTATCACACTGTGTCCCTTTCGAATACCCTGCTTTGTAGACCGGAAACGACAAACGTAAATGTCTAAGCCTGAACATCCATTCAATATATATGACTACAAAATTCCTTAATGATAATAGTTTTAAGGAACTTTTTTTGTTTTATAGGTCGATTTTGAAATGTAGTACAAAGGGATTTAAATTCTGTAATAATACTATAAATCTGTAAAGTTTGTTTAGACAAGTTAATGTCCGAATTTAATGATCAGATCGAAGTAGAAAATTTTTGGGTTAGACAGCCCATTTATTGTGGTTATCGTGCAAAAAACAGTACGGCTACGGCTTAAAGGAGTGGAGAAGTAACCAAGAACCACACAATTTAGTATTCAATAATAGCTAAAGCTAAGAACTAGGTAGTGGTAGTCGAAAAGAAGTTAATTGTACTAATTTAAATATACATAACAATGAAGATAATATTTGTACGTTTACGGCATTGTTCCTTCACTTCTCGGCTTACTAAAATGATATTTTATTGTGTTCTTCAGTGCTATAACTCAAGTGGACAGCCAGTTCTATAGTGACAAACCGCAACAATCATTATTCCTCTCACGTCTCATTCGCTTTAGAATCGATGTTTTAAACAGTGAATTATAAATAAACTTTATTTAAACAATGTTGAAAATTACAATGTTAAAACCAAATAAACAACTTTGTTGTAGTCCCAGACAAAGTATTTTTAAGTGTTCGGTAGTAAATTATTTAGGTAGTGTATCAATAATACGACCGTAATAAAATTTTTAAAATAAATAAAATCCACAAGAATGTTTCGTTTTTAACCAACTTCAAAAAGAAAATTGCTGTGTATGTGATTGTTTTTTTTTTAATAGTTTGAGACATATCTCTACTATTTGTGAATCGTTTTCAATCATTCACAAATAAATTAAAATGTTTAATTTCTAATGGTAGCCATTGAAATGAAACCAACTACAAAAGTTGTACGTGTATGAAAAACAAAATTATTGTTAAAGATATGGATGTGAGTGAATGTATGTCTATTTTGGTGGCCTGTATTAGGAGTATCTTAAAAATATTCTACAGGTAATTTAATTCAAGCAATTTTATCCTAACTACGTTCGATAGTCCTATCTAGCGTCTCTATATATCTGATAGAAAGACCTCTGGATTGAAGCCAACCAAGATGTTTACTATACTCACAAATAGCTACTCAAATCCTAGTTTCATGTTTGCAATACCAAAAGACGTCTGTGCTCAATATCTGATAGTAATTAACCGTCCCGGAATATTACACCATCAAAGGCTGTGACGTCAACGATTGATATGAAGGCAGACTGTTAGAATCATTATATTGTCAGTTTTCGTCTAAAGACCTGAAACAGTAACAAAGGAGACTTCTCGTCCCCAGCGTCAGCTTTATCTGATTCATGAGTTGTTGATGTGTGAATATACAGAGAGATATTAACCTATTCTTTCAAATTGAAGAGAATATTTGGCTGTGTGTTATTGTCATATTATAATAATAATTTATGCTATAGATCATAGAAACCGCAGTTATTATAAAAATAAACAGTTAAACTACGTATTTTCTTTTAATTTTAATTTCAATACTAATTTATAGAATAGAGAACAATTTATCTTAGCTCTTTTAAAAAATTTAAAGCAATTTAACTACCTATTGTATTTTAAAAGGGTCTTACGTACTCTTTCAAATATTTTGCCCGTATACAAGTATACATATGTACGTACATATCAACAAAAGCAACGAGCTGCGACTCCACGTAAGAGGGTATTTCACTGCAATGATGTAATTGCATGCAATTTAAAACTTGCCTTAAAAAGTAACCGCTTAAAAGTTTTTTATTCCTAAAATTAGTAAAACGACATCTACATACGAATGTGTGTAATCTCTCTCGAAAAGAGGAAAATACCAATTTCAACATATATGACATCTACAAAGTACTAAATAAATAAGTACAATACAAATCTAACATCTTAAAATGTTACACACACATATAAAAAGTAAAACGTAAAACATGCTTTAGTCGTTATATCTTTGCAGTAATATTTATTTTAGAATATGATTGTGTAACAATTGTGATTTTAATGTACATGTAAATATACGTTATAAATTTTTTGTTATATGTGTCATGAAGTAAATTTCATGTTTCATGTTTTCGTTTCATGACAATATTTAATAATAATATGGAGTATATTTTAATATCGCTATATACAGCGCCGTCTTTAATCTGTCGGAGACTCTGGGTGCATCACGATAATGTGTAGGTATATCTGCAATATAATAAAGTTCTATATTTCAACTGTTGTAATACAAATTATACTCTTTGTATTTGTATGTAGAGTTTGATAAAATTGGTCTCAAATCAAATTTATCGAAATTTGAATTTATTTTACAAATTTCTATGACATTCATAAATTATTTGGGAACGAATTTATTTTAAAAAGTTGCACCTAACTTAAAAATACTTCAAAGAAGTACACTTTTTCTCCCGGGTGCACCAGTTTTTAATCATGGCATATAATCAATTTTGGATAATAAAATTGAAATATTCGTGGAAAACATTGACAAATTGGGTACTCTAAATTCTCGTATTGCCTATCACTCACTCAATCGCTTCAGCTTATCGCAATCCACTGCTGGACATAGGCCTCCACAAGTTCGCGCTAAAAAAATGGCGTGAACACATGTGTTTTGACCTTACTCACAACACT
Source organism: Melitaea cinxia (assembly GCF_905220565.1). Classification (NCBI taxonomy): domain Eukaryota; kingdom Metazoa; phylum Arthropoda; class Insecta; order Lepidoptera; family Nymphalidae; genus Melitaea; species Melitaea cinxia. Next base: position 12,525,721 of record NC_059399.1, read on the forward strand.
GGGCAGGCGGGTTGTTGACCGCAGGATAGCTTTGTCGCGTCGAAGACGCTGCTGCCCGTCTTCGGCCTGTGTATTTCAAAGCCAGCAGTTGGATGGTTATCCCGCCATCGGTCGGATTTGTCAGGTGGTAGTGAAACTGTGTTATCCCTTAGTCGCCTTACGACACCCACGGAAAGAAAGGGCGTGGCTATATTATTTACTGCCGTAACCACACAGCAGTTATCGCCTATACTATATTAAAATATTGCCTATTTGTCCCTGGACTGACCGAAAAACTTGATGCTACTTTAAAAAATTCATTAGCAAAAATTCTAAATTTATCTTTTGATGAAAATTCGTAGAGGCAATCTCTACTTTACCAATTATCTCTCATCGGAGGTATCGGTGTGAGAAAAATTTCTAGTGTCGCTCTTCTTACGTTTCTTGCTTTTGTGCAATAGTATTAAGGGTCTGTGTTCTGACATATCAAAATCAAATTCCTAATGGCGATATCCCGAAGGATGTTACAAAACAAAAACTTTTGGTACATGCCAATAGTTCATAATACTCATAAATTTGACGCTAAATCTTATAAGTAACAAAAACCGTGCCAGGATTCTAGCTGTGTTAAATAAAGAATCAGGTCACTAGTTATAGGCGGTTGCGTCATTTCGTCGTCAGTAGTTTTAATGATGATGATGATGATGATAATGTCCGTGCGAAAAGTTGGTTGACTACACGGAGTTTCCTACAACAAGAGATCAGGTAAGTTTTCTCGCCACAGTTCCTTAAATGATACCATAAAAAGAGTTCTTGCCACCATCGACGTTCCTGCTATTATCGAGCCTACTGGAATTAATTGCGATGATGGTAAGAGACCCGATGGATTGACGTTGGGTCCCTGGGAAAGAGGACAGGCACTTTTGTGGGACGTTACCTGCGTTGACACACTCACTCCGTCTCATATCAGAGAAACAGCCTTAAAGCGGAGCGGCTAGGGAATTGCTGAAACGATTAACAACACAACACACACACAAATATTCGTCACTAATACCAAATGAAATCTTTGTGCCCTTTGGCGTCGAAACACTTGGACCTTGAAGTAGCAGTGCTAATTTTTTTAAAAGGGATAACTCCTTGCCTTAGTGCCTTCACTGGGTGACAAGAGGGCTGGTGCATTTTTGTCCAAAGAATCGGCATGGCGATTCAACGGGGAAATGCTGCCAACATTCTTGACACTATTCCACGTGGACATGATTTGAGCCATAACTATCAGTAAAAATTTAGCACCTAGTTGTCAATAGTAAATTATTTTGGTTCTAATTTAATAAATAAAATGCTTTCTCTATCCATTTTTAATATTTTGTTACAAATTGTTTTCTAATGTTTACGCGAATTTTACTCATTTAATGAAACAACTTTTTTCGGATTTTATCACGATTTTGTTACAAATTATCCTTTTAGCGTTATCATTTAAAGCAGACTTAAAGGACAATTTTCAATGTTTCATAATGTGCTGTATACGAAATAATACTCGAATACAAAATAGAGTGCCAAATGAAGCTATTTTAGTTTGCGGAGCCCAGCCGATCCCTCCGGCTACTAACTGAAAGCTAAGTGCTTTGCGAAAGCTGAAAATATACGTATATTATTAAATAATCAATACAATTCTAATCATTGGCTACGGGGATCCTGTCATTGACGATGGTGACCACTGGGATAAAAAATACCCAATTACAAATAAGACCTCTTAGCTGCCAATGCAAAGTATCTATATAATTCGACAGATGATCTATGTATTATATGTAAAATAGCTATCCAAGTGCACTTAGATACGTAATGTATAAATATAAGTCTTTAATCCCCCATCAGTCACTTACATTCCATCAAAGCGGAGTTGAGTACTCATGCATATTTTACTATGGCAAGGAAATTGAAACACGTTCTAGTTCACAAGTCAGAGCGTGACAAAGCCGACACTGAGAGGTGTAATTGGTAGCTAATCCTTGCTTTTAGACCCGCTGTTCACGACATGTTCATATGATGTTTGTTCATAGCTTTGTAACGATTTTGTGTTTCATGTTTGTGTGGTGTAGGTATTTATGTTACCAAAATAGCACATTTACGAAACGACACAAGAATCATGATGACGACGCGTTGGCGCAACGGTCACAGTTTGTGGTTGTTGCGCTGGAGGTTGCGGGTTTGATCCCTGCACATGACAAACCTTTGTATTGGTCATACAGATGTTTGCCATGATCTGGGTGTTTGTGCAGTCCTTGTGGTTCTTCCTACCGTGCCTCGGAGAGCACGTTAACTCGTCAGTCCCGGTTGTTATCATGTCTGACAACGATCGTCACTCATAGTAGGGAATATATCCGCCAACCAGTATTGGAGCAGCAAGGTGAATATGGCTCTGATCCTTCTCCTACATGAGGAAAGAGGCCTATGCCAAGCAGTGGGATATTAAAAAATGCTGAAGCGTAAGCGTAACACGAATCATTTGGTAAATATGTTTTCAGGAAATATTAAATTTTCGTATGAGATGTTGGGTTTACAAAATTAATATCCTTCTCGTTATCATGCTTAAATAATTAAACAGACACTCAGTCACAGAACTGTATCTGAATTTATCTTATATCGGAGTATCCGGGACCCTAAAAGCCTTTGTTTGTTTATCTCTCATACACTACATTTCCAGTCATGATTCAATTTGGACGCTCCTTTTATTCGACCGTTTTCTCTTTTCTATTTTAAGCGTACGGTTGCTTTATGAAGGACGGCAAAAAAAATTAATAAAGCTAATCTGGATATGGATTTTACCGTTTCCGAATATTACTTTATTATTTTTTGTTGTACTTTTCTTTAATGGTAATTTTTCGTAATATAAAAAAACGTCGAGAAATGTTAATCTAAAGTAAGATAATTCTCATTTGTTTTAATACAAGTACCCGCATTTTGAATAACTGATGAACAATCTAGATTCTAAAATTGCGATCAGCTTTTATTTTTATTTGTCAAGAATACTTACACACCTAATAATACTTCAAAAAATGTTTATAGCACAAACATAAAAGAAGCGACCACTGTAAATAATTAATTAGACAAAGCAAATGTGAAAATGTTTCCTTCGACGATCACATGTTTATGTGATTTGGGACATACTAATGTTCTTTTTACGAGCATCCCATAATTATTTTTTGTTTGATGTGAATCAATAAAAAACTTGAGTTCTATTGAAACACAGCGTACCATTTACGTCTAGATTGAATTATCACGATTACGTTTCAGCCTGTAACATTCCACTGGTTCCACAACATAGACATAGGCCTCTTTCTTCATGTTGGAGAAGGATTGGAGCTTATCCATCACGCTGTACCAACGTAGGGTGGCGGATATATTTTCTACTATGAGTAACGATCGCTATTAGGTATTCATGATAACAACCGGGACCGACGGTTTTCCATGCTCTACGAGACACGGTGAAGAGACCCACAGGACAGACATCCAAACAGGAAAGAAATATTTGTACAAATACAAACATAGTTAAACGCCTTAGTTCAAGACTCTCGCTGTAAATTCTTCTTTTCTATAACCATGTTAGGTAAAAAACTAAACTAATGATTATAGATGCGTTTAAACATTGATTTATGTTCACGTTCCTATCTTACATATGTATTCATTCATCAACAGAAATAACGATTAAGTACTTGATGACACCGTTTCACAACACTCATGTATAACTTACTACAGGTAAGATAAATATGTCAAATACTATGTGTTTCTTGTATTGTTTGTTGCTTGTATTTTATTGATTGTTGTTTGAAGAGTTGGAGAAAATGAAAGATTGAAGAGAATAGATTGCTGTATTACAAATTACATTATTATGCAAACACTTCGTACGACGAGAAGAAATATGGGAAAGAGGGTTTAAATGTCAAATCACTGTCTTATATACCCAACGTTCTGTCACATCACTGATTGTCTATTGCACTCACAGTTCATATAAATACTTCACACCGATGACCGATAAATTAAGTATGGATCACACGATGTGAATCGTTAAAGAGTTGCACCGCAATGAAAATGTGAGACGTTCCTTAACATACTCCCCCCGTTGAAGAATCCAGATTCTTCAACTCTGTGTCTTCATCGTTGAGTAAAGGGGGGGCGGCGAACCAGAGGGCGGCGATAACAGCCCGTAGTGGGCCGAATATCAGCAACGCGAGAGCTCCCGTCTGGCCCCGGATATAGTCTGGCTACTGGCATCCAGTACTCCAATACAAAGGTGGCAGGTCTCCAACCTTTAGCTTAGTCTTGTCTTCATTTTGTTGTATGATTTGCTTGAGACGTGCGTAGCGTTTTAATTGTAGTTCCCCTTCATTCTCCAAGGCGGGAGCCGGCAGCTCATTTAGTGGTCTTCTGATTAAGAAGTGCCCTGGGGAAAGGAAAAGGAAATCGTCAAGGGAACATGGATAATGGGCACAAGGGACGACTATTCAAAGTAGCCTCCACTCGTGCAAACAAAGTTAGAATTGCCTTAAAAGTTAAAATTTCTTCAAAAGTTAAATGAGAACTCCCATGACTCGTTTATATATTATATATATGTTTGTTTGTGTGATGCATTGTTGATATGATATTTTGCCGGTCACACCGGCCTCCCATATGTCGCCGAAGTGAGGAGCGTAAGACAGAATGAATTTAAATTTTGATGCTTTGCTGAGCTGTAAATTCAGTTAACGCGATGTTTTGTATATCGGTGAATTTACTGAGCTCTCTTGCCGCTCCTACAAAATTGCGTTTGCTATTGGAATAGATCTCTGCTGACCTAAACTTTGATATTCTCTCATAAACTGTATGTATTGAGATTTTAATGAAACATATTTTTTGAAACGTTTTTCTAAATTGAATAATCGCCCTTTTGCTAAGTTATATGTTTCACCTAGACAATCAGGTGAATTGCGTAATGGAAGCCTGACACTAGACCTGCCTGAAGGAAGCCGTGAAGTGTGAGACCGAAAGTGGTTCTCACAGGCTAATTTTGCTTCGCTTTGAATTGTTTTATGGTGAAGCTCTTCTAGCTTCCTAAATTTTGTTAATAAATTGTTAATTTTGTTTGTAGTTGGGAGGTTATCATTGATAACTGAATGATTGCAAATTACTTGTTTAGCTTGATATGAAATAGGACCACCAATCAACCAACCGAAACTGGAATATTGTAATGTAGGCTTGTTTGCACCTAAAGAAATACGTTCATTCTTTAAGAGTTGCCAGAAAAGATCGGCTCCTATTAGTATATCAATAGGAGCTGGCTGATTGAAATCGGGGTCAGCTAAATGCAAGTGCGATGGTATGTTCAATTGTTGTATATTTATAGGTGCCTTAGGCAGACTCCCAATCAGCCTATCAAGCACAAGACAATTTAATTTAGTCTTATAATTATTGTAAATGGATTTTAATTGGATCACACAGCTTTCTTTTGTTTGTTTATCTGAGTGACCGATACCAATAACATTTGTAGAAATTGGATTTGAATGAATTGCAAGTTTCTGTTGAAGAGATTTTGTGATGAAGGATGACTGACTGCCTGAATCCAACAAGGCCCGTACTTTAAGAGGCTCTTTAGTGATTGGATTCAAAATGTATACTTGGGCAGTAGACAATAAAACTTGATTTGAATTTTTATTTGAAAAATTTGCTATAGTTTCAGAAACCTCACTAGAGGCACTGTTGACCTTTGGTGCGTCAACTGGATGCAATAGAGTATTGTGTCGTTTCTTGCATATTTTGCATGGCCCTAATCGACATTCGACTAAAGAGTGACCCTGCCTTAAACAATTAATACATAATTTGTACTTGGAAATATCGTTTAATTTATCCTCTCTGGATTTTGATTTGAATAATTGGCAATCATAAATCCTATGATTTTGATTGCAGACAACACACCTAGACAAAATGCTATTGTCCTTTTGATTTGTAGCAATAAATGAATTTGAAATTGGTCGATCATGCTTAATATGATGATTATGATGATTATAATGATTATGATGATAATTGACAGGCCTTGAATGTTGCATTTTGCTATTGTTATTTGTTGAAATGTTATTATGAAAACTAGAACCTTGATCATTCTTATTGTGACGCGTACATTCAAGAACATAAGCCCTATCAATCAAAAATTTATTAAATTCGGATAAACTAGGGATTTCACCTAAACTATTGCGTAGCTCTTCCCATTTAACAAGTGTTTGCGTATCGAGTTTAGATGAAACCAAATATATAATTAACGTGTCCCAGTGATCAGTAGGTTGACCTAGGTTAGCTAAAGCACGTAAATTTTTTGAAACATGATCGACTAAAGAGCGTAATGAAGTGTCCGATTCGCGGTTTATTTTTTCAATATTGAATAATGATTTAATATGATAATTTACAAGTAATCTTTTATTATTGTAACGTTCATAAAGTAACTGATAAGCGCTATTATAGTTGGCTGCGGAAACCTCAATGTTTGAAATTACCCGAGCTGCATCGCCTTCCAAATAAGAAATTAAATAATGAAATTTTTGAATCAATGAAATGCGACTATTGTTGTGAACTAAATTATTAAAAGTATCTCGAAATTCTAACCAACGGAAGAACGAACCATCAAACTTTGCAATTTGTATTTGCGGCAAGGTTATACAATTTTCATTATTATGATCGCGACCACATTGAGCATCTTGGAATAAGGACTCACGGCGTCTCTTATCCTGTTCTAAATTCTTTAATTCATTTTGTTCTTCAATGATATTTTTTGCCATCGCGGTGCATAATATGAAATCTTGCTCAATGCGTTCACGCTCATCGAGCTCTTCGTCTAAATTGTCAGAATTTATTAGTTCAATTTGAGTTTGCAGCTCATCGTATTTAGCGGACAGATTCTCAAAGCGACTGAGCTTCAGTGAAAGCTCAGCGACTTCGATACCCGTCAGTTGAGATTGCCTTGTAATCTTGTCTAAATAGTTTTTGAATTTAGTAATTTGTCCCTTTATGGAACTGCGCTTTACAATTAAAACCTTTATCCCGGATTCTTTGTTCATAGTTGATACTGAAGGTTCGGACATTGTGAAAAATATAGATAGAAAATATTTTAGAAAAAATGTAATTATTGAAAATAGAAAACTGTATGAACTAGAATAATACTAAAATTATTTGTATATGAATAATATTAAAGTTATTTGTATTTGTATATGAATATGAACTGGATTAATACTAAAATTGTTTGAATATGAACTGGATTAATACTAAAGTTATTTGAATTTGAATATGACTATGAACTAGAATAATATAAACTACTATTGAATTTAAGTTAATTAATTACAAGACACCTCAAAAAGAAAGAAAATAAAAAGGAATGATGCAAATGTCTTAACTGAAGCTCCTCAATCGACGACACATAGAAGACCGGCGCGGAGCGGCAAGACAAGATGGCCGAAGCCCCAACCACGTGGTGCGCCTCACGTACCGCAACGCTGAAATAGTCGGCCGAATCGTCTAAGCATCGCACAATAAATAGGATTGAGGCTCAATATTGCCTTTAGAATTGAATTAATTTTGAAATGAATTGAATTATGTTGTTAAGTTAATGTTATTAAAAAAAAAATAAAAAATTTGATGCTGTTGACTCGAAATCTAATATAATAAAATATTAAGTTTAATTTGTACTAAGTAATGGAATTTAGAAAAGTTAAATGTAATTGAATTGAATGAAGTATTGAATAAACATTTGTAATAATGTATGGAAAATATTTGTATTAGGTGTGACACCTTGAAGTAAAGAAATAAAAATTTGAAGCGGTTAAACTAGTAATATAAAACATTAAATTTAATTTAAAGTAAATTTGGAAAATAATATGCAAGTAAATTAAAAACTACTGTTATAAAATATTAAATTTAATGTCTTAATGAAAGAAATTTGGAATAAAAAGTTATTGTGAAATATTAATTTTAATGCATGGATGAAAGAAATTTAGAGGTTAAGTTGAAAAATATTATTGTAAATTTGTATTAAATGAAGAAATTCGAACAAGAAAATTGAATATAAGAACACATGTTTGTTTATTGTAGTACGGCAATTAAGAAATTAAACCAAAAATCATTGTAAATTTGCAATAGCGGAATGCTAATTTTGAAATATAAATGGAAATAGGAAAAAAGATATATAAATTTAAGAGATTAGGATGGATTAGGATTTAGGATTGGTAATCATAATTATTAAAAATAGGATTGATTAGGATTGGGAATCATGGGTTTGGATGAATATAGGGCACTTATCTTATCATGCTGCGAGGTGCATCACTGCTCGGCAGAAGACGTCGGCCATGTGTTCCTTGATCCTGGGTTGATGTTGATTTTGTCCCTGTTCGGGCGCCAAATGTTTCTTGTATTGTTTGTTGCTTGTATTTTATTGATTGTTGTTTGAAGAGTTGGAGAAAATGAAAGATTGAAGAGAATAGATTGCTGTATTACAAATTACATTATTATGCAAACACTTCGTACGACGAGAAGAAATATGGGAAAGAGGGTTTAAATGTCAAATCACTGTCTTATATACCCAACGTTCTGTCACATCACTGATTGTCTATTGCACTCACAGTTCATATAAATACTTCACACCGATGACCGATAAATTAAGTATGGATCACACGATGTGAATCGTTAAAGAGTTGCACCGCAATGAAAATGTGAGACGTTCCTTAACACTATGTTATTTTTGTGGAAAAAAATACATAGCTATTAGCCCTACTACTCAGAAATCAATATGTGATATTTTATTCATGTAGTCTAGATATAAATTACTCTCGATAAGTTTGTTGCGTATGTCCTTTACACACGAAAAAAATGATAATTGTTGGTTTTCACTACTCATAAACTTCAATTATTGATAGTTCTTTTTATGTATATTGACTAAAATTTTTCTCGTTTCTAAAATTCATTAGTTTGCCCAATCATCCTTAATGAATAAATATTAAATAAAGGCTTCACGCTCAACGGCCCCAAGTAGGATTTTCTCACAAACGCTCAGACCACGACAAACATCTGTATAAATGTCTGTCGTAAGCGGAGTATGAATTCGCGACCGCCAGCGCAACATCTAGTGCTGTGACCGCTGCGCCAACGCGTCGTCAAATTTAATAAGGCTAACTGCCCTTAATAAGCTGTTAAGAAACCTTTCAAGTTTCAACTAATTAACAAATAATTAGTTACCTACTTAGGTTAAAGGTTACCGTCGAAATGTAAGTCATCCTAATGAAGTGACGTGAACATAAAATACGAAAATATCATATAAAGGCTTTTCAGGCCCCCTTTGGTCGTCGGTCCGGCTGCACCGCAGGGACGGGTAATTGAAATCCGTCAGTTCTGCGTCTCGGATGACAAATGATAGCGCTGACCACATACACTGTGCGCTTTTATGTGAGATCCAGTGATAAGAAAATGAAAGTCACGATATATTTGACCGACTTTAATAAAAAAAATATATTTGGAGTTAGGAAACTCGCAAAGCATTTCTATTTCAGACTACGCACAAGAAGCAAATATTTTTTTTAACTTCCAGAATAACTGATTAAATGTCGATATTTTAAGTTATTGTGAAAAATCATATTAATAGGATAATGTAATAAATAAATTTAACAATTCCTTTTTAAGGCTTGTTTATAATTCCTCATGTATATACGTTTTTATAACGAACAGAACTTTTACAACGCCAAAGATAACATATATTGTTTCTTAAAACAATCGAAAATGTTGATTTAACGTCGACGTTCGTGCATTCAATTTCCGCTCCGGGCAGACATTTGTTATAAATACGAATATTTGTTTATAGTCTAGATGTAAGTCTTTGTAAATCTTTCCATCTTTTCTCGGAAATCGCATGAAGCCGCTGGTCTCAGTTGAGATCATAGGTGAAGTCTCTATTTAGAAATCGTTACTCGTGGAGGGAAAATATCCACATATCCGCCATTTAGTAGTTTGGCGAATCAGTGTAGCGTTTACTACTTGTTTCAATTCAAATCAGTTTAGTTAAAAATTATCAACTAAATTTAAACATCGGTCGAAGTACTCGAGTTGTATATTTATGTTTAGAAACAATTTTTAAAATTGCTATTTTTCATATACCTTCTGTAAACGGGACAGCGGTACAGATGTAAACATAAATTCGCAGCATTCCTGCCACGACAGATATCATTTGTCATATGTTTTCTGTGACGCCACGGAATTGTCCAGATGCACGAAATTTTTGTTTTCGCACCATAACTTTAACTTAGCTATACCTATGGCCTGTATGAAATTCAGTGCAACTAAATTCATTAACTTTAGTAAAAGAATATATTACAAAGCGTTTCCTTATTTAAATAAAAAAATAAAAACGATAATTGTAAAACCAGACTCTTAAATCTATGTTTTTAGTAATAAATAATCAAAGTATTTTTGGTGTTAAAAAGAGTTTGTTTATTATATCTGTAACCATGTCACATCACATTGTGACAAATCTCATTAAGTTGATTTCTGCTGTTTAGTTAAAAATGAAACAAAAAATTTTGATTATAAACAATAAGCTTCAACCTATAAATATAAATAATAAGTACTGTATAATTTGAACAGAAATTTCTTCGCGTAATTTGAAACCAAATCTTATAAATAAATTATAATAATCTTGGTTAAATTAGCGTTTTAATTTTCATTGTTTTCAGCAATATTTCTCAAGTCGGTAAACTTTTAATAAACACAGAGCCAAGGGAAACTCAGGAAACTAAGCAAAACCGAACTTTGAGACGTTAAAATAAAGACTCATTGGATCGCTTAATTATAAATGAAATCGAAGAAAATACTTTAATTGCTTAAAATATCTATTAAATACGGTTAATATAATTTACCGTGCCTATTATTGACAATATCAGTATTTAATTATTCATAGCAATTATATTTGTGAACTTGAAACCGAATATTGTAAAATATGTGATGCTATTTATTACACCATTAACAACTTGGTCCAATAGAGTGTAATAAAAATACGGTATTGTGTTGCTCCCGTTAGTCTTCAATAATAGTCCCGTTTAAATACTTCCGTAGTATCTACAGAGAAATAAAAATCTCACATAAAAATCAGAAAAGTACATAAGAATTATATAAATAATGACAATTTCATAACACATAATTCTACACAATGAATTTTAACATCATTTGAAATTTGTATTTACTGGAATTTGTTGATATGACGGCCCACGCATTTTTGCCAACATTAAACAAGATACTTAACAGTTATTTTATTTTATTTCCTTTGGAAGTCTTACATTGATTGCAAATCTATTTTTACAAGTTTAAATTTAGGCACTAAAGAGATTCTTAAATATACTTTAATATAGCAAGGTATAGGTAAGTATAATAGTATAATACATTACCTGAACTGATAAGACTAACAAGCGTCCATATGTTTTAATTTTAGAAGTTTGTTGTTTTAATTAATTAAAATTTAATTAATTTAATAGAACTATTTAATTTTTAATTATCCCGGTAACTGTTTTTAAATAAGCACCACCCGCGTGTTGATACACACACACGCCTCTTTAATTTTAAGTAGGTACAAGTGGAGTATTTTGAACAACACACCCTGCGGTATTAAGGTGTCGCTTATGATTTTTCACAGAGAAAAATTTACACGACCTGGCGATAGTTTTAGTGTGACAGAGAATAAATAATAAGGACGATGGGATTGGGTCGGTGGTAGTCGGCACAAAGCAAAACGACGCGTCACTCTTATCATCCCTAGTCGGTTTAAAGCTGTTACCGTTGGCAAATAAGCTGACAAGACATAGTCGACTGTGTTCCACTTTTATTCGTTTTGTAATTATGACGGTAATGATGAAATTGTACAAACTAGTAGCTATAACTTATACTGTCTATTTATCTGTGATGTATTATCTGTATAAAACTATAGTAATCGTATAGACCGCGTCTTGGCAAACGCAGTATGGGACGTCCTCCGGCCCGCTGGACTGACGATCTACGTAAGATTGCCGGTGTAGGCTGGATGGTGATTGCGGAAAACCGGGATGTCAGGCACGAACTTGGGGAGGTCTAGTAGTAAGACTGCGATAGGCTGAAGTGAATCATTGCAGATTGTGCCAAAATTGTAGTTACACTAAATAAAATATTTAAACTTCATTTCAATAGAGATAGAAACAATGTATTATAAAAATAAAAATGCGTAAAAGTAAGCTAAGCTTTTCGCTTTCTGTGAGCAATTTTCCAAAACTCAAGGTCATCACTGAAACAATACTAAAATTAAAACATATATCATATATTTTGTTTATGATCTGATGAAAGATTGTCATCAGAAATGGAATAAGAATTCCTCACCTGGAAGTAAAGTGTAAACTCCTCATTAGGTGGAAAGGCTATCTAATTGTGAAATAAGTTGTAGTAAGCTTGTTTTTAAATAGCGGCGGAAAATTGCGAGTGTTGAACACCAATGTTAAGGGCCTTTATCCAATTGAATTGCCACTAATGGCAAACGACAACCATCAAGGCTAACGACTGGAAACACATCAACGCCTGGACAATAAACAAAACAAATTTGAAATTATATTTAATATCAATCCTCTTTGTTTTTCATTGTCTTATCAGAAAAATAACTGTCAAATTGTACTTTTTTATTATCAATACTAATATTATAAAGAGAAAAGATTTGATTGTTTGTTTGCATTGAATATGCTCCGAAACTACTGAACCTATTTGAAAAATTCTTTCACTATTGGGAAGCTACAATACCCGCGTGTGACATAGCCTATATTACCTTTTTTTTAAAAATTAGTGTATTTTTTTGTTAATCACCTCTGCGAAGCCGGATCGGGATGCTAGTAAATAATAATTTTAGATAATAATATAATAAAGCCTTTATTCCGAACTTTTACGTTAATGACTTATATTTATATTTTATTTATATTTTTGTAATACACATAGTGTTCATAAAATATCTCTTATATCGGTGTAACTTACGGCATTGGCCTCTTCCAGCGTCTTCCACTGTTCTCTCTCTGCTGCCACTCTCAGCCAAAGGGTCAATTTTAGGTCATCTTAATAATATTGATTTTAGTTATTAACTAATATTTTGTCTTTCCTACGCTTTATAGAAGAAACTAATTAAGTCTTTGCTTTGACATATTGACATTGCCTGTTAAATAGTGTAAGTAAGAATGATGCTTAAAACATAATTGAATAAATAAAAAAAATAAACAAATTAAAATAAAATACAATCACAACAAAAAATTACTCATAAACTTGCAGATTATCTTATTAAAACTACCTACAATCAAACGAAAACACAAACTAAACAATGCTTAAAATTGATAATACTCGTATTAAACAAATAAAAACACTTGATTTTTTATTACTACCTTTCCCTTTTTTTTGAGTCATTACCTATTTAAACAAATACGGTCGAACTGTTTGTTACATATTTAATAAAGTATCTAATGTACAATACTATGCTCATAAGTGAACTGTAATTTTCTTGAGAAATAAAGTTCTTTCAACTTAAACGTTTAATTTTTTTTCCTTAAAAATTAAAACCACCCAAATAATGATATCCATATAAATTATTGTTACTATACTATAAGACAGGCCAGTCTATTTACTGTTAAAATTTTATTTTGTAAATGTAATTAAATCAATTTAATCAATCAATCAATCAATTTAAGTTGAAAATATTACAACAAAGAAGGTGTTGCAATATATCTAAACAATTGTTAACAAAATAATTTAACAATGAATAGCGTGTCAAATACGATTCAATGTACTTAACCATACTCTGTTAAATTAAACTCTAATAACATTAACGTTATCTTTACCTACTTTCAACTCGTTACATTGATACATTCTATGCTCAGTTTAAACGCACTCAAAAGTAATCCGTGCATGCATTTATAAACGAAGTTCTGTACACCTGACTGAAATGGAACGGATGCTGGCAGGCAAATAGCGTAAGCGTTGACTCCGAATTTTAACGTTAAGGTAATTAATTATGTACGAACTTCAAGTGACTTCGAAAATAAAAGGCTATTTAAGTTTTAAAAAAAAATTAAGTTAGCTTATGTATTATGAATCACAAAAAAAAAATATTATGCCATATTTCACAAACAAAAGTATGTATGGTATTACGTGTCTTTAAATAATAAATTTTCTAAGTGATTGCAACTAAATAGTTATGGTAAGATGTACCTATAAATATTTAAAACAGAAACAAAAAAAACTTATTTCGTTATCAACAAAATTTTGATATATACTATAAATCAAATTCTTTTGCCTCAAAATATTTTCTAACTTTTTTTTTAATATATATAAATATTTACTGAGTATTTATTATTATTACCTTACCTACCTTAGGCTACTTTACTGAAGTCACAAATGTTAAAAGTAACGCCTAGCGCCATCTAGTTTTATTTAACTTTGCATGTAATTTCATAACCGTAAGAGGTTGTCATTCCAAGAAGTAATACTAGATGTCGCGCTCTAGAGAATTCTAGTATTATTTTATGAAATTTAATTTTTCATACAAATTAGTTACATTTTATAATTTTCTGTTAAAATTACCTTTTAATGGATAAAAAATATTTACGAATGCCTGTGAAAATTCTGTGCCTCCTGTAATAAGTGGTACAAGTCAAAATCATCAATTTACTGGATAGCAAAAATAAGTTTTAAAAAATTCATAAGTGGGCTAGGTTCAAAATGAGTATTTCTTTTGTAGACTAAAACATCCGTTTTAATATACATTTTGCTTTTGCTTTTGGTAAATATTGTATTTTAAAAGTAATTTGAAAAAAAATTGAGTTGTAACTTTTTTATATTTATTAAGTGCTATAATTATGTGATACAATGATACCTAGTTGTACACTTAAATTAATTTACACCCATAAGTTGTCTTCGTGATCCTAACGTAATACATATTTCTTAAACAAAATATATAGATAAAAAACCCTTTAAATTATTATTATTTATTTTATTTTTTGCTGTCACTCGCCTATTCACATAATTTACCTGAATTTTACCAGTTTACAAAAATTTTAGGTTCGACTATATGAAGGACAAACAGCCAAATCTTACAAATTTTTTATATAAATTTAAATATTTATTCCGAACGCAAAGGAACTATAACTGTATTGCCATAGTTGTTATCAAACTGTAACATGTGGAAAACAAAACAAAATATTTAATTTTTACCTTGATCTTACTTATTCTATACTATACGAGTAATAAAAGTAACATTAAATGAAAATATCTATTATATTATATTAATCGATTAATAATAATCTATACAAATAAATAAAATTGGAGTGTCTGTTTGTAATATTAAAATAAACGGTTTTTACTAAATGCATGGATGTTACGCGGTACATATACCAAAATAAGATTTTTGCAATTGTTGTCTGTCTGTTTGTATGTTTGTTCCGGCTAATCTCTGAAACCTGGACCTGCTGGACCGATTTGGACGGGGCTTTCCCTGGCAGATAGCTGATGTAATAAGGAGTAACTTACTAATAACTTAACTACGGAGGGACTCAGCTAGTAATTTAATATAATCGCAAAATCATTCGCGATTGTAATTCTTTTCACGCTTATAAAATAAAGTATTTTCGCCAACCTAATATGAGGTGGAACCTATACTCAAATGTTTCTGCTTATTCTGAGGTATCAAATTATTTTGGACCTAATAGTATAAGTTGTAAATGTTTGTAATTTCTCAACTAACGAGAGATTTAAAATACTTTGGGGAACATTTTTGAAATATATCTGTTCTAATAAAAAAATAAAGAATGAATGGCTACAACTTCCATTACATCGACAAGTAATACAATGTTATCAAATATTACTCAAAAAGTAGTCATCAGATCTCGATTAAATATAAATGGGACTACAAAACAAGCATCAACTATCGATTAAAACAAAAATCATCAAAATCGGTCTTCCTAGTCAAAAGTGCTCCTTATTTGGAAATCGGTTAAAAATACAACTGAACTATGAGTATAATGTTTTTAAATAACTTGTGTTCGGTGGTGATAGTCAAAATAATGCCTCCACTGATATTCATTTCGTGTCTGCTGAATAATGTCTATCGATTTACCGGTAGTTGATTTTAGATTTCCTAGGGCAATACGCTTTGTAAACTGAAACAACAAGACTGGTAAAGTTCTATTTTGTGGAGGATGTTTTAAGCATTATAGCGTTTCAGGTATATATATATTGATGTACATAAAGTACTAATTTTTGATACTAGTAAGAGTTAATGGAGTTCTAAAAGAAAGGAATTATGACAACGTCATATAATAATAAGAATAGTTTTACATATATAAATATTTCAAAACCTGCAAAGGCAAAGCATATTATATACTTACGAACTCAAATACGAACAACTTTCTTCAAGAGGTTTTAAAATTACTTTAGTGTCGAAAAATATTTAAACTACTTAGACCAAATGTGAGGTAATTCTTAAAAATGTATTGTTTAAGTCATGAATATATTTATCAATCATGTTTTATTATTTTATATAGTATATTATTAACGAAACAAAATAGGTAACATTTAATCACGGGAGTTAAATTTTCTAGAAGAATCTGGAACGGGAGCGCAGGGCATACTGTCAATCTTTGTATATAAGCAGCCTATGGTTGAGTCCACGTTGAGTCATACCCGTCGGGCCGCCAGAGTCTCATACTTGTTAAGTAAAACAACATTTTTAGGATGTCGACTGCCTCCATTTTGATCTGCGTCGCTGTTTGCTGAAGCTCAGACGGACTGCTATCAAGCAGTAATTCGAAAAAAAAATTGCCTCTTAATTAAGTCGATTGAGAGACAGCAGCAATAGCATCATCAGATCTCTATTGTCTTTTTATTTATTTAACGTTGTAATATGGTTTTAAAACTGTAACTGTAACATTTCATAATTTTTGACATTGAAAAATATGTTCAATTTAGTCTGTAAAATTATATGTATGTACATATGTATTTTGATTTCGATTTATTATGTTATATATTGTTGTCATTGTATGGATCTTTTTAGTACAGTTCGTTCCAAATAATTATTCGATTACCGTTACAAGTAAACAGTTCAATAAGATATTATATTCCAAGGCTTTCTTTCTGATCACATTTTTTATTACGGAACCAAAGAGCACCAAAATGGAAGCTCACGAAGCAATTTAATGTTATCAACGTTGGCAAGAACCATAGATCAAGCATTTTTGTTTTACTACATCTTAGCAGTCGAGGTCAGTGCAGGTTCCGACACTAAAGAGCGTGCACATATTTTATAAAAGTTCGCCCAGTCCACGACGGAGTCTGCTTTATTTTCCCCGCTAACAATGCCCTGACGTTGACTGATCGCGCGCTCAAGACTATAGCGGTCTCAAGTCTGCTCATAGCGTATATTATAGAAACTGCTCGTAATTTATTAGTCCCTTTATTATGCTTTTTATATGTTATTTTGAGGCAAAAATTAAAGGAAATATTTGCATTTCGTGTTTATATAACATATAAAATACTTTGCACAAAACTCTAGCGGGACGAAACAGACTTGACAAATTTTGTTAGTGTAACTTAAAAATTAAATTTTAATTCTCAATTATTAGTAAGAGGTCGAAGCTACGATTAAAATTATTTAGCCTAATCAAAAACAAAAAAAAAACATAATATATTATTTATTTCCATTACTATATTCACATTCTAGTAAAGGGTAGGAGACAAAAAAATACTAATTTGAAAATAATTAGAATACGCTTTCTAACTGCAAAAGAATTGTTTTTTGATGAAAGCGAGCTTAGTTGAAACAAACATTTCAGTCCTTTGATATTTCAGTTTTTGTTTAATTACTGAAAAACTCGGAGAGAGGAATGAAAAACAGTATAAAAATAGCTATCATGATAGAAATTATAAGTCATAATTTCAGACTGTTTTAAACAAGTTTATCTTGAACACCACGGCAGTAAGATTGGTTCATACAAATAGCATTTTTCTGTCACCGCAGGCCGTGGTTATACTTTAAACGGTTTGCTTCCATCTATTTATACCACTACCAAAGTTGAATATAGTTTTAAAATAAAAAGTAGTTTTCGTGAAGTAATGAGTAATTTTTACTGGGTAAAAAGTAAGATAAATTTAATCCAAATATTTGGTTTCTGCCTTAAGTTCTGCGTGTTTCTTTTGATTTTATAATAAAAATTCTTTGAATGCGAAAAGCTGGTGAATGCGTGACGAGAGCGTTATAAAAAGTGTATTCGAGTGAGGCGGACAGAAGTTGAGAAGGAGATATAAGTTAGTAAAGATATAAAGAGAGAGACTTATGTTTCGTAAGTTTTACTTCAGTCGTGTGGTTTAAAGCAAATTCATTTTTTTATTATAGTTTTTGTATACACTTTTTGGGAACTGTAATAAATTGCGTAAAACTAGCATATTATCAATATTATGAAATTGACATGTACGATTTTAGTATTCAACAATTATTAAATTATATCAACGAAATAAATGTTTACTTTGATCAGTTGTGAAAAAAACATCAAAAAATTTTCAGTAAATTATTACTCTTTCGTTTTAATAAGAAAATAAAGAAAATATAACTGCTAACTGCTAAGCTGAATACTTCTTTGAACCCCTCCACTTATTTAAATGAAAGCTTTGAATATAATAGTAGAAATTTATAAAAATATCCATAGGTTTTGGCCTTTTTATTATACGTGTTAAAGAAGTTCCACACTTACAAATGAAAATAAAAAATGAAAAAGATTACAAGAGTATTATCAATTTTTAAGCAAGCAGACTAAGACTTTATTAAGCGTCTGTTTGGAAAGAAAAAAATGGCGTGGTATAGTGTTATTGGAGTTTCGTTTCTTAAGGTAGTCAAATGGGAAATAATAATAACTATTCATAGATACACAGCTCACTTTTTACAACTAAAACTACTTTTCTTTATATAAGCTCAGCAACTCAGTTCTTAAGGTATATTAAAATAATATAAATAGTAATATTTATTTTTTAATTAAAACAAACCGTGCTAGTTTCAGCGTATTTATAAAAAAAACTTTTTTTTTCTTTATTTATAAAGCCATAAACCAAAAAAACTTCTTAGGGAGAAAAATAAAGTAAGGTTTTTTTTCAAATAAGTAATGTGTCAATTAAAAACCATTTTCTATTGGGTGAGTTTTACTGGAGTCTCAAATATTGAAGTTTGTACAGCAAATACATTTTTCTCCTAGTTATGATGTGCGCTACAGTTAAGTTTGAGCTACATAGGTACAAGGTTATACTTTTAAAAGCTTAAACAAAAATTTAAATGTGTATCTATTTTAAATTGTACATAATTATTATAATATCTGTATTAATATCTATTACAATTTGTGTGTGAGTGTACCTATTATAAATTGAGATTACTTTACTATGCTTGATTATTTCATTTTTTGGTTACTGAAGTAAATTTTATTGCTTTCAAATTTCAATATTTTTTTTATTAATGGCTGACATGTTTATTATTACATCTATATAGAGAGAGAGTATCAAAATGAAATAAAAATATGTAAATAACGGATTTTATTTATTAATACTCAATACAACGATACAAACAGAAATTTCGAACGAAAACAAATGATAAGAACTCAGCAATAGTTGAATGGAAGTTTTCAATCGGCAGATAAGAGGCTTGCGGAGACATTGCGATATTTATTTACCGCACTGGCAAGGAAACTTACTCGCTTCGTAGACAAATAACTCAATATTTGTTATTCAATTGTTTGTCTCTACAACGAGTTTAATAAGCTTATCTATTTCAGGCATTTCCTTTGTACATTTATATTAAATTTTATTCGCGGTGAATGGTAAAAGAGTTTAAAATTTTGTGGCAAACGGTACATCATAAAGTTACTTTTCTGCGCAATCAAGGTAATTACCTGAATCTAGTCGTTAGAAGGTAGGAAAACTTTATACAGAATGTCGGAAATTTATACAAGAAACCTCATGCGGTCTGAGAAAATTCTAGGCGTTGTAATATTTTAATGATGCAAAAGATGTTAAAGAAAGTCAGAACCGACTTACTTCTTGAAAATAACGGCAGAAAATAATGCAAAACTAAGTAAACTTAAAGGTTTAAAGTATCAGAAGCTACAAGCTTGGTTAAAAAACTTTTCTGTTTAGTACATTTGCATCTTACTATACGGTAAAGTAGCCCATGGCTTTACCCGCACAAATCGATCATATATATATTAAGTCCTTAAATTATAAAAAAAGATCACTTACTTTTACAAACACAATAGGCAAAGAAGTGAAACCACTTTGTGGAATTTTATCGAGGTTTATTAAGTTTTTTAGATGCCAGACGTTTCGGATACCTTACATCAACCATGGTCACGGGAGGACCATTAAGGAGGATATTCCATTATGAGTGAAATCCGCGTAAATATTTGAAAATAATAGTTAAAACTTAACTACGGTATTTTCAGATTATACCAGCTGTGAACTGTACAACTACAAGATTGAGTTAAAACATTTAAAGAAAACCGTTTCTCGAGGAATCGGTCGAAATGTACACATCTTCCATATTTAAGTTAACAAACTTTAAAATTTTGTTTTAATACAGCCCTTGGACGCACAGAAGAATCGACCGACTGTCAGCGAAGTCTTAGTGATAGGCTTCCATGAGTAATTCTTTGTCTACAAAACTCAAAATATACGCTAAAACTCATATTTATCGTTATTTAATAAAAAATTTTTTTATTAATTACGTCTAGGTCAACAAACAAACGTACGGAACACCTGATGGGAAGCGTTTACCGTAGTCTATATACAGATGTTTTCAACACCAGAAGCATAACAAACACGCCGCCGACCCTAATGCCTGCCACCAGGAGCTCTCGTCACCTTACTCACCACAGGAACACATCACGACTTGAAAGCAGTATTATTTAGCGGTGTAAGGCATGTTTTGAGCCGGAAATATCCTGCTGTGCCCTGCCTCAGTTAAATGTCTCATAGCACCATAACTTTATTTTATCTTTAATAATTTTCAAAACACCTTCCTCTTACATGAATAAAAAAATACATAACTTCTAAATAAACTTTTTCCATGTTATCTTTCCATAGAATCTAATTATAAAAGAAAAACATTGAAATCTTCCAATCGTTTTACTTGTTTTAGCGAACTTAATTACATACAGACTGCTAGATCTAAAGCAATAAACTAAAGTGAACAGAAACTAAACAAGTAAAAGGTGGCGTGTAGGTGTATCTAAAATTATCCAAATATCAAAATTATGACGAGAATATATTATATTAATAACCAAAAGGTAAAATACTGTTCCATTTTGAAAGTTAAGATATATACCGTAAGGGCACAAAATAAAGCACCGAACGCTGTACTTAGAATAATTCCAAGAAAATTATGTCTGTTACATCGAATGAGCGCCGCAGGTTTCTTAATAATTCACGAACTGTAATTGCTTCTTCCAAATCTCGGATTATCTCAAATAAACTTGGCTGTGTAAATACTTTCAAGCAAAATTATTGTTTAAAATTGCTTTGATGATTTATCAACTTAGCCATAAGTATATAAGCGTAACAATTTCCTTAAAATAATTGTGTGATATAATATGATAACTCATTCTAGCTTAAATTAAAACATAAAATGTAAAAAGAATCGCATTCGAATCGCGAATCGAACAAATCGATTTCGCAATCGCATTATATCCGCCAACCCGCATTGGAGCAGCGTGGTGGATTAAGCTCTGATCCTTCTCCTACATGGGGAAAGAGGCCTATGCCCAGTACTGGGATATTACAGGCTGAAGGGTATGTAAATAGAAAACAACTGAATTAACTTTATTATTAAAAATACTCCGACTAGTAACAAATTACTATTTCAACTATTGAATTTAAGACTGGTAAGTATATATATACACAAAAGTACAAATATGAAAGTATAATATTTAATGTCAAAATAAAAATATAATAAATTAAAATAACTACTACTGTACTGTACTGTACTGTGTGGCTACGGTACTAAAGAATATAGCCACCCCCTCTCTTCCCGTGGGTGTCGTAAGAGGCGACTAAGGGATAAGACAGTTCCACTACTACCTTGGAACTTAAAAAGCCGACCGGTGGCGGGATAACCATCCAACTGCTGGCTTTGAAATATACAGGCTGAAGACGGGCAGCAGCGTCTTCGGTGCGACAAAGCCAGCCCTGCGGTCACCAACCCGCCTGCCCAGCGTGGTGACTATGGGCAAAACACATGAGTTCACGCCATTTTTGGGGTAAACTTGTGGAGGCCTATGTCCAGCAGTGGACTGTGATAGGCTGTAATGATGATGATGATGATGATGAAATTAAAATAAACACATAATATAAAAAAAATTAAGTCAAATTATAACATCATACATATTTATTAAAAGGTATTGATGGAACAGTTAATGTTGGAAGCCTTAGTATTTTATTTTTAATCGACTTTTAAAAAAGCGGGCAGGATTTTAATTTGACTGTATTTTATGAGTGTTACCTCACTACTTTGAAGTAAATCACAGCACGATATATCCTGTTCAAAATCTGAAACAACCCGACTGCGGAATTTCCTAAACCTTTCAGAAGATCACAGCATACTAACACTACTCTTAAGAAGTGTTGTGTGCCAGAGTTGACTAGTGCTCCTGGGAAGCGACGGGGTTGGGCGTTATTACCGGAGAGGCGTTTGCTATGCTTATGGTGTTGCAGATGTCTAAAGACTTTTTTTTTACCCTGCAAAATGCATTTGCGCACTGACCCTGCCGCCTTAGGCGACGGGAATGTGGGGCTCCCAGCGATGACAGAAAGAACGCGCCAGAATACCCACTAAAAACCAGCGGTGCCCTCGTCGTCCTAGTAAGACGCCACGGGATCGCGTTAGCATACGCCGCGACGCCCCAATGGATGGCCGCCAGTGCTGTGCGGCCGTCTTCGCTTTTAGAGCGCTCACGGTCACAGAGAACGCTCTATAACATCAGGGAGTTGGAGAGGAGGCTACGATGACATCACCGCTGTCTCCTCCGCAGCTTTACCACTGCTGAGAACGCAACCCAATCGTCCGCCGGAACAACCCCATGAATCTCACTCTATGTATTAGTGAAAACCACATAAAATCCATTCAGTAGTTTATTTTTGTTTATCGTTAAGAGACAGACAGGCAGATGTGACGGGAGACTTTTTTTTTATAATATGTTAAAAAGAATCTACGATAATATTACTTGACTGGCATGCTTAGTTTGAAATAGATTTCCAGCCATGCAGCTACAAATTTTGAAAGAGAGATTTCCTGCTATATTCTATAATATATATGAATAAGCGTACTTTTATGGGAAAAATGTAATTTTCAATCGATTTTTAGACGCTGATTAGACTTAGATTTATCATCGCAATCCTTTGAAGCAGAGTGGAAACAGTTGGTAGTACGATGTAACTTCATATTGCGGAATCGAAAGCATCAATTGTGAAAGTGATATAGATTAATTGAGAATATCCATATGAAAACCTTATTCAATCCAATAAAAATAAAGATTTGTAAAGTTTCGTTGGTCGTGTCGACAACACAGAATAATTTTAATACTTAACTTCGTAATAAATTTATTTTCGGATATTTAACGTTCCCCATTTTTTAACAATCTATCTACACAACCAGCTACCAGCTATTTGAACAGGTTTCATCTACCAAAAAGGTAAATATATTCAGGAGTAGGTAATACATAAAACAGACAAATATTTACAGCTACTATACAAACGTAAATAACAACAATTTCGCTGAAAGCTTAATATTGCTACAATACATATTTTTTCAAACAAAATATGAAATTTTACACGCTTTATTCTAACCGTATTTAATACAACATGTATAGCTTTCAGCCATGATCAAACATTGAAAGTAAATTAATAACAAACGAGTCGATAAAATTTACTACGGGTTTTTTACATAAATATTTTTTTTTATTTTTCCCCATTCTGAAAAATTTGTTTCCGCTACTTATTGTGAAATGTTAAAATTAGTCTTATTATTATTTTATATCTAATAGGTAAGTCTAAGGAACCTCTGAATCATAAAACATATCTATCTATACATATAATAAAATGGTAGGAAAGTCAAAACTGTACATTGAATATTTTTTTTAAAGAATACTTGGGGTGTGATCTACAATCGATACCGAAGCCAAAAATATAGTTTTTAGAATTTTTTCTGTTTGTCTGTTTGTCTGTATGTATGTCCGGGATAAACTCAAAAAGTTCTGCATGGATTTACTTCAAATTTGGCACGAACATCATTAAGAAGTCGGGTCAACATATAGGCTACAAATTATCATGCTATCACCTACGGGGAACGAGCAGTGACCCTTTATTTCTTCAACGCATTCTGTAACAACGTGTAATCTAACGAAGCATATTTGAATGTTGTTGTTATTATGTTAATAATTATGCTATATAAGCTAGCTTCACACTATAAAAATCACGCAATATAAGTAACTAAGCCGATAAACATAATTATTTAAAAGGTATAATCGTAGGTATTTTTGGTGCTGTATAACGTTCACGCAGACGATGTCGCGGGCAGCAGCTAGTATGATATAAATATATAACGAATTTTAAGTGCAACCGACCGAAATACATATTTTCTCTGCTTACTATTAATCTTGTGGACTTCGTGTTCCTTTTTAAAAAAATTACCCATGTTGGCAGAAAGATTGTTTCAGTATATTTAATAACAAACTACACATTAATGAAACCGTAACGGATTAACTGCAACACATTAAGACTGAGATAAGATATGCTCACCAAGGATATCCTTGTAATATCCCCTACACTTCAGGGGCCTCATCCGTTGCGCTATTGTAAAATTATACACATATTTAGTCCCTTCAATACAGCATTGTGTACGATTACCGATATTAAGAGATATTACAATGGTAAAAAAACGAGATAATCGTGTTGAGTGGTGCGAGTAGCGCCTAAACGTTGGCGGCTGCTGGTTTGATTTCCGTTCGTATAAAATATTTTTATTCGAGCAATTATTTGTTTCGACTGGGTTTTTTTTTACTACTAATAACATAATTGTGTAAATTTGTGACAATAGATTGATGTTTTAATGAATTGATCTACTTTGCTTTCACGCAAAAGTTAAACCACGTGAAAACTGCAAATCTTTGAAACGATTACAATATAAACTATTGATAATAATAGTATAAAACCAAAACAGATCTCTTTATACTATATTTTTATTTAAGTTCTATTCATAAGTTTAGTTAGCAATGAAAATTCCTTGTAACTCATGGTAGGGGTAATGAGTTTACGGACATTGTTTCACCTACTCCGTTTTAATTTTCAGTACAAATCATTGAAGTGAGCGGTGTGCGAGTGGCCGCCTTGTTTACACCAGCCAAATACGCCTCAGTCAATTCCAGCTATTGTTAGAAATATGCTTGTTTGCTCTCAGTAATCAATTGGCGGCTCACTTACGTATATTGCTCATAATGAATCAGTTTAATACGTTACAAAGAGGTAAATATTATTATTATTATGGTAATATAAAGTTAATACTGTTTTTATCTAGCGTTTGCTATCACGGTTGTGTTTAAGGTAATTCTTTAGAGCTTTGCGACAACGACATTATATTTAACTATAGTTTACGCGTTTACATATCACATTTACCTATTTTATTATTTATATAAAAATATTATTGCTGAAAGCACTGAGATTCAAATGAAACACTTAAATAATTATATCATTTGCCTTAACTTACTGCTACACGCAGGATTTATTAAATCTTGAAAACACCATTTTTTGAAAATAAAAAGTCGAAAACAAATTTTATTTAACTGACAAATTCAGCTGTCTGCTCGCCTTATTAATAAACAGAAAATATTTCCAAAACAAATATCTACCCATAATATACATATG
Source organism: Melitaea cinxia (assembly GCF_905220565.1). Lineage (NCBI taxonomy): Eukaryota > Metazoa > Arthropoda > Insecta > Lepidoptera > Nymphalidae > Melitaea > Melitaea cinxia. The sequence goes on from NC_059399.1 coordinate 12,551,692, forward strand.
CTATAAATATTTTATGTATAATGTTATTGTTTTATTTCGATATAAAATAACATTATGAGTCTGTTTGTTCGTATATGTAGCTTTACGATATTAAAACAAACAGTAATATTTTTCATCTAGACTAATATTTAATACACAACTATAAAAACTAAATCTAACTAGCTTAAGGTATGTATGTGTAAACTAACCACGGTTGTTATATCAACTATACGGTGAACTAATACAACGTTACGTAAAATACAGAACAAACGTAACGCACAAATAAAAAACTTGCAGGTAAGCAAACATGTTATTTCAAATATACATTTCAATTAGTTGGGTTTACTTTTGAAACGCAAGTTAAATTCACAAAGCTTTCAGTTAGTAGCCGGAGGGATCGGCTGGGCTCCGCAAACTAAAATAGCTTCATCCGGCACTCTATTCTGTATTCGAGTATTATTTCGTATACAGCACATTATGGAACATTGAAAATTGTCCTTTAAGTTTGCTTTAAATGATAACGTCAAAAAGGACAATTTGTAACAAAATATTAAGAATAGAAAATTTATTTATTAAAATTTAAAATATTATACAAATTTACAATTCACAACTTAAGAACTAAATATTTACAGATAGTTATGGTACAAATCATGTTCGCGTGGAATGGTGCTAAGAATGCTGGCAGCATTTCCCCGTTGAATCGCTATGCCGATTCTTTGGAGAAAAAATTCACCAGACCTGTTGTTCCCAGTGGAGGCAATAAGGCGAGGAGTTATCTCTTTTAATAAAAAATTTAGCACTGCTACTCCAAGGTCCAAGTGTTTCGACTGCAAACGGCACAAAGATGTAATTTGGAATTAGTGACGAATATTTGATTACAGGAACATTCCAAGTGTGTTGACTACACTAACCCCTCCTTTCTCAAGGAGTTCGGGCTACCTTAAGACAATTACAAGAAAACAACTCTACTTGAGATCAATTTTATTTGGCTCAAAACTACAAGGTTACTTCCCCGGTCGGGCTGCTTCAAATTTTGAGCAAGATGATTCCTACTGCTGCTTCAAGATATTATTATAGAGCTCGGATTCGAAACATCTACTTTTTTATTTTTATTATATAGGAAGGCAATACACCTATAACTTGACAATTTCTTTTTACATTTTAGTCTTGACAAACTAAACCGCATACTTTTAAATATACCTATGGCAATAATATGTAAAGGACTTTATTACTACTTTTGCAATTCATTCAGTATGTGTTTTTTGTTTCTTTTTAATGTACTGGTAAGTGTGCAATAAAGTATAAGGCTCTAGATAAGGGCATAACGATCTGTAAAAACGTTTCTTAGTGAACTGCCATTTATACAAAGATACGAGAAATTAAATTACCTTTGGTTCAACATAAGATTTATTTAATCATTAAGAATTCATCCAAAACTAACATCTAGTGTTTTTAGAAATATCTTATGGTTAATGGGATTGAACCTAAATAAGCAGACCCTTAATTAAATCCAAATTGCAAACAGACAAAGAATAAATATTATTACATAGCCATTTATAATATAATGCATACAGTAATACTGAAATATTAATTTTGTTATCATTATACGTCTACAGATTGAAGAAATATATTTTTATTGAATGTATATTACGAGTATATTTGCTTACTCCATCATAATAATATTTCGGATTTATTTAATAATCAACGATTCCAACCGTGATATTTGTGGCTTTTAGTTGCGCTACAATATAATGTAAGCTTTTGAATGATGAAGAATTATAAACTCGAGTTTAATAGTTTTAGTCTTTATTAATCCATAAAAGAATTATAATAAAAAAAGGTGTGTGTCAACTCCGACACGAGACAAGAGTTTACTCCTGAAAAACGATTATCTGCAGTAGATTTTCGTACCGATACAGTAAGTGCAGCTAAAAGTGCTGTAAAACGTCAATCTGAGCGTCAATCAAGCGTCAGCGTGAGTTTAACCTTCTGCGTTCACGTTATTTGAAATTACTAATTTCTAATAAGTAAGTAGTCAATGGCATTAAATATATGTATAATTATTATCGACTAATTTAAAACTAACTGTGAGATCATCACTCGTACTAAAAATATATACAAAACTTCATTTACTGCCAAAAATAAATTACATATACGTTTCAATCCTTAGAAAGATACATATGTGTAAAGTTGTAAGCCCAGTTTGATTAAATATAAGGGGTGAAATACAGGTTATAAATTTACAACAAATCGTAATACCTTGAATCCTTTCATCATTATTTATGTACAAACAATAACTCATGCATAAAAAATCATGTATGCATAAGATTAGGTTGCAGATAACCCGGTTTGAAATATTCGTCAAGTATATCTTCATAAGAACCAACGTAATAGCAAGACTACAGTAAATTATTAGAACAGAAACGTTTTAGAGTGCGGGCTCAAAGTCGTCGGTTTGCGGACGCAAGAAAGTTGTGAATTTCATCACAAAGGACAAAGGATTTGCGCCGCGGGGCATTTGCTCAGCGCAGGTATTTGTTCGCGCCTAATTAAACATGAAACAATGGCGCAGGTGTATCAAGCTGCGAGTGATAGGGCCGCCCGTTTATACTATTGCTGTCTATCCGAATCTACTGTTCTTGTGATATACGAGTTTATTCTACCGAGTAATAAAGTAGTGAAGTAAAACAATTATAAAAAAGCAACTGTAGTTAAAACAGTACTAACTGCAAACGTGACTACTTATTAGTACGTTTTTAAATAATTTTAGATAGTTAAACTACTTATTCAAATTTATACTCCGCTATAGTTATTTATTAGTAAGTTAATAATTTGAAGGAAATTTAATGAATTTCACTTACAACTTTTTTTCACTTCTAGGTATGTATTACCTACAAACAGACATCGATATACAAGTATGTAGTGAACAACTGAACTAGCCTCTCATACAAATAAAAGTTAACCTACTGAAATACTCTACAGCTTATGTACCTAATGTAATTATATATGTAAAGGTGTAAAATCACACACAGCAAATGATATAAACATATTCGCAATGCGTGATTTTAACAGTTTGATTCATATTAGTGACCTCATTTCAATAATGAGAGCAATCCGCATACAAGCGTGCTGTTTATCTAATAACTGCAAACATTTGCAATCAGCGCCAATACGCTGAAACTGGCCTTCGATTTGCCATTTCAGCGGCAAAAATAACTATTGGTTGTTCTATTTGTATAATCTAAAACTGAATGTAGAGAAAACTTTTGGTCTAAAAACACTTTTAAAAAAATTAAAACAGTTTTGCTTATTTTCTTGTATGATTTTGAATCTCTATCATTTCTTATTTTCTTAAAAAAATTTACTGAAACAAATGTACTATACTTTATTAATATCATTAATACTATTTAGGTAGGTTTCTGGTTTTATTGTGACAGTAGATATAAACAGTGTGATAAAGATCTTTAACGATAATACATCAGATCGGCGCTAACAGGTGCAATCATTGGTAGTTCGAAGCTCAAAGCCCAGTATCAGATTAGAAACATTAATTTTTTAACCATAAGCAAAGCGAAACAAGTAAAATAAAATATTCTATCAGCGCAATCCTCCTCCCATAATTCACTCAGAGAGGTGCGTTCGCGTGGCAGGTGGTCTTAATAAATACGAGAATGGGCTATCGTGGAGTTAGATAATAAATTCAAGAGGCAATCAACGCTACGGGAGCTGGTAAAAATATTAATAGCGGAGAAATAATTACATATTCATGACCTCCAATGCGGTCGGCCGCGGGAACGGGGTAAACTAAATCCGAAACTGGGGTCGACGCTAAAAATTCATTATGACTTTATAATCACTCAGTAATTAAATATTTAATGTGCGTTTTGAATTTTGCAATTTCATGCATTTCAAAGTTCATTAATTGTAACCATTTACTTCTCGTCATATTCTCATGTTTTTAATAAAGTAAAATTTAAAATTATAATAATTTATTTCTTATCATATCCGTTAAGATTCTTAAATAATCTGGTCTTAATTTAAGACCTATATTTTATGCTATTTTAGAGCAACAGGATTTAGAATTTCTATTGTCTCTTTAGTTTAAATTACAAGTAGCCCCATCAAGCAACAAGAGTCCAATTCGACAACCTTAAGATACAACCAAAAATTAAGATTGTGCCTCCAACACTTTTTTGTATATTTGCTCTGACTAATACCACCAATTCACAGTGAAGCATACTCCGCAGCGAAGTAAACCAATCCTTCTTCTACGTGTAGTGGCTTTAGGCCAACAATATTTACAGGCAGGTTGAATTCATTTCAGTTTAGGTGCCATATAAATATCGTACTGTCGTATAATACAAATATACTAAAATAGAACGCACTATTGAGCTTCTGCGACACCTATCTTACTGAACTCAAGACATCATCGTGAAAAAGGATTAATCCTGCTATATCAAATGAGAATAAACGCTAGAGTTTACGCCATAATGTTCCTCGTTACTCCACTCTGATATCATTCCAAAACATTCATAACAGACGTCAGAGGAAGTGTCAGTACAACAGCGCCGTTGCATAGTCATGCGTCATCAAACACAAGTTCATTTCATATTTGGGTGACTTATCCACATATCGTCACCTACATCATATCTCTCCTACAAAATTGGCATTCAGCACGAAAAACAGTGTGATCAGTACATACTATGCTAATTATTTAATTTTGTAAACAAAATCTCAGACGTAAGGTTATTATGGCAGTGTACCATATAAATTAATTCAAATGCGTGAATTCCAGCTTATTTATTTATGTAACACTCAAGCCTTCACAATATGTTAGTTAATAAATCTTGATTTGGTACCTCAAATATACAAATGTTAAATTAGCTGCTACAGCACCGTATAACTTGTAATCAATTTATACTGTTCCATTTGTAACATCTCTCTTTTTATACACTGTATGACATTATTAGTTTACCAGATATTTTATATGTTCCTCTTTGTATAGCTTTGCCATCATTAACTTCCAATATTTGGTTTCTTTATCAAATGCCATACATCATCAATAATATTTTAACTTGATATAAATTATTTGCAATAAAATTAATGGTTACAAAATGATTGGTTCTAAAAAAGTACACGCAAACTTTTCTAAACTCGTTATAAGTTTTTTTCCGTCCAAAAATTTTTTTAAAGCAACCTGAAAGGTTTAAAATATGCATATACTGTATAATTATGATTACACAATTTTTATTCATTTATAAAATACTGTAAACAAGAAATAAATAAAATAATAAAAAATAAAAACTAATTTATGAATATTTTGCTTATCACGTCACTTTTTAAATACTTAAAAAAATATTTTTAAACGCAATGAGATTAAGATAAACAATTTATTTTATTAATGTTTTTCGTATACTAACTGGTAATATATACGTTGCTGTTGGTGGCAATACTTTATAATTTCGATGTAAACTAATTTACTCTCTACCTGCAAAGAAACCTAAAGATATTTTAAAACTCTTTTTTTAAGTAATCAAAGATATGATTAATATAACATTTTTTTGTTTACATAAAATAATTAATGTACCTACGATGGTTTATCCTCTGTAACTAGAATAACTTTAAACATTCAAATTAAAGATCTATAAATACCGGTAACGTCTAAAATTATGAGTGGCCCAGATATTTTTTTTCAGTTTTTTTCTATTCTAAAGCACTGAAACCTATTATTTTTTTTTGTTTCATTACAAATATGTAACTCCATACGTACTAACAGTAAACTTATGAAGAGTTCACTGCAATATGATCCCTTTGCTTTTTGCTTTGATATAGTTGCGTTAAAGTTTATAAGCGCTGTAGAAATAATATAGTTCAAGATAAAAATACAGTTTTTATTTAAGTTAAAGAATACTTCTCGTGTTATTATTTATTTGACAAATTAGCATTCTTCGGGCATTATAATATCATTAAAATGATTTTAATCTAAAGTAATTATTAAAAAATGTACACTCTAATTATCAATATCCAAACAGTGTTTACAGACAATAGTGATATGTTTTCAAATGATTGGTTTAATTAGCTTCTGATCAAAGCAAGACGTTTTGAATGTCATTTATTAGCATCATCATCATTTCAGCCTATTACAGACTACTACTGAACATAGGTCCACCAAAAATAGCGTAAACTCATGTGTATTGCCCATAGTCACCACGCTGGGCAGGCGGGTTAGTGCCCGCAGCGCTAGCTTTGTCGCACCGAAGACGCTGCTGGCCGTCTTCGGCCTGTGTATTTCAAAACCAGCATTTGGATGGTTATCCCGCCATCGGTCGGCTTTTTATGTTCCAAGGTGGTATGAAACTGTGTTATCCCTTAGTCGCCTCTTACGACACGTACCACCACCGGTTAGAAATTCTTGATAGAATTTAAATGTTTTTCAACGATTTTTAATTAATGACTCTCAAATATTAATAATACTTGACACAAAAGTGCGGTGATTGATTTCTTCAATAACTTTTGATTTAATTATAATTTCATTCAAATTGACTATCTTAATTATTAACACATATTTATTTGATTTTTTAAGATAATTATGATTAATGTCAATTATTATCATTACATGTTTTAACAGTTCAGGTGTTTGCCGTGGTCTGGGTGTTTGTGCAGTCCTTGTGGGTCTCCCCACCGTGCCTCGGAGAGCACATTAAGCCGTCGGTCCTGGTTGTTATCATGTACACCTGATAGCGATCGTTACTCATAGTAGGGAATGTATCCGCCAACCCGCATTGGAGCAGCGTTGTGGATTAAACTCTGATCCTTCTCCTACATGGGGAAAGAGGCCTATGCCCAGGTAATGGGATATTACAGACTGAAGCGAAGCGATGTTTTAACAATCTTCAATACAACCGTATGAAAAAATTATAGGTTTTATTTCTATGGTTCTAAGACACTTGCTGCTCTGGGTCTAAGAATGGTTAAAGCCGCTTTTGCCTGAAATTATAAAACAATAATTCTGAATGAGCGCATATATCTTCATATATTCAACCTGTAACATCCCACTGCTGGGCCTCTTTTTCCATGTAGGAGAAGGATTCGAACTTAATCCACCACGCTGCACCACTGTTACTTGGCATATCTCCCTACTATGAGTAACGATCGCTATTAGATATTTATGATAACAACCGGGACCGATAGCTTAACGAGTATTCCGAGGCACGGTGGGAAATCCACAAGGACAGACATCCAAACCGGAAAGAAATATTTATAAATGCAAATATCCATCCCGAGCTAGAACGAAGCCGCAAAACTGTCGGTGCGTAGGCGCCTACACGGCACACGCACCACAACACCAGAGCGATTGTTTCAATTAATACGAAAGATAATTTTATTAAAATGAACCAGGGTACATTTATGTAATATCAAAAGACAACATTTATAACATAGATATACGTATCATGGCCGTATCGTAAAAGAAGTCAGAAAGCAAGCCAGAAGGAAGGAGAGTCCTTCTGGCTAGTATGAAGACGATTAGGTCATCATAGCATATATTTGTACGTTTAGATCATTCTATTTGAAGTCGGCAGCAATTGAGTTCAATCGAGTCATCAATCAATCGTTAATCCATCGCATATCCATAAAATGAATCGTCCGCGCACGGGGCGTTGCATCGCAACGTAATAGGCACACCGAGCCAGCGACAATGCCGCAATCGGGCTAGCAATCTGCATAATGGATTGCTCGGCCGAACGCGCCGTCCGGTCGCTCATTCAATTGTCGCGGTCGCCGATGTGTGCCGATGTGTCGCCCGGTTATTACGGAATACGGAATACGGAATTAATAATTTCACGGCAAAATGACGCTTTAGAAATGTCGTTTTTAGATATGGTGATGGTATATAGCTGATTATATCTCGATAGCCTCAGAAATTTATATTAAAACAGGAATCTTTACATCATTGTTACAAATGTGAACGCTAGAAATTATATTTTAGGAATTGCAATAATCTTAAAATGCGAAAATATATAACACCGATTTAAAAATCATTAAGTATCCATAGTATTTACTAAAAACTACTACAACAAAGTTAAAAAGTTTTTAATTATTTCAATTCGATCCTAAACACTAATTCCTATATTAAAGGCCCACAACAACTTTGGAGCAGTAATCGAAAAATCTGGTAAATATCGAAATGACATAAGTGAACCATGAAAGTCATCTTTTTAAAATGTATCTACATTAAAACAGAGCAACTTAGAACTTAATAAATCGCTCAAATATTAATAAAATCTACAGCAAACATATTTATATTCATTATTCAGTTAGTAATATCATTGCATTGACAAATGGATTTGCAATTTGTACGAGTTAGTTTAGAATTTATGTGGACGTAGGCAGTAGTTAGGTGACTAGATTCAGTTAGATGACAGGTACACTGTACACGGCACAGGGGAATTCTTTGCATACTGATTTGCTATTCCTCTGTTAGCTAAAGTACATATTAATAATCTACGCGCACTAGTTACGCAGCGGCGATTTATGTTTGAATAATGTTTGAGAATAATTTATGAGGAATTCTACCTCGTGATACTAGGTAGTTAAATATGCAGTACGGTTCTTATTGAAATATTTACACGTCTATATATAGAATACTTATATCTACGTCTATATATAAATACTTTATTCTGTAATGACGACGCGCCAGCGCAACGGTGACATCTCAGGCTGCGCCGGCGGCAGTGTATTCGATTCCCGCACATGGCATACATTTGTATTGACCATTATAGATGTTTGCGTGGTCTGGATGTTTCTCTGTCTGTCTCTATTCGATATGTTACCGGATCCCCGACTCGGGAGTGAATCCTAGTTGAGATCATTGAGTGGAGACGTTTATTTATTTATTTAATTATGCTAGTTCAAAAACAATTTAATAATGTTGAAGTATACATACATAGGTATGTGAATACAAATTAATATGTATTAAATTTAAATACCTAGAAGGCCTAAATTTTTTTTTTAATTTTCGTTTGTGGTCTTTAGTTCAATTAAAAAACTAGGTGTTTTTATCTATTTATAGAAGCAATCACTCGTCTCTAGAGTAGACGTCACAATGTCAGATAGACGCGTGTTATTGACGTTTTAAGCAACGCCTCAACTGAGCATTGAAACTAATTCTCACTAGACAAAAAAATCGGTCATACAACGATTATTCTTAGTGTTTAAATGCTACCCCTACCTCGCTGCCTAACATTGTTCGCACTTCAATTTTAATACAGTGAACAATTCGGTGATATTATGCTAAAGAATTTAACTAAAATTAGGGCTTCGGTCTTTTTAGCTCGTAAAAAAGTGATAAAAAGAAATTGTAAAATCTGTCGATTTCCATCAAGCTGTAATAAAAAAGAATTGGCAAAGGATTCTACTTATCTGCCCCAAAAAATAAGAAATGGCGTTAGACCTTATGAATACTAGATTCTACTACAAAAGCGTTTGCACCGCGATGGACTAGTCAATAGAATGATTTTTGAGCAACTAATGCGCTCGACTAAAACAGTACGTTTATACTACATTACTTGCCCGAAAACGTACATTCAAATAGTTCGACTCAACAAAACTACTTCCCTATATATTCAAAAAAAAATTTGGTTTTTGAAACGTTGACTTAACCTATTTCCTCTCATATCCACTAGTTTAGTGCCACTTGACAACATATTAGCTATTGCAGACGTACTCAACATAGCGGGGAGTCTCTGACGCGATACAAGCATAATCAGACCAATTTATTTTAGATCAAACGAGCTACTCTTTAACATTTAATATGTTCATTATTCTTTTATTTTAATAAATTTTAATATATTTTCTGACAACATTTGTATATATTGTATTTATACGAATATGTATTCTGTTCGTGTTGGGAAAAATAAGTCCAGACCAGTTAAAATCAATTATATATCAGTTTAATCATTGAGCCGACTTACGGGGTAATGCTAAATTTGCATCAAAAATTTATTCACTCTATAAATTCCATTTAAAAAACGATATTCAACACGCAATTATTTTCGGTACATTATAAATTACTAGAGAGAAAATATTATAATATTTATAAATACTTATATCGATATATCGCGAAAATTTTTAGAATGCAATTTAAAAAATGATCAAGTAAAATCCAAAGCAGGTTAGCGGATCTACCTTAGCTTTTATTTATATCGTATATTATATATCAACTCTTTAATTGGGAAACAGGGATGAATTACGCGCCCGGCCGCGCCGCAGGCGGGAACTGCAAGATGTACGGTTCAATAACGTCGCTTTAATCTGAGCTCTAGCTTTAGACAAACTGCAAGAGATTTACTGCCATATACGACATTGCGTAAAGATTTAATCATATCTGTTGACAAACCCACAAGGAATTCCGTACCACTGATATGTTCAAAGACATATAAATATCAAACTAACGCTCACCAAAATATTTTTTGTAAATAATATAGCGAGAACCTTATAAATAATTGGGTATTTTTAAAAATAATTAGTTTCTAAAGTTTTTGTGGATAATGTAAATGAGTCTGGTATGTGTACAATAAATTCGAAATTTCACTCTCAACAGTCAACGGAGATATAAATTCAAAGATTATAATAATATATTACCACATAATTGATAAGAGTCATAGATCTTTTAAGACCTGATACATTTTTCATATGAAATATTACTTGGGAATACTAATCCCACTAAGAACATTATCACGTTGGCAAGATGAGACCATATGGCTCACACTGTCAAAAGTTATCAGATGACAAATAGAGATCTCAAGCTTTTAACTCGTAAACGCTATAATTTCATAAACTTTTATTAAAATAAGTGCCTTAGCTGCTTAGCCACCATCACATGGGTATTATTGAGACATAGCAGGATATATTCTGCTAAAAATCTGGTCCAACTCTTCTGGGAAAGAGCATCAACCTTACAGATGATCACAGCTAAATAATACTACTTCTCAAGTAGTGTTGTATTCCTGTGGTAAGTAAGGTAGTCGGTCAGAGCTCCTGGGGAGGATCAGGGGTCGGATGGGCAACGTCCTTGCGATGCCTCTCATATTGAAGGCTACGGTAATAGTTTATCATCCAGGATTAGTTGTATAAAAATGGCGTAATATGAAAATATTATTTACATTTAATTATCTGTTATACAAAACTTCTAGCAGTAAGAAAACGAAAAGGTAGATAATAAATACCCTTACGCTTCGATTGATTTGGCTTTTTGTGAAACTAAATGTATTTACGATGTTGGACACAGAAATTGATTATGTTGTAAATAAACATTCTTCAGGAATTATATAATTTAGAGAGTGATTGTTTTTAATGTTTTTTTTTTTTAAGAAATTGTAAAAGTTAAACAATTTTGAAATTAAACACAACGTAAACGTATTAATAATAATTAATAATAATAACCATAACCAGAAACCAATAACCATAAACACAACGTAAATGTATTAATAAAAAATTTCATTAATTTGAAGCATAAGGATACATCACGTTCTGTACATAATAACAGTAAACAGTAAAACAAAAATAATACGGTATACCTACATCTTAAAATATAAGTCCCGAATAACCACAGAAAATTAAACTTATTTTAAGACAACCATTTTAAGGCGGTAAATGTTTTAGTCAACTTATTAAATAATATACTAAGTACTCGATTATTACGCTGAATGATACAAACGACAAAGCAATAATAAAAATACATAATACAGATAATTTAAAGTGAGGATTAGACTAAATAAATGTAAAAATTTAACATTAAAAGAAGCACTTTAGTTATAATATATATCCTCGAAAAAGAACGCTAATAAATGAACCCAATAGATTAAATAGCACTTCACCTTTAAAATGGACAATAAAAGTGACCAACTGCACCATTCGGTACCATATAGGTAAAATCAAATAAGTGACATGTAGTCGAGCTGAAATTTCCATTTGGCTAGCAGCATTTAAGAGCCGTGAATGGCCATTGTTCTGAAGCCATTGTGTTTTTCTATTGAACGGTACTGCTCATACGAACACGATGCCTTCAATTACAACACTAACTGAAATTGTTACTTTTATGGAGTAATTTTTTTATCTCTATTAAAAATAGCAATGTTTTTTTACATTAAAAAATGATTTTTAAACATTGTTTGTATTGTGATAGAAAATTCTAAATAGTAATTTAATTTTTATTTAATAATTATTATTTAATTAAATATTAATTAAATTAATAAAATAAAATAATTTTTGTGTTATGGTTTTATGTAATTGTAAATTAATTTTAATATTAACACACACACATATATATGTGTGTGCGTGTGTGTGTGTGTACATTACCGTTATAAAAATTTATTATAGAAATTTATTTTATCCAAAAACGTATGGTTATAACTTCCTCGATAGATTTTCTGCCTTCACGCCAATTAGAAGCCGTCTTGCACAAATCGAACAGTATACTTAAATTTTCTATCTGGTCTAACTTACAGTACAAAGGTTCGGTCAGTGGACCAGTCTAACGAGCGTAACGTATCATTCGCTGGCGAGTGTGAAATCCAAAATGTAAGCCTCTGTGGTCGTTAACGATGTGATTTTACTGTTTGTAGACTTAGTGCGCTCAAATCACCATTGCGCTTCATGACTGACGGGAATGTTCTGGGAAATACTGATAAATGAACAATACCCACTAACAGGTTTAACGGACTTCGGTTTCGGGTTTTCATTGCAATTATAAATTGGGAAGGCGATTCTGCGTTATGCTACGAAATATTGATTCGTATACTAATTCTGGTTTAATTATAATTAATTATGAAAACAAATTAGGTCATTCTACAATATTTTTAATTAATTTTTCGTAACAAATACAATGTATAATTGCATATAGTTATATAATCTTAATATATATAAATTACGCGTCATGTTATTTGTCCGCGATGGACTCCTAAACTACTTAACCGATTTTAATCAAATTTCCGATACCCTCTCACCTACGTACTTACCTAGCTTTAACACAATTGTTTGTAGTCATCCAAATAAAAAATAAAGTTTTGCTATTTGCATTTTGCTGTGTGATTTTGCTGTGTGGATTCGGCATTAAAAAATATAGCCCCCGTAGAATCTCTTCCCGTGGGTGTCGTAAGAGGTGACTAAGGGATAACACTACCACCTTAGAACTTATAAGGCTGACTGATGGCGGGATAACCATCCAAATAATTTTTCATTTCAGTCTGCTTGTTTACTACTATTTTAACCAACTTCCGAAAAAGGAAAAGGTTCTCAATTCGATTATATTTTTTTTTTTTTTTGAGAACTTACTTGAGAACTGTTGACTGAGTGGACCGATTTCGATTTTAAAAAAATTAATCGAAAGGTCGTGCGTGTTATTTTGTTCCATTTAAATTTATTTCAGATCTAACAACTACTTTTCGAGTTATATCTAATAATGCGTTTTTACTTGACTATTTTGTCGTCGACCTACGTTGTACCGCATAACTTTTTACTGGGTGTACCGATTTTGATGATTTTTAATTTTGTCGAAAGCTGATGTCAACACGTGGTCACATTTAAATTTCTGAGATCTGATTACAACGTTTTGAGTAATCCTTGATAACGCGTATTTACTTGACTATTTGTTCGTCTATGTAATTGAAGTTGGTTTTTTTTTTTTTCGTTTGCGAGCAAGTACAATTATATAAAGATATTTTTTATTTTCCAGAAATGTTTTTTTTTTTTTAAATGCTTTCGACTAAGTTTGGATCAGGGGTATGCAATGATGGATCAGAGGCATTTGACGTGGAAGAACGGGAAGAATGTCATCAAAATCGCCGAAAAGGACGATGACGTAACTAGATATCTCTTTTGAAGATTGCCCACAGTTACATTAACAAAAAATAGCTTAAAATGCGTTTCACAAGTAATAAATCATACTTGCTTGCAGTTTGATTTGTTAACTAAGAAGTACATAAAAGCGATATACCTACAATCTTGACGCTAAAAAATAAGACACAAAATTTGAGCAAGCATTTATTAAGGCTAACTAACAAAAAATTGAACACATTAGAAAGGTGGTAACCATACTTCGAAGTTAGAACTGCATGTGAGTTTTCTTCGAAGTGCTGTTTCGAAAAACGCGTCACAGCCTCCGTCGCGCGGGACTTGTTTATCCCGCCCGCCGTCCCGTGCGACCTCACGTGCAGCACGCAGTAACTTTGACACTTGGGCAACACTTTCTCTCGTGTCTTCCACTTGTAACTACAATCACACATGATAATATAGATAGCGAAAAATTTTCTTCAATAAAATCTCTTTCCATGCAGAATAAACAAACTCATCATATCATAAATTCATTAATTACTTTAACTACCGCTTCTAAAAAACTACACAAAAATAAGCTATTAGTGTACGAAGCAAAAAATAGCTTTTTGTCATTTTCATTAATCAATGTTATTTTTTGTCTATTTCATTTAATTTCTAATTCGAAAAGCTTAAAGCTTCAATTTCACTTCTGTTGGCGTTGAAAATGTAAAATAACATTTTGAAACTAGGACAAGTAAACAAAAAAGGGCGACAAATAATTAGTTATATTCTTAAACACACATTGTATTTTTGATACTTTTTATTCTAAACAATTTAGCAATGTAAATATTTTTATTAAATATACTCCCGGTACCCTAGACAAACACTACCAAAATGCAAATTCAAAAAAGGGTAGGTTAATAAAAACAAACATTGTGACATTGACCTTGTCTACGCCTGCGGCTATGACAAGTAATTCGTGAGCAAGGAATTTGGACTATTGTATCGATTTACGCAAAGAGAATATTATGCCACGTGGATTTTAAACTAGAGCAGTGTTAAAGTCCATAGGCTAATATTATATAAATTGGCGTTCAAAAATTTTGGATCAACCTGTTTTTAAACGGTTTTATTTAGCTCACCCCGTTTGTTTTTTAAACGGTTTTATTTAGCTCACCCCGTTTGTTTTATTTTTTATTATTCTTGGGTCAAATTTAGTAATTCAAATTTCACCCTCTTCCTGTCAACCGATTAATCTGAAATTTTGTATACACTTTGGATTTTGGTGACAATACAATTATGTTTATTCATTAACATTATAAATTCAAGATGGCCGCCGCTACAAAATGGCGGAATATTTATGTTTTAATAATCCCATCAATATGGGTATCAAATGAAAGGGCTCAACAAGCAGAATACAATATACTATAAAAAATTGAAATCCAAGATGGCGGCCGCTACAAAATGGCGGATAACGTAGGTTTTATCAATCCCATCAATATGGGTATCAAATGAAAGGGCTCAACAAGCAGAATACAATATACTATAAAAAATTGAAATACAAGATGGCGGCCGCTACAAAATGGCGGATAACGTAGGTTTTATCGATCCCATCAATATGGGTATCAAATGAAAGTGCTCAACCAGTATAATCAATGTACTATATAAAATTAAAATCCAAGATGGCGGCCTCTACAAAATGGCGGATAACTTAGGTTTTATCAATCCCATCAACATGGGTATCAAATGAAAGGTCTCAACAAGTAGAATACAATTTACTATGCAAAATTGAAATCTAAGCTGGCCGCCGCTACCAAATGTCTGATAACAATTTTTTATCAATCCCACCAATATGGGTATCAAATAAAAGGGCTTGACAAGAAGAATACAGTGCACTATACAACCTCAATATTTAAGATGGGCCTTGCAATAATGAAGCACTAAATGAATTAAACAGAATGCGAAATAAAAACTAAAAACTAGAAAATAAAAATAGGTAAAAAAACTTTTTAAGTTAAACGGTTTTATGTTAAACATACATTGCAATGTTTAAGATAAATGTACTAAAAACCAAAAAATAATAAAATAGATACAGTCGTGGGAATTATAAACATATGCATAGACTAGACTAAAATAAAACCGTGGGGCACGTCAATTGTCTACAAATTATCGACTTAATGTGCGATAGAAGAATCGTTTAATTCGTCGTTAAAATATGCAGTTGGCCCGCAGACGGTGAGGAAATTACTTACTATTTTCTTGCTCATGGAAATTCCAATAGTTATACACTCCATGTAAATAAAAGAGATGTTTCAACTAGTTTATCGTTGGACATTCACACTGCTGGCTGGCGAGGAATCGTTTCACTGCTCGTAGTTTGTCTTTAATCGACAAAACATATGATAAAAGTACTACTCGCTCACCACTATGAAACCCTAAAACTCGCTTATAATCGAGCTTGCTAGCTTGTTTCCACATTCTAGCCCTACTTATCACACGTCCATCGTTGTCGGTTGAACAACTGCCTAATTATAGTGTAACATTACAAAACAAACATTTTAATCAACGATTGTAGACAATTGACGTGCCCCACGGTTTTATTTTAGTCTAGTCTATGCATATGTTTATAATTCCCACGACTGTATCTATTTTATTATTTTTTGGTTTTTAGTACATTTATCTTAAACATTGCAATGTATGTTTAACATAAAACCGTTTAACTTAAAAAGTTTTTTTACCTATTTTTATTTCCATATAATTGACAAAATATTCTATTGCGTGTTAAAGAATTAGGCCATCGCAATTTGCGAATTCGTGCACCTTACAACGCAAGATTTTTTGACTTTTTTTTCTCATTGGTTTCTAAATACGTTATGAAATAGAAATATATTAATAATAACTCTTATTTCTGCCTCAATGCGGCAAAAGTATATAGGAGGTTTCGGGCGATATGGAATAATAAATTTTGTTTATATATACAAAATAAAATTGGAGTGTCTCTAAAATAACATGCAACTGCATTTATATATATATATATATATATATATATATTATAGAAATATTTAATTACCTGATCATCATTTACCAACAACGTGTGGGGATATATCCGCACCCAATGGCCAACGCGGCCCGCGGCGCGGTCCCAGCGCACGCCGTTACCCCACGAGCACGCACTAAGCATCTTCCGGCGAGACGCCGCCGTCGCATACCCGCCGCGCCAGGCCTCGTCCACTACCTCTGTAGTAGCCCCACTCACGCTCGTCGATGACTGTTCATTATAGTATAAAATATTTAACTACTATATTCCTACATTCATATGTAAGCTGCAGTAGTGTAGGTACCAAGTAACGAATACTAACAAAAATAAAAATTGGAATAACAAAAGCACGGGCATTATAAGCCTGTGGATATATTTTTATATATATAAAAAAACTACTATATTCCATTTAATTTTAAAAACATTTTTCATTAATACTTCGCACCCATTGATCATCACGTAATTTTGTTTAGTCTATATAGCCTTTCTAGATACTACCTTACACTCGATCAAACGTTTCATCAATAAATAAACTTTTTTAAAAATGAGTTAAATTAAATAACACGAAATGAATTTTTTCATTCGAACCAGTATTTCCTGAGATAAGCGCTTTCAACCTAATAAACTCTGCAGCTTTATAAAAAAAATTTCTTGCATATTTTAGTTACATCTATTGTTCCTAGTTGTACAATAAAGTATATTTATATTGTATTGTATAAGTACGAATAGGTGTACAAGTTAGCTTTTTTTATTCAAGCGACATTTTTTTTATACAACTAGGTCGGCAAACAAGCTTACGGATCACCTGATGGTAAGCGATTACCGTACAGAGGTCTGCATCACCAGAAGCATCGTAAAAGCGTTGTTGACCTTACCCCCAACCTTCCCCAGGAGCTCTGATCACCTTACGCAGCACAGGAACACAACACTGCTTAAAAGCAGTGTTATTTAGCTATGATCTTCAGTAAGGTCCATACTTCCCCAGTCGGGCTGCTCCAGATTTTGAGAGGGATATTTTCTGCTGTGCCGTACCTGAGTTAACTCACACATACTTGTAATGAATTGTCTGTAAATACCTGGTCCGTAGCGTCGGGACTTTCAGACGAATTTTTCGATAAAAGACCCGTTTGATAATCTTTTGGTTTCTCAGGCAAATCCTAAAAACAAAAATTTGCCATTTATCAACAGTAACTAAATTTATATACGTAACTAGCTGTGCGCGCGACTTCGTCAGCGTGGAATTAAACAAAAAAGTTAGTGTTCAATTCGCAGTATTTTTCTAAAATAAAAGTATCACCGTCAAAATCGGTCCAGCTGTTTTAGAGATTAGCCGGAACAAACAGACAGACAGACAAAAATTGTAAAAAATGCTATTTTGGTATATGTACCGTGTATATACATCCATATGCATTTAGTAAAAAGCGGTTATTTTAATATCACAAACACACACAACACAATTTTTACCCGGCTTCAAAAAAGCTGGAGAAAAAGAGAAAGTTACAAACAAATGCAGACCAAATTCACATAGATCACATAGCCTCTCATAATTCGGTATGAGTATTTGGTCTGTATTTGTCTTTTTTTATGAGGTTTGTGAGATTTTTCCATAGGCCAATTTCTTATGTGTTACAACAGTTATATAAGTTATATGTTAACCTCATAGCTTATATAACTGTTTAGTTTTTTTTTTTTTTTAATTAGAAAGCCGGTGCGTATCAAATGTTCCCGTTTGAATTTGAGCGATATCTGACGAGTAGTTTATGACCTACCCTTATAACGCGTATTTAACTGATTTCGACTACGTTGTTTAAGTTCTCATTTTATTACTTGTCAATGTAAATTGAAGTCAGTTTATTCTTGTTTGAGAAAAAACACAATTAATATATACTATGTCGGAGACAGTAATATAAACAGAACGAAACAGAAAGTTTGGTGCACCAAAGGTTGGCAGCACTATCGAGCAATTCGGTCAAGACGACAAGATGACGACGAAAAGATTTTATTTACTATAATTGGAAACTTGTCACTCATGGGGGGTTGTAAAGTGACGCAGTGTACGGGGAGTGCACGCCGTCGGCGCTGGCGACGCGTCCCGCGGCGTCTTAATGCCGTCTCGCGGGACGCGGTCACTCGTAGCGCTCCGCTCTCATCTTCTGAACTGTAACTAGTGAAAAGAATTATACCTTAGTATTTTCTAACTGCCTACTGACTGGTAATAAATGTACACGTCAATAATACATATACAAATAAATATATATAAATTACACCCAAACTCGAAGCGAGATCGAATCCACAACCCCGGAACTGAAAGCATGGTTTTGTCCTTTATGATTCCGAGCAAGGAACAAACATACTAACTGCTAACTGCTAACCCAGCTCTTTGACCACTAGTTGATAAATGTAATGTTGATAATGTATTTCTATAATGATGACATACTTATGAAGATGCGGTGTAGGGCCCTGGAGCAGAGAGAGGCCAGTGTGTCTCATAGGCAGGCCTAGCAAGTCGAACAGTTCATGTAGCATGGGTTGTTTCACAATGACGTCCGCCTCACAGTCCGCGCCGAGAGCGGGCGACAGGTTCACCTGTAAATTTAATGTCCATCATCAAAACCTGAAAACAATATTAAACTACTTAGTATTTGTTATTTTTATCTATTATATTATAGATTATTATACTTTTAGAACGATTACTACAATATATTATGTAGTTTATGTTTACGTAGTTTATATATAGTGACTTTACATGTTCAACTTTTAATTATGGAGCGATTGACATAAAACAAACACTAAATGTTAAACTCAGCTTGCCACAATATGTTATTAAAAATCACATCTAAATCGGATAAGCCGTTTCTGAGATTAGCGTGCACAAACGCTCAGACAAACAGACAAAAATTCTCACAATCATTGTTTTGGGCGCTATTTGCGTTGATAAAGTACCCAAAAATATTTTTCCTTATATACATATCTTAAATGTACAGACAGCAACCCGTTACGCCTTTATTATATGTATTGATATATTTGTGTGTGTATGTGTGTGTATGTATATATGTAGTATATTTATTTCTTTATATAACATAGCTTGTAAATTCCATGCCAATTCTTTATCAACTCTTTGTACATATCCCTATCGCTTCTCATTTTCTACGCTTATGTATGCCCCCCCCCCCCCTATACCCTAAGGTTGTCTGGAAGAAATCGTTCTTAGCGATGAGACCGCCTTTCTAAGTACATCTTTCTACGTATGCTTCACTTTTTTGTAACGTTTCTTTATGGTGAACAATAAAGAGTATTTATTTATTATTTATTAATTTATCCTAATTACATTTTAAGAATGCAATAACAAAACAAGTTAACTATATTGTATAATTAATTTCAAACATTTAACTACCTCTACGGTCACATAATTATTTAATCAAAACCTATATGGTGTATATTATCAATTATAACCTTAAGCTATTGAAAGGCAACAATCGGACTCGTTTTACTTGACCTAAATACTAATAAGTAGCGATGGTTAATTATTATTACTCTTAAATAATAGTTCGCGTACCAATATTCGTTTTTTACCTCAATAAGCCAAGGTTTCATAGAGTCATCAAGAAGTACATCAAAACCGTAAAATTCAAAACAATTTCTCGCAGGGGGCGTCCCTGCGGCTTGCGCTAATAATGTTAACGTCACAAGAGCTCTTATTCTTTGCCAGACGAGCCATTCAATGGCACCCCATCTACCGACTAGAGCCCGTCTCACTTGCTTCAACGTCCACTTACACCCTGAAAATATGAGAACCACACTACTAATGCCATCTAGCGGTCAATGGAACAATTACAGTGTAAAACAAGCTTATGATGGAAGCTCCATGTTTTTTGACACTATTAGACATAAGCATTTTTGAAGTAAACCTTCTTTACAAACACTTGACTAGGGGAATAAGCTGGTGAATGCATGACCAGAATGTTACGAAAAGTGTAATCGGGCGATAAGTTACTGAAGATAGAAAGTTTTACTTCAGTCGTGTGGTCTATAGCACACTCGTTTTTTCTTTTGCTTATAATTAATTACTGATACTATACATATAATGAACAGATTTATTAAAAAGTATTTACCACTTCCTATTCTATCCTTGCATTCTGAGTACCTTGGTCCCGTTTTATTGAGTGAAGAATTCGTCAAATGTCTATATGGGTTGTGTATATCAGACAAGGTATATTTATCTGTTCCTGTAAAATATTTTCTACGTATATTATAAAAATCATTCTTTACTAAACTAAAAAAATGAAATAATGAATGAAAACTTTTTAGTTTCTCTGATTCGTATATTAAACAAACTGTATTAATTTTAATATAATTATTGGTATTCATTAAAAGTATGCACCTACCGAATCTTGCGAGTCCCTCTGCGTACATATACGCAGTGAGCGGTCGATATCCGGGAACGCACACGTATAACCGTAGATCGAATTTGTATCCAGCAATCAGTAGCGGTCGCTCGATGTATCTTTGAACTACAGCTGGACTGCCGCAGCGCATGTCACACACACTCTGACAAAATATAATAATAATTAATTATCTATAAAATTATAAATATCAGATTACCGTTTCTATAAAGGTCCGTTATTAAATAAGTGAAGTGACAATACATTTAAAACTTACTATAAGTATTTGAGGTTTGTGTCGTCTGGTCTCGTAACTAAATTTAATTTAACTAAGTCCATTTATATAAGTTCGTTTGGTCATGAGTTTATTAGTCATTTTTATGGACTTAAAACTTTAACCCTTAGCTGAAGCCGAGGGTCCAAAATGACCCCAACCAAACTGTTTCGCGTAATAACTTTAAGATTTAAAGCCCCGTAATCCTGTGCGCTTATGTAATCTCACTACCTACGTTATGCGGTGCGGCGAGTGACGGACGAACGTTGGTCTAACAATCTTAGAAGTTGAGGTACGTAAAACGTATGGCGTCCAAAATAATCCCCAACTCCGGAAATAGTTGTATTATTATTGTAGCGTAGAAACGTATTACCTGCCTCAATCGCGTGCTTACTTGTACTCTGTAAAGCAATTCCTACCTAAATCTTGCACATTAGAAACGGATGGATCTTGATTTGGTAAACAAGATATTACGATGTTTTAAATATTGCTTTTTTATTCCAAATTCACAATCGTACTGACTTTTAGAATTCAAAATGTGTACATATAAGAAAAACAACATGAAATTGAATAACCTTTTTAAATATTTGAAACCATTTTTAGAATGCTCTAAATCTTTTATTTTGTTGAAAACTTTAATCATAAACTTATTCACATACTACAAAAAGTAAATACGAAATTATTATATATTAATTTACTTGTTCGATAAAATCGTTTTGTGTTAATTAAATAATAAAGCTAAGTGTCGTTAAAAAGAGGTTAAGAATCATATATAATACTATAAAAGTATTATTATATAAGTTATATTACATACTTGAATAATATTATTGCGTACAATCGTGGTGCAATATTAACCTTTAAAAATCCGTATTTATTACAATATGTAAATTATATCGCTAGGATCTAATTAAAAAACTCTTAGAACAAAGTTTACAGCTTACATTAATTTTATAATTTGCCTAGCAACTGTTACTCATTAATTCTCTACTACTTTAGCAAACTGTTTAAGGTACTAATTTAATTTATTTAATTGAATAGTCAAGAACCAGTTCAGAAATTAATCAGTACTTAATCCAACAATAAATAGCTTAAATTAAATTAGTTGTGCAACTATCTTAGCAACATCTTTAGTGACGAACTGACTGTTGTTCGACAAAAAGTCGAGCAACAACTGCAACAATTGAATGGTTATACTACCGAACACGAGTGACGAATGCGAAACGTATCTCTCTCCCTCTTTCTATCTTCACGAACTTATATATCACACTTCTCGTAACGTTCTCGTCACACGTTCACCAGCTTACTCCCCAAGTCAAGCGCGCGTTAAAAAGTTTTACTTCAATAATTCAAACAAACTTGCCAAACCAATCAAGTAACCACTTTAGCTGCTACTGGAAGGTTACAAACTGATCTAGCAACAATTGTAGTAACTATTCTAGCAAATAGTTGATAACATTAATAATCTTGCCACAACTCAAAAATCTAGTCAAACAAATTTTACAACAATTTTAAACTTCGTTACCTGAAAATGTTCTATAGCGAAGAATTATCTTGTTTAGTTATTTATATCTACTATTACTATAAAGATCGTGAGTTTGTTTGTTTGAACGCGCTAATCATAAGAACTGCTGGTTCGAATTGAAAAATTCTTTTTGTTTTAGATAGTCTATTGACTAGCCCGTTGACGAAGTTTGTAGTGGCCCTGGTTTTTGCTCTGGGTGTTGTGGGTTCGATTCCCGCCTGAGTCCAGTTGTAATATTTGTATTTAGTTACCTATATATGTATAAAGGAATAATTTCTATATATGCTTATCAAAAAAAAATTGAGCTACAACAGTCAGCTGTTATCTATAACACAAATATACATAAAAGTTCTCTACCGTAGGAACGATCGTGTGTTTATGTTATAAGATAGGTATTTAATTATTTAGCGAGGAGACTATATAATATGTAAGTACGATTTATCCTTAAATTTATCCTCCAGCAAAACCGCGGGACATAGTTAGTGGTCAATAAAAGTGTATACTACACCTTGGACTAAAATAGAACACATAACATTTACCTAATATTTAAATTTAAACCACGTACGATAAAAAGCGAACTTACTCCATTTTACACACAAAAGCCGTTATTTATTCACAACATCACTCATTGGACTAGTTTTAAGTGATATGATCTTAAGAAATGTCAAGGTACTGTTATGTTATTTACGTGCTCAAGAACTTAATGCGTTCAAACGATCGTAAAAACCTTGCAAATACTAAATTAATGCGACATAAATATATTATACGACTATCGACATCCATTGATGAACGTTTATCTCAATAGTTTTAATTAAATACATACAATTGTCACAGTTACAATAAAATTTAATCAATCGTGAAAGAAAATAACCAATTAAATTGATATTTTTATTTGCTTCTATATATATTTATATTGATTTACCAGCATTAGATATAAGTTGTTTTTGTAATACTAACATTAAGATATGGACTATGTCTGAAACAAAATAAATAAATAAAAATAAATACAAGAAAGCTGGTTGTAACAACTATTAGTGTTTATGTCTCTATGATAAACAATGTCCACAGACAAAACAATACAGAAATGATAACACATTAAGATAGCAAAGTGCTAAAATATATTACATACAAATGTATAGAATTGAGGCATTAAATCGAGAAGCAAAAGCGAGTTTTATGTTCAGTTGAAAACTTATCCTGTGTATCTGTCCTATATTGATTGTTTTTGAATATTTTTTAAACATAAACAGAAATGATGGATAGTGTACTCGTATGTCTTTTGATAAATGTCTCTCACTTGTATACAGATGCACATTTCTATGGTCTCCAGCTATTGAAACAAAAATTAGCTAAAATCTAGTATTTCCGAAAAATTAAAAGCATGAAATTGTAGAGCGAATCCGATTAAAACAACAGTTAAACTATACCCCCAATTTCAATAAATCGAAAGTCAAGGGTGGCAGCTACGTAACTATGGAACATAATTTTAAGAATATTTCCAACTTATGTCAAATTATAAATATAGGTTTACCCTAAAGAGGAAAATTCCTCGGCCTTGGCTCTGTGCGACTGGCTTATGTATCCATACTACACTGGAACCGTCAGCTTCTTCACTGCGCCTTAAACGAGAACACTCGGAAACCAACTTCGCATATTCAAGGGGCAAGTGGAAGCACGGCGGACTGAAAGTTAATTGTTTTAGAAAAATTATACGTAAATATTAAAATCGCCAATGTGTTCAAAAAATAGGACATATAGAAAATAAGTCTTAAATGATTAGTATTGAAACAAACTACCATTTTCATTATTTTCAGAATTCCGACTTTATTTTTCATTACATGTATAAATATTTATATAAAGTAATAATATATACATATGGATACATTATTTGTTTCATGTTTCATTTTTGTAGTTGGTCATTTGTAAAAAAATCATAGGGTCGTCTTATCACGAAATCTCAAGTCCGCTGGACGCACATGAAATTTGGCAGGAGATAATTTATAGTTAGAACACGTCTACCAAGAACGCATTTTGCGATAAGACCGCACTTCGCCGTTCGCCTTTCTAAGCGCTTTCGAACATTTTTATAAAATACCACATTTTTTGTACTACAAGATTGACATTTGGCAGAGAGATAGTTAATAGTTATTTGATATCCTCTAAGGACATGTGTTGCAATTTGAACCGCATTAAATAAGGTCTAACAGAAAAAGTTCTTAATTTTTTTCTGCTATGAACGTAAAATTTGACAGAGAGGTAGTTAATAAAATAAGAGGTAGTGAAAATAGTTGACGTCCAACCAAGAACGTATTTTGCAACAGAACCGCACAAATCAGTCATTTTTTTTAATTTTCTAATTTAACTTTTGGACTACTGATTAAAAATAAATAAATATGTATTTCAACATTTATGGACAATCTAGCTTGAAAGGGATGAAATAAGGGTTGATAATTTAAATGAAAATTCGTCATTTTGAAGCATTAAAATATCAAATTTTATTCTTGACTACTGATTAAAAATGAGTCAAAATCAAAATCAAAATAAAAAACAGCTTTATTCAAATAGTCCCCAAGAGCACTTTCAAATCGTCATTTTACAACGTAAAATTTTAAAAATAAATTATTATTTTTGTAAAAGTAAAGCTACCACCGATTTGCCTTGTAGATTCTGTAGAGAAGAATTGGCAAAAAACTCCGCAGTTACTCTATTGAAAAATAATATATAAACTGTGTTTTAGTACAAAATTAGAAACATGTTGCATAAAATACAGCGTCACTAAGTGCACATATCTTTATATCAACTATGTAATCCTGGACCGAATAATAATAAATTTTGAAAAAGCTTTATCTATTAATTTTTTTTTATGTGTGGGATTTATGATACATGGGAATACCATAACCCAAAAGAAGACGTTCACTTTACGCAGTCGGAAACTTGGAGTTGCAATTTTGTTATTCCTTCTCGTTAACGTCGAGTTAACGTGTTTCGTGGAAATTCTAACCTTAAATGGGTAAAGATAGGAAATTTGCAAAGTTCTTGAATAAGAAACTTGAAACCTTTTTCTTAAGCTTTTGATCACAAATAAATATGTATTTCAGCATCTTTGAAATTGAGGGAAAATAACTAACACCAAATTCATTGAAATTTTGTATAAAAGTGCGTCTAAAATTTGCATAAGCCTTTATTTCTGGACTGCTTTTGTAATAAACATTTATTTGTAGACCCCGATAAGTATTTGTAAAAATAAATAAATAAATAACTAGTCTCATCATCAGCTCACGGCTCTCCACGATGATCGGTTCTACGCAGCGAGCATCCAGCAGCTTCCCGCGACCCTGACCAGATCGTCAGTCCACCTCGTGGGGGGCCTGCCAACGCTGCGACGCCCGGTACGCGGTCGCCACTCGAGAGCCTTTCCGCCCCATCGGTCATCGGTTCGTAGAGCTATGTGTCCTGCCCATTGCCACTTCAGCTGTGCAATCCTCCGAGTAATGTCAGTTACCTTGGTTCTCCTACGGATCTCCTCATTTCTGACTTTTCACGTAGGGAAATACCGAGCATTGTCCTCTCCATCGCCCGCTGAGCGACCTTAAGCCTTCCTATGAGGCCCATATTTAGCGACCACGTCTCGGATCCATATGTTATCACTAGTAAAACACTGGTTGAAGACTTTCGTCTTCAGGCACTGCGGGATATTGGACGCAAAGATTCTCCGTAGTTTCCCGAACGCTGCCCAGCCGAGTTGGATTCGACGAGAGATCTCGTTCTCGAAGTTGGACTTACCTAGCTGTATTGACTGTCCGAGATACACGTAATGGTCAACAACTTCGAGAACAGTGCCCCCAATGCGAACTGGAGCGGGTGCGACATGGACGTTCGATATAATTTTCGTCTTCTCCATGTTCAATTTAAGTCCCACTCTTTGGGAAACACTGTTGAGATGCTCGAGCATTGTGTTCAGGTCTTCTAGGAGTCGTGGGGTCTAGGAACTCTGGTCCTGCAATCGAACCGACATTGTGGCGTTAGAGTATAAGTACCTCAACACCTTGACGTACCTGCAGTCCACTTGACACCTCTGGAGAGCCTGCAGCACAGCTCATGTCTCGATCGAATCAAAGACCTTCTCATAGTCCACAAATGCTAAGCATAATGGCAAGTTATACTCATCGGTCTTCTCTATAACCTGCCGCAGCGTGAATATCTGATCTATGGTGCTAAAGCCTTTACGGAACCCGGCTTGTTCAGGAGGCTGGAAGTCATCAAACCTGCGTTCGAGACGGTTCGTAATGACTCTCGAAAACAACTTGTAGACATGGCTTAGAGGCTTTATCACCCTTTTTGAAAAACAGCACTACCTCGCTTCTATTCCATGCCGTTGGCGTTTTGCCCTCGAAGATGTCGGAATCGAAGAGCCTTTGGAGGACCTTGAGTACTAGCTTACCGCCCGCTCTCAAAAGCTCAGTTGTGATTCCGTCATTACCCGGCGCCTTGTTGTTTTTAAGTTGTTTGAGAGCACTACTAATCTCGTACAGGCTGACGTCTGGGATTTCTTCGGTTTCGTGTCTTGTTAGTTTGGCTCTGGGGTCGTTTGGCTTGATGTTGGCGGGTTTCTGTGTGGTGTATAACTGCCCGTAGAAGCTCTCGATCTCCCTCAGGATTTCAGGCTTTGACGAGATGACGCTGCCATCGTCGGCTCTCAACTGCACTAATTGGCTTTGTCCAATAGACAGATCTCGTGCGAACACTTTCGAGCCTTTGTTCCGCTCTATGGCCTCTTCAATATATTCAGTATTAAAGCGGCGAAGGTCGCTTGTCGAGGACTTGAAGATCTGTCTATTCAACTGCCGGTAACGGGTAGCATCCGCCGAGGACTGCAGCCGCATGTCATGCCTTTCTGCCATGAGTCGGCGGGGAGTATGAGAATAACTAGTCTAGTCCTAAATTAATTATTAGGCCTCAATATATCCTAAATGTTTTCCTATCATATAGAAAGTAAAAAAAATAGAAGCATGATATTTTATGTTTATAATAATAATAATAATAAAAAACCTGGCAGCTGTCAACTGAAATGACGCTTTTTTATCTTGTCATTAAATTTATTATTTTAAAATATATTTAAATATGAAAATACAATTAAAATATCACAAAAATGACTAATAACAAGAAGATAAAATGAATAAAGCCAGAGGACGACGCGCACAAAAAAGACCAAAGGTTCCATCGAGCTCCGAAACACAGTCGTCAACGACAGATGACGAATATCAAACACCGCCGTCCACCGCGGAATCGGATGCTTACGATGCTGACTCATCTACGAGAACATCTAACCGTCGACGAGTCATACGCCCGCCACCAGCTTGCTTGGAGGTTCAGGGACAATGCGCTCCCACAAGAAATCCCGCTGCCGGTGGTGCTGTGCGCCGCATGAGATGGACTCAAAAAATGAATGAGAGTGTCATGCGAGCGTACTATGAGGCGACAGGTGGGGGAATTAACCTCACTGCGTATCGTTCAACGATGTTGTCTCTGTTTCAGGCGCTTGAACCAACCGTCACCGTAACCGCACAACGACTATCGGATCAAGTACGAGCCATTCAGCGTTGTCACCTCCTGGATGAATCAGTACTTGAGCGGCTGCGTACAAATTTACCACAACTTAATACTGTTAGTCACATTCGTGATATACAAACATCACAAAAAGAGCAAAGAGAGGTAATAAATTTTAATATAAATCATATATCTCCTAACAGTGTTGATTTGTCGGTAAACGAACAGGATAATGAGCCTATGAGGAGAGCTTTGGAGGATGCTATTTTGAAATATAGATCCTTGCCACCAAATATTAGGCCACAGCTACCTCGTTTGCCTATTCACAGACGTAATTTGGCTTTAGTAGGTGTTATGGATAAAATTTTACAACCATATTTAGACAGCACTCAAAATTTATCCGATACTCACTCACTTCTGTACTGTGGAGCTGCAGCTGTTTGTAATGTAGCTAATGTGAAGTTTAAATCAAATAAAATTACTTTACCATCCCATACAGCTCCAGCTTGGCAGGCCAGAATTGAAAAACGAATAAATTTAACCAGAACACTAATAGCCAAATTAACATGTTTCAGGGCAGGTAACAGGCGTCCAAAAATCATGCGGTTTGTACACCAGGCTTTTGCGGGTACAAATATAAGATCCAACGAGTACATAACATCAGTCTCAGACCGCATAGATTTTCTGAAGCAAAAACTCTGTGCATGGGCAAAACGCATTAAGAGGTATAAAAAACGCAGGGATCGATATCATCAAAATAGCATATTTCAAAGCGACCAACGAAAGGTATACAGGAATTGGGAACAGTGCACTACTAATGTGGTCAATGGTAATTTACCGACCCGAGAATCGATAAATAATTTTTGGCGAAATATTTGGTCGAACCCCATTGACCACATTGAGAGTGATTGGATGGATGTTGTCAGGAGGAGGTGCAGCTCACTTCCACAAATGGAACAAATTAAAATAAATTCAGAAGATATAAGTTATGCAATCCGTTCAACGTCGAATTGGAAATGTCCTGGACTGGACGGATTGCATAACTTTTGGCTTAAATGGTTTCGTAGTTCGCACCCCATCCTGGCATCACAATTTCAAAACGCAATTTCAACTAATACTTTACCAAAATTTATGACGACTGGTACCACATTCCTGTTATACAAATCGGGATGTACCGCTGATCCTAAAAACTACCGTCCTATAACTTGCTTACCCACCATCTATAAGCTACTTACATCTGTTCTCGTCACAAAAATTACAAAACATATTACTACAAATAATATTTTGGCTACGACTCAGAACGGATGTAAGTCTGGTAGTCGCGGTACCAAGGAACTTCTCCTCATAGATATGACCATATGCCAACAGGTACGTCGAAACCGGAAAAATCTGGCTGCCGCTTGGATTGACTACAAGAAAGCGTATGATTCAGTGCCTCATACATGGCTTATGAAAGTAATGGAGCTATACAAAATTGATGCTGCTTTGTGCTCTTTTCTGAGTACGTGTATGAGACAGTGGAACACTTTTTTACGTCATCCGGGTGCGGTTGATGTTTCAGGATCGACTGAACCGATAAGGATTATGCGGGGTATTTTTCAAGGTGATAGTTTGAGTCCATTGTGGTTTTGTCTAGCCTTGAACCCTTTAAGCACTTTATTAGAGGATTCAAGGTTGGGCTTTCACCTTCGTAGAGGAAGCAAAGCAATCTCTCACCTACTTTATATGGATGATTTGAAGCTTTTCGCATCCAAACTACCAGACTTATACAAGTTGTTAAAAATAACAGAAACCTTTAGCACTTGTATAAGAATGGAGTTTGGTGTGGATAAATGCGCTGTCATCCATGTAGAAAGAGGAAGAACTGTATCATCACAAAATTTAAAACTTAACAACTCTTTGTCTTTTAGATCTCTCAACGAAGGTGAAACCTATAAATATCTCGGAATGTCAGAGGCATTGGGCATTGATGACGGAGCCATGAAACAACTGGTAAAGGAACGATTCTTTGGCCGGCTGAAGAAAGTTCTCAATAGCTTTCTTTCGGGCGGTAACAAGGTGCGTGCCTTTAACAGTTGGGTTATGCCCTTAATCGTTTATACCTTTGGCATTTTGAGATGGACTCAAACGGAATTAGATACTCTTGATCGCCAAGTCCGTAAACTGTTAACAGCGTACCGAATACACCATCCTCGATCGTCTGTGATGAGATTATACATCCCACGAAAATGTGGGGGTCGTGGCTTTTTAAACGCTAAAAATCTCCACAATCGTGAGGTGTATAATCTCAGACAGTACTTTTTAAATATGAAAAGCGATATGCACATGGACGTTGTTGCAGTTGATAGGGGCTTTACTCCGCTGTCCTTAGGCAAAGAGAAATGGCGTAAGCCTATAGTAATGCGTACCGTTGATCGCGTGGCCGTATGGAAGAGCAAGGAATTACATGGCCGGTTCTACAAAGTTCTGACAGACCCAGATGTAGACCAGCCCAGCTCTATATCCTGGTTACAACACGGGAACCTCTTCGGAGAAACCGAAGGTTTTGTCTGTGCAATTATGGACGAAGTTATTAAGACGAATAACTACCGGAAACATATCATGAAAGACGGAACTCCAGACATATGCCGGGCTTGCCATAGGCCTGGAGAATCCATTAGACATGTTGTTTCCGGTTGTATTCATCTTGCTAACGGTGAGTACTTGCACAGACATAACCAAGTAGCCAGGATTATACACCAACAACTTGCTATTCGATACGGCCTCGTTGAAAATGAGTTGCCTTATTATAGGTATAGCCCAACGCCATTTCTTGAGAATGGTCGTGCATTGCTCTACTGGGATCGATCTATTGTCACTGACAGGTTTATTGCAGCCAATAAACCTGATATAGTGCTAGTAGACCGATCAGCGCGCCGAGCAATTATTGTTGACATTACAGTTCCACATGACGATAATCTCGTAAAGGCCGAAAAAGAAAAATTAAGTAAATATTTAGACCTTGCCCACGAAATTACCGGCATGTGGAATGTAGACTCAACAATAATTGTTCCTATTGTTGTATCGGTTAATGGTCTATTCGCGAAGAGTTTCGACCAACACCTTAAGAAACTCTCACTTGACTGTTGGATCAAGGGTCGGATTCAAAAGGCAGTGTTGCTTGAAACGGCCCGCATTGTGAGGAGGTTCCTCAGCCTGGAGCCTTAACTACCGATGGCCTGGGCCTCAACCTGTCACCGGAGGACTACTATTTTTATATTTTTAAATATTTTTATTTGTCTTTTTTATAAATATGTTTAAAAATGTAATCATAAGAAAATATATTGAATAAAAGAAATAATAATAATAATAATAATAATATCTTTATTTCACAAACTTATATTACAATGATAATGTGGCAACAATATCAGAAGTAATGAGATTAGCATCTGTAACCGAACTAGGCATAGCCTTGTATCTCGGCTATCAGCCCCATTCCCTTCCAGTAATTATTTATTATACCATAATAGGTGCCAGGAGATATATATCTTATACATTCATTTAATATATACATTAGCTTTAAGTTTGTAAAACGACGATTACATAAACTTCTAATTTATTTCATGAATTGTTTTAATATGTTTATTAATTTATTTTATTAATTTTAAAAATAAGTATTCAATCGCTTGCGGAAATTACGTACGGTAAAATAAGAGATTAGTTCGTATTACAAAAATTACTTAAAATGGCTTGAGATGAGCTAGAAAGGCTGTTTTTCAGACTACTGTTCCGTGAAGCGTGTTCGAGAAGGAGCTCTGCGAACAGTCTAGTAAATCTATTACACAAAAAGAAGACCATAAATGAGAACAAAATACAAAGAGTTTGTAATATAATGATAATACACTATTTTAGAACCTCTTTTTAAATATTATCAATTTCTACGCGAGCGATGCCGAGGGGAACTGTTAGTTTGCTATAAAACAAAACTATGACATTGACTTTTTCTTAGGAGAGTCACGCGAAGCCCGGTACCACTTGGCGTAATTACGATTCATTAATATAACTCGGCTACAATTTAATATTACCTCGAACTTTCACCTTCGTCCCCTTAGGAAGAATTTCTAATTCGACCTTTAAACTTGCCTAATTTAATATTGCCGACAACTTAATTCCTCGGTATTTTGTTTCAAACATCGTTTTAACAAACTTTATTTTATCGCTATTACAAAATAACTAACCCAATGCAGCGATCACGTTCTTGAAACTTTAGTTGTCGGATTTGTAAAAATTATTGCTATATGTTATTGAAATATTGTAACTTGATATTGTTATTAAATTTTAAACAACATGCTTTGTTGTTGTACTTACTCAATAGATATTAAAAAGCTTTAAGCTTTTACAATTGAATTTATTATTAATATTATGTTTTATATGTATTTATAAAAATATATAAGAAAAAGCTTTAAAATATTTTAATAATTAATTCTCGTTTTTTTTTTTTTTTTTTTTTTTTTTCTCCATAATGTCTCTTAGGTAATTTTAGGATAAAACTGGTCTACGCTATATATTTTAATAGGTACCGGATATTTTAGTGTACACAGGAAAAATTGTCAATACCGTGCAACACGCAATAGCCGCGTGGATTCATTCAAATGGCCTATGACGTGAAACGATTGACACGAGTTCCCAAAGTATAGTTGACTGAAATTACTAATACTTATACAAAAATACGATTTATTACTTATGGATTAAGAATCAAAATTCGAAATGCACGTATACAATACAAGCAACCAATGATACTATACCACTACCTAATAATTTGATATTTGGTATAAAAAAAATTGTGATTGATGTTATTGGAACGATTCAGTCATATTTTTATATTTAGATGTGACTGGGAGTTATAGGAACTATCTATAATTTGCAATCATTATGTCATGCCAACATGATGTTAACATTTTCATGGAATCTATAGTATTTCAATATATATTTTATTTAGTTCTATGTATAAAAACAACACTACAACAAACAACTAACAGATATATGAATATGATAAAGGTACATTTTCTAACAATAAGTAGATTTTCGTTGAACAGATCTTGTAAAAGAATATAAAAGTGTATATAAAAATGATTCCTCAATTTCGATCATGCCATAGGTCGAGATTGAATTTATTGATTTCATCCATCTTTTTTTTAAGATTTCTAATAGCTTGTAGAAGATTTAGTAAATTTTCAAAAAGTGAACCATTATTTTAGGTTCCCAAGTAAATATATAAAAACACAGTAAAAGAATTAAAATATTTTACCTGATGTTCATATACCTTTAAATTCTATTAAGAGGATGGTCGTTTTTAACAATCAATTCGAATAAAAAATAATTTATATTGAGTACATAATGTGGCTTATCAAAATCGATATCACATTTCTGATTAACGCAGGGCAACACAAAAATATAGAGGGTGCAATTACCTCCCTTCACTCAATAACCTCGATTGGAATTCATGGTTTTGCGTGTTGATTTTTTATTACATTAAATGGTATTGTTTATTCCATACTTTTATTAGTAAATCCCCAATATACATTATAAATTCTGTATTTTAAATTAACTAACCATAAATGCAATCACGATAAAATTGTACCATTACCTATTTACGATCGTTTATTACGAGTATAAGCTGTTTCAATACCGTAAATATTACTAAGTATCTATTTTTTCTCTAACCTATCTATTTTAATCTAACCGATTACAACGAAAATAAACAATATACTACAATATTTGTTTTATCTAAACAATATAAACCAACGAACAAGAACTACGAAACTACGACAGCTGTCCTGTACATTTATTTTCAAAGTATAAATATGTATTAAAATGATGAACCGAACTATGGATGATGTAATTCATGATTTTAGTGTTTCATAATTTTAGATTTTTTTACCGAAATCAACATTATAAAGCAATTTTTTTTTCGTGGCAAACAATCTTGTTCTAAATTGTTTTTGATATAAAAAGATTAATTGAGAATCTCTAGGTGGATTCCTCAATAATTATGGGCTTTACTGAGCTACAAAATACAATAAAAAAATTCTATGTACAGAATTGAATCTTTTTCTATGTTATTCTCAGTATATAAAAAATGAAGAAGAAAAATAATCAGTGTTATATTATAAAGCAATGTGATATATTTTTTGAGCACAGCACAGCAGGATGTGTCCTGCTTAAAATTCGGAGCAGCCTGTCTGGAGAAGTTCCTTAACTTTACACAAGATTACAGCTAAATAATACTGCTCTCGAGTACTCTCGTGTTCCTATGGTGAATAAGGTGGCTAGAGCTGTTGGGGAGGGTCGGGGGTAGGGTCGTCAAGGCGTTTGTGATGCTTCTGGAGTGGCAAGCGTCTATAGACTATGTTAATCGCTTAGCATAAGGTGGACAAGCTTATTTGCCGACCTACTCTTATACAAAAAAAAAAACATGAAACCTGGGACGCGCGTCTTCTATTATAATCCTAAGTCAGTCGCCAAGCATATTAGAATTGAAAATTATGCGGTGTCATGGGACACCAGGTAGGAACGAAGTTCCTTCGGATAGTAAAGAAGCAACACAATTTGAAAAAAAAATGTTGAATTTTATATATATTTTCCAGTTCTTGATTTTTTTGTTTTTAATTTTGTTGATTGGTTTTTAATTAAGTACATAAAAGTATTGAGGAAATTTAGTATTTTAGATAATAACAAATACCGTAAAATAAAATAAATTAAACAAAATAATAATAATAATAATAATTCAAACTATTAAGTGACATAAAAAAAATGTGTCTTTATTTATTTTTATAGACAGTATAAAATTACATAAATAATTTTTAAAAAGTTTACTAGTAATATTTTAGTTTTACAAACGTCATATTATACAGTCGTGTGGCTGATATTACGTCACTTCCGTTATATATTTTTCTTACGGTTTTAGTATCACATTTTTTTCAGTTCGGTCGCCCAGCCAAATGTCAAGCCTTTCGTAATGAACTTCGTTCCAAAAGTAATAAATAAGAATACCTAATATATATACAGGCTGTTCGACTCCAAGCTGCGTTCCTTCGAATGATCTAAGCCCTTTTTTAAATTTGACTTTGTTTAAATGTACGAGCTACTTTGATAGACTTGTTCTGCAGAATAGCTTTCGTGATCACGTAAACACGTTTTTAAATGGAAAATTATTACTAAATGACGTAAGTATAACCGACATAGCCCTCAAAATTAGCAAGTTGAAGTGGCAGTGGGCTGGTCATCTATGTCGCAGGATCGATAGCCGGTGAGGCAGACGTATCCTTGAGTGGAGACCGCGTCTTTGCAAACGCAGTGTGGGACGTTATCCGGCCTGCTGGGCCGACGATCTACGTAAGATTGCCGGTGTAGGCTGGATGAGGATTGCGGAAAACCGAGATGTCTGGCGCGAACTTGGGAAGGGCTATGTCCAGCAGTGGACTGCAATAGACTGAACTGACTGACTGACTGACTAAATAGAACTAAAGAACTGCGTTTTGGAGAAAAATCTTTTCCTAGTAAAATGTTATTTATTGTAAATTAAAGCCGTGCTAATGCGCTCATTGGACGGTTATTCAGAAATACCTTGGCATAGTAGCTTGTAAAAGAAAGTAAAATTTAAAAAAAACAAGGATTTTTTTCTACATCAAAGATGCATATTTAATGGCACATTGCTTATGCAAGGTTTATAAGTAATAATTCAGTAATAAGCACCAAGCACTGTGATAAATCATTACTGCATAAATTGCACAATAAAACTAACCTGAAGTCGTAAATCGATCCATAAACTCTTCTCATACATCGCAGCAGTCGAGACAGACTATCCTTTCTACATATCGAACCACCTTTTGGAATATGATTCATAAACTGAAATGAAAATAATTATTAAATAAAAAAATCGGCCAAGTTCGAGTCGGACTCGCGTACCGAGGGTTCCGTACAAATAAATTATTAAAAACATTTTTATTATATGATATAACTAAAAATGTATGCTTTTTGCAATTTTTCCTTTATCTGTGCTAATAGATGTTGCTTCGTACAAGGGACCCTGTAAGTTTTGATTCCCTTACAAATGTCGAAAATTTGCAGCTTAAACGACTGTCGGTACGGTCTTTCGATTGCGTTTGGTTAGACGTTTGATATTTTCACAGCTCCAAGGGACAGTAGACTTAAATAATTGATATGAATTTTAGCTTGATACCTCCACGCGTTCCTGAGAAAAAGGGTCTTGACAGACAGACGTACAACAAAGTGATCCTATAAGGGTTCCGTTTTTCCCTTTTGAGGTACGGAACCCTAAAAAAATGTAAGAAACCGCTATGAAGTTCATGTTAACGCATTTTATGTTTCCACCATTAAAGATTTTCTTTAAAAACGTTTATTATTGCGGATTTAAACTTATATAACCTTCAAGGTAGATACGAAAACAGGTACAAAGATAGATCAAGAGAAAAGGTAAGAAAAAAATTTACATCATATAGAGATAAATTAGCAAAATAATTTTTGTTTTGTAGTATATTTTTTATGTGTATTTCATGTACGCATCCGTTTTATTTATATTTTATACCTCAAAAAGTACCTTAACACTCATTCAGGGTTAGTAACAAAAATCTTTATAGGCACTATATTTGGCAATTTATACAAAACCACAACGAGCCGACTACGACGAGCTTTACAAGTAGCGTTTATAATAAAATGGTTCACATGAATAAAAATATCGTTAGGCAGCAGCATCGGTCATAAAACTATCGACGTTTGTCACAGTGTCATAACTTTGGATTAGGCGCAAGCACGAGAAAACACAATAGTAAACATGAATGAATATCTATAGAGGACTGTAATAGCTCCGACTTTATAGACGACGCAACTGTTTACGTATATCCGCAGCACCTGTAAAATATTGTATTCAAAGAAACGTACTTTTACATAGTACTAATTTTTACTACTGTTTTAATACGTTGTAGCTTAATGTTTTTATTATTATAACTTTGTGATTACCGTTACAGGATGTTAAAAGTTTTAGGACAATTTACGTATAGGACTAAAATAATTATTACATAAATTTTTATTGTTAATCTACATCAAGTTTATGTTAATTGTATATAATTATTTTATCGCGAAGATAGAGCCATTAACGCTGAGGGTCGCGATATCGTTCCTTCTAATAACAGGTATTTGCGTCTGACTTGTGGATACTATGCCGAGGACAGCACATATTGCGTTTGCTCGCAAACAAAAAAAAACTGACTTCAATTACATCGACAAGTAACACAACGTAGGTAGACGAAAAAATTGGCAAGTAAATACAGATATATAAAAAGATTACTGAAAAATAACTCTAGTAGTCGAATAAAAATAAATGGGACCACATTACATGCACCACCTTTCGATTAAAAAAATAATTGAAATCGGTCCACACAGTCGTAAGTTCTGAGGTAAAATACATAAAAAAATACAATCGAATTGAGAATCTCCTTCTTTTTTGGAAGTCGGTTAAGTTTTTGACAGGTGACATAAGAAATCAAGGATATAATTACATATACATACGTGTAATGTACATACTTCTAAGAAAAGAAATATAAATCATTCTCATTACACATAAAGTAGGTAATTTATCAAAATCTAGCTTAGGATGTCAATCAAAAGGTATGCATATACACATACAATTTATTATTGAAATGTTATATATTAAGAACACAAAAACGGTAAAAAGTATTATTTTTAAAAGGTACACTGTAAACTTCCTAAGACTAGGTAAATACCTGCTCTCTCACCTGCCAATCACCTAAAGTCTTGTAAGAAGTGGCTGGGAAAGCACTATTTCGCCACCAAAGATTCCACTTCTCCTCGCTTCCATTGTATCCCTGGTACAATCGCCAGCCACGTTCAGTACAAACCTACGGAGTACAAAATGAAACAAAAATTTCCAGTAACAAGAATTTCGTGTATAAAACAAATATATGTTACTGTTCAACTCAAACATTAACTTATTACCTTTATAAGGAGGCTTGGTCCAAACCCATTATCGTTTAATCGGTAAACAAAGGGCTCATCATTGTCAAATATTTGTGCCATCTCTTATCCTTTATCTAAAACGTTCATAGTCTTTATTATATTCAGTAAATTGAAATTGTTAATATATTCGTAATTTATTCAAGAAAAAATAGAAAACCTTAACCCATAAGAAAGTTTAACAGTTATAAAAAGCGTCTAATTTCCATGCGAAAGCGAATACGGCACGGTGTTCCGTCGTAACTTAACGCATTCAGATTTATATTTCTTGACTACATGATGAAGACTCAATACGTTTACGTATCGGTAACTTTGGCTTCACGTGACAGGGGCCCGACTAGTTCGGCCGCTCGCCTACCCGGCACTGCTCCTGCGAGCATCAAAGGTACCCGGGTGATTTATAGCCGAGCATTCGTGACACGCTGCTTTTAGTAAAATCAGTAACTAAGTAAAAGCCTTTCTTTGAATGTAATGACGTGACGGTTCTATTTATGCTCTATTACACTTGTCACATTGACCTTCATAGCAAAGAATGTCAGAGCATAAAAGTTGCTACCATAGAGCGCTGAGCACAAATATTAACCTAATTTAGCAGTAAGTTGAAAAATCAAGTACATAAATGTATATAGTTTATATATCTGAGAAAACTATAGATCTAACTGTTAATTTTTTTTTTTTTTTTTTTGATAAATTCTTAAGTCTTAATTTTAGGCCAGATTTTATTTTTTACTTTTAGCACAGGCTCCTTAGCAAAATTGAATATCGTATTTTTTTTAATTCAAATTTGATCTCAGTGTGTGTTAAACTATGTTTACATCAACAAATATAATATATAAATACTAAAAATGTCCCAATTCCCATGCAAAAAAGTGCTTTTTTTCGTTTTAGCCTGGTTTAAAAAATATACGGTGTCAAATATTTTTTATACGGTGGCACTGAACATTTGATTTCCGAATCCAATCATACTAATTTGTTGTTATAGTTAATTAAATAGCAACAACAATATTTTAATAAATAAAAAGGTAAACACTAATACGTTAGGATACAAAACGAAAATTCGTGAAAAAAGAAATCTGTAGGTACAACCATGTACATATATACATTACGCAGATCGTTATTTAAGTACTAAATGAAACAAAATTACCTGAAATGACGTTATTTTATAAAAAATCTGTTGTAGTTATTTATATATAAAGACTTACTAAATTACTTGTTTTCGTATAGTCGTCATTTCATGTCCGTAATCACAAACTAATCACCGATTTGTAATTCTGAATCAATTACCATAAAACAAACCGATTTATGTTGACAATTTGTTCTAATGGCCCAAAACATAAATTGCATTTTACGAATTATACTTTACCAAGGTCGTTTATTATTAAGGTATCATTTAGTTGAAAGTAATAATAATTAGGACTGAATGCGTTTTTTTACAAATTTTTTAATAAATTATAAATAAGGTATAATAAGGAGTTACAATGTATAGTAAACAATAAATGTTTAAGTATGGTATAGTTCCGATGGTATAGATGTATGGTAATTTAAGAAGAATGCCACGGGATTTGACTGACGATAGCAATTTCGCTTAGCAGTTTCCCCCAGGCAACCTTCAGTCGCAGACTTGAGACAAGCAGATGTAGTGACATTGGACACGCGTGAGTGCCAAGTAAAATATTGCGATGTCAAAACAGTGAGAATTAGAAGAGAAAAATAAGGAATATTGATCTTATTACCATATGTTATATAAAGCTAGGGCGAGAGAAAGAATAATCTCTCGATTGAACAAATTTAACAGCAGCAGATTTATTTAATATATAACGGTTCAGCTTGTACATCCAACTACTCCTCAAAAGCCTGTTTCTTCCACGTAGGAGAAGGATCGGAGCTTAATTCCCTACGCTGTTCCACTGCGGATTGGTGGATGTATTCCCTACTATGAGTAACGATCGCTATCAGGTGTATATGATAACAACCGGAACCAACCACTTAACGTACTGTCCGAGGTACGGTGGGGGGACTCATAAGGACAGAGATTCAAACCGAAAAGAAGCAATTGTACAACTACAAATATCCATCTCAAGCGGAAATCGAAACCCGCAAACCGCCGGTGTGTAGGCGCGTACATGGCACACGCGTCACGAGACCCGAGCGGTTGTTAATTGTTGTTTAATATTCTTTCAACAGTCTTTCAATTTGGACCACTTTTAGTAACTTATCATCATACGGGCACTAATTCTAACCAAACATTAAATCAGTTTAAACGCATAATATTGCTTTGTTTAAATATTTTCCGTATGACATAGGTTAATGGATCAGATAATAAAAGACATGTCTCAAAACATCACATCATTAGTGATGCAAATAGAGCGAAGCTCATACTTTACAGCGAGAACTCAACCACAAGTAA
Organism: Melitaea cinxia; assembly: GCF_905220565.1. NCBI lineage: Eukaryota > Metazoa > Arthropoda > Insecta > Lepidoptera > Nymphalidae > Melitaea > Melitaea cinxia. Next base: position 12,592,684 of record NC_059399.1, read on the forward strand.
TTGAGCCACGCGTGTTTACCGACTACATTGCGCTCAAATACTAATTCCTACTACAACTAATTATTTTGTTATTGATTTTAGTACCTGGGTGACCGAGCATAGCTCGTTATTTTTAATAAATCGTGTTTTTTGAAAATCATATTTAAATACGAATTACATATTGACAAAATATGAATAATACTTTCCGATTTTACCGACATAATAATAAAAAATATGATCTGGTTATTTAAATAAAAAAAATCATGAGTGCAATTAGAAAAAAAAGGGAAAAAAAATAAGAGACATGGCAGATTTCTCACCTGAGCTATACATACAATATATACAAATTTATAGACAATTGCAAAATTTATCATCGTATCCTAACAATATTATATCCATTTTTTCATTGCATAAAAACAGGGATAAAACGACATTTTCTAAAAATGAGATATATCGATTTATCGCCCCCGAAATCCCCTGCATACTAAATTTCATGAAAATTGTTGGAGCCGTTTCCGAGATTCAGATTTTATATATATATATATATATATATAAGAATTCCTCGTTTAATAGTATTAGATTAGAAAAAATTATCAAGTTTTAAAATCGCCGTTGTTCGTTTAAATTGTATTATATTCATTCATCTTCAATAAAATAAAATAAAAATGTTACATTTTTACTGGATTAACTTGAACTTATATAAATTAAATTTTACGAAAATCAAAAAAAAAATAGTGCCTTTGAAATGCTACCCTAATTAGTGCCGAAGCATTGAGCTGTTGTTCTTTTGACTATCTGTTTATGAAAATGTAATATGTTTATGAAATATACAGATAAGATCACTCTAAGCATTTTTGAATATCATATCAAAAATTGACCGCTCCAGCGGGGTTCAAACCCGCGTCTCCGACTGACCGTGTCACCGATACGGTATTGATATGATATTCAAAAATGTTTAGAATTACTAATGTGTGGGTAACACAAAAAATAAAAAAGATCACTCTGTTAGTCAGTTTTACATATTTTACTCGCACGCTATTCGGAGACGTAGTATGACAAGTTTTTTGATGAACAATAATTACATTACACGACGATTATAAGTAATCTAGTAGCCTAAGTGAATTAAAAATTTCTTTCGCTCTTGAGTACTTAACAAATCAAGACTAAATTCATTAAAAACTGCAATTAATAATAATATGTAAATTAAAATAACCAAGTAATAAATTCTCGAGCATTTTAATTTGATGGTCATAAGTCAATGAGGCTATAAACTTTTATATCTAGTAATCAGATTTTTCATTGTCATTTAAATCACGTAAAGTACAAGAGCTAGTTTTTTTTAATTAATTTATAAGAAATGTATATACGTATATAATATCTATTATGCGAGCTAGTCCCTCGTGGATCCTGGGGCTGTAGCTTCGTAAACCTTAAATCTGGCTCTGGTACAGAAACTATGTTTTTAATTAACTAACAAACTGCTTGCTAGAGGTTTATTTCATCGCAGCCACACCGCTTCGAAAAGAAAACATAAATGGACTTGTAGCATTCAATATTCTGTTATGTGTTTACGTTAGATTTTTATATTATCGAATATAAAACTTTATACTTGATGCTATCAATTCAGGGTCAATAAAAACAATTTGTATAGTTATCCATTATAGTCTATAATCTAATAAATCACAAGTTCCAGTTCATCCAAATCAAACGATCTTTCCTCCCAAAATATTAAATAAATATACAACTACTTTATAATTATATAAAATGTATTATACTTTTAGGACGAAATTACTAAGCTTAAGTCGATGTAACTCTTGATGGTTTCCTCTTTTCCAAAGCCACCTGGTACCCATCCACAGCCTTCATCATTATGTTTAGTTTCACTCTAATGTGAGGAATCGGACCGGTCTCTGGCTCCTCGACGACTTTGTAATTTAGAAGAATTCTCGACAGCGTCGTCTTTATCGACAATAAAGCATATTGGTAACCTTAAATTGTTGTATTAAATTAAAAACAAATCAACTGCACAGTAATTTTAAAATTATCAAAACTAACAATAATGAAAAGAGTAAAAGGAAGAAACAAACTATGTATGTACTATGTAAAAGTGCAAATAAAACATACACCAACTAGCTTATCAAGTAAAAAATTGATTCCTCGTTTTATTGGAAAAATGTTAAGTCTTGTACATAAATTATTAACTATACAAACCGACGCAATTCCTTGGACCAGTACTGAAAGGCATGTAGCTACAGGGGTGTGCCAAGTTGAACCGCTCTGGAAGAAATCTGTCGGGATCAAAATGCTCCGCGTCCGGACCCCAATACTTGGGATTGCGGTGGCAACCCCAGATGGATACTACGACCCCTGAACCACTAGGCAGTATACGACCAGATGCTTAAACAAAAAAATACTTTTATAAAGATATATACTGTGTGTATGAAAAATATGTAATGGGTGTCAAAAGAAGCGACTAAGGGATAACACAGTTCCACTACCACCTTGGAACTTAAAAATCTGACCGATGGCGGGATAACCATCCAACTGCTGGCTTTGAAATACAGGCCGAAGACGGGCAGCAGCGTCTTCGGTGCGACAAAGCCAGCACTGCGGTTACCAACCCACCTGCCCAGCGTGGTGACTATGACCAAAATACTAAATAAATTTATTCAATTACAATTATAAAGAACGTTAATGTAGTTTTAATTTATACCTACATAACAACTTTAACTTTAGATTTTTAACCAACTTAAAAAAGGAGGAGGTTACACAATTCGACCGTGTATATATACATTGTGTATGTTCGGGGATAACTGCGTCGTTTATGAACCGATTTTGATAATTCTTTTTTTGTTGGAAAGGAGATATCTCTAGTTTGGGGATCGAAATCGAGGGAAACTCTCGAAATTCATGCATAACTTTTTACTGGGTGTACCGATTTTGATGATTTTTAATTTAATCGAAAACCGATGTTCATCATGTGGTCACATTTAAATTTCATCGAGATCTGATTACAACTTTTGGAGTAATCTTTGATAATACGTATTCACTTGACTATTTTTTCGTCTACCTACGTTGTATTACTTGTCGATATAATTGAAGTCGGTTTTTCTTCGTTTTATCATTTCTCATGATTTACCATCCGATCTTATTAACGTGTATGTATGTATGTATAATGCGCGTAACATTGTTATTTATATAACTTGTAAATATAACAATAAATATATAATCTTTGTAAAACATCTCAAAACTAAACACCTGTTCCAAAGCGAAATATACTACTAACTTTTATACTTCATTTCAACTGCATAGTCGAAAGGTCGAAGCAATTTTTATTATTTAGTTCTAGTCAGAAATCCAAAAACAAACTATTCAAACCTTCCCCTATTTCATCCTGTTAATGATTACTCAAAAAGTAGTGAACAGATCTAAATAAAATATAAATTTAATTACAATATAAGTAGCACCTTTCAAATAAAATAAGAATCATTAAAATCGGTATATTCGAAAAAAGTCATCATCATCATACATCGTAGATCTACGGAAAAATAGTCAAATAAATACGCATTATTAGATATAGCTCGTACCTTACTAGGTAGTTCGCAATTAAATTTAAATCGAAGCACATCACACGTATCACCTTTTGATTAAAATGAAAATCATCGAAATCGGTCAACTCGGTCAAAAGTTCTGAGGTAACATACATAAAAATAAAAATGAATACAATTGAATTGGGAAACTCCTCCTTTTTGGAAGTCGTTTAAAAACAAACAACTTACGTAACTCAATATCGGCCTCAACTTTTCTAATGACAAAGGGCACAGGAGGGAAGAGGCGCAAGGACTCCTTCACAACTCTCTCTAAATATTTCAGTTTATGTAAATCTTCCTTAACTATTGGCTTGTTTGCGTCTCCCAGAACTTCGCATAGTCTGAAAACGTAATACGTTGATTAAAAATATTTTTTTATATGCCTCCATGAGAATGATGTACTTATACATTATTTAACTATCAATCTGAAGAAAATCGACATGTTATGAAAAAAAATAGGTTATCACACAATATTAATTGACTGATTAATGGGAAATTAAAAATTAATCGTGTGTGTCAACATCGAAACGCGGCTGAAGTTTACTAGATTCAATTCTTATATACGAGTAGCGAGCTATTAAAAAATTAATACTTTATATTAAATTAATTCAATTAAAATGCTTGCTTTTCGTAGCAGTATAGTAGATGCTGATATACTATCTATTATACCTACATCTTATAAGAGTATTATATAAAAATAAGAATAATAAAGTGTGTTTATATAATATTCCTTATCTCGGTGTGCCTCTTGGCATAGGCCTCCTTCAGTGATTTCCATTGAGCTGTGTCCTGTTTTACTCCGGTCCCCAGATGACCAGCTATCATGCTTATATCGTCCACCCATCTTGTTTTCTGTCATCCGCGCTTCCTATTTCCGTCTCTTGGATGCCATTCTGTCACAGCCTGTCACGCATCATATGACCTGTCCACCTCTATTTCTACTTATCTATTTTGTTCAGGATATCAGTAAGTATAGTTTTACTTCTGAGATCAGAGTTGATTGAGCACTTGGCCAGCTTCTCCCTTAAAGTTTTAGTTAGCGAGCGTGTTTTACATCCGTAGATTAGGCATAGAAAGATGCACGTGCTGAAGATTTTTCTTTTCAGAGCCATTTTCAGGTCTGGAGCTTGCATAATTTCCTTAAGGAACCATTATTTCTTCCATCCGTCCCAATTCTTATATTTATTTCTTTAGCAATTTGATCATTATTTTAGCTGGCCCAGATACGTATATTGCTCAACGAATTCAAGGATTTGTTGGTTTACGATTATGTTTGTTTTGGTGGAGTTGGTCATTAGTTTAGTCTTACTGGGGTTCATTTTTAGTCTTACTTTTCATCTTTCTGCATGTAATTCTTGAATCATTTTCTAAATTTAGACCCGTTTATGTCTTAACATAACCAAAACGTTCCCAGTTTAGTTTACGAAAAATGCTCTCAAAAACTGCTTAGGAGATGGTGGATCGCATTGTCTGATACCCCTTTTTATGTAGATTTTGCTGCCCAGTGTTTCAAATTGGACTCTGGCCTGACTATTTGCGTAAATCGTTTTAATTATATTTGTGTATATAGCTGGTATTCCTTGTTGGTTTAAGGTGCTCCATATATTCCTGTGGTTAAGCATGTCAAAATTTTTAGTGTAGTCAATAAAAACAATAAAAACTTTTTTGTTGTATTCGTTACACTTTTCAAAAACTTGCTTCAATGTATGTCAATGGATATGTGGATATGATCAATTGTGGAAAACGCCTTTCTGATTCCTGCCTGCTCAATTGACTGCTGTTCGTCTAGCATTGGATTCATCCACTAGTATGATCTTAGCAAATACCTTACCACCATACCAGTACCCAAAGGTTATCTGGAAGAAATCGCTATTTAGCGATAAGATCGCCTTTGTACACCTTGTTTTGTATCTTTCTTTATATGTGTCTGTATTTCGTTGTACATTAAGAATAAATTAATAAATAAATACCTTATAAATATTAGACATCAGACTTATGGGTCTATAGTTTTCTATGTTCTGTTTGTCACCTTTCTTGTGTATCAGAATAATATACGATTGTGTCCACTGTTCTGAAATGAGGTTACTTGTTGAAATGCAGTTGAATATATTTGTAAGAATTTAGGCTATTTCTTCCAAAGTTCTTTTTAGCAGCTCGTTTGTGATTTTGTCTGGACCTGCCGATTTTGCCATTATCTGGCTCTTTATTGCTTTCTCGTTTCGTCGTCTTTCGTTCCAATAATGATTCTGGAAAGTTTATTTTAGCATACACGCTGTAAGTTGGTCTTCATTTGGTTCCGTATTTTCGTATAGTTATATGTAGAAATTAGCAGTTAAGTGACTAATTACTTTTTGCGCTGTGTTATTATTTCCCCTTTCTGTTTTATCTTCGGTATCCATTGTTTGGCAGCTTCTTTTAATCGTTTTACGGCTTTATTTACTCCTACTGTTCTTTGTATATGATTTTCAATACTTTCGAACCTCTTAAAATTTTAATCCTTTCTGATGCTTTCTTTTATTTCCTTGCTTATTTCCGCTATCTTTATAATGCTTTCTTTTTTGTTCCATTCGATATAAGATCTCTCCTGGTGCTTATGAGTTGCAAGGTTTTGGTCGTCAAATTGATATTTATGATCACTTTGATTTGAAGTGTATTGGCTTCTTACAATTGTTTTTCTAGGGCTATGTATTTATTTTAAACATTGGTGGAGTAAATTATAAGTTTTTTGTCCAGTTTAAAAGTTTTGGTTTCGTTTTTTATAAAGAGTTTTCTGGTTTACTTATGTCCATGAATACTTTGCTTTGCGTTACCTGACCATTAAAGTTGCCCACTAGCACAATATATTTGTCCATATGTTTGTTTATTACTTGTGACAATTTAGTATTGGTTGTTCCGCTTGTTCTGTTGTTGTGTATTCTTGTATTATTGTCTAATTGTTTTTTGTAATTAGGTAGGTTGATGTTAAGTACTGCCAGTCTGTCTGATATCCCTATTATATTTCTTGTATATATTGCTACAAGTATTTTTTATTATAGAGCCGACTCCGTGTTGCCCTGCTATTTTTTCTTTATGAAATAAAATAAACTCCAACTACTTTACTATATGTCATATTTAACATTTTTAGGAGCATTATCCAATTCTAACAACCTTTCCATGGTTAGCAAGGTTCGATATTAACTGTCGCAATACTGTATGTCTTGCATCTTTTCACTGGACTACTTCACCCGCGGAGACCAACCGTATTGGGTTGCATTTCGTTGTGGAATAACGTTGTTGTGATTTTCCGATTTACAGATTAATGCTTTCTGTAAATATTTCTACCTGATATAATATTTTTGTAAGTTATCCGAGAACGAAGCTAATCTGTCTCGCATGTATTGAAATGCTTCGAACTTTTTCACATTTATCTCGTTTTTTAACCGACTTCCAAAAAAGGAGGAGGTTCTCAATTCGACTGTGTTTTTTGTGCATGTAACTTCAGAACTTTTGACTGGGTGGACCGATTTCGAGAATTTTTTTTTAGTCCAATGCTGGTGTTTGTCGTTTAGTTCCATTTAAATTTATTTAAGATCTAACGACTACTTTTTGAGTTATATCTAATAATGCGTTTTTACTTGACTTTTTTTTTGTCGACCTACGTTGTATTATACCACATAACTTTTTATTGGGTGTACCGATTTTGATAAGTTTTTTTTTTTTTTTGTTGGAAAGGAGATATGCCTAGTTTGGTGCCATGATAAGGAAACCAGGATCTGATGATGGAATCCCAGAGAAATCGAGGGAAACTCTCGAAAATTCGTATAACTTTTTACTGGGTGTACGATTTTGATAATTTTTAATTTAATCGAAAGCTGATGTTTATCATGTGGTCATATTTAAATTTTATCGAGATCTGATAACTACTTTTTGAGTAATCTTTGATAACGCGTAGTTACTTGACTATTTTTTCGTCGATCTACGTTGTATTACTTGTCGATGTAATTGAAGTCGGTTTTTTTTTCGTTTGCGAGCAAACACAATTATTCATCTACTATTTGCAGTACGGTTGAAATAATACTCTTGATTATTATGATTGTTTGCATATTCAATTCTTCTTTCATTTTTTCGAGAAGTAACGACATCTCAGATGACGGTTGCGCTATCTTGCGTCAAACAAATATTTAGTGCAAAATAAATTGAAGTTGCCAATCACACTTTTTGTTTATTATGTTGGCAACTAAACGATATCAAATTACTGCTTACTTTTTGTAATATACCCTCGATCTCTTTATAATTATTAGTTTTAACACAGTTTTTGCACTTATTATTTATATTTTAGTAGTTTTTTCGTATGAAATTCGATACACAATTGTGAGAACTACTTGAATATATAATCTTGATGACGTTTGCACTGTTTCGTAATAAATTGCAGGAGTGATTTGAAAAGCATCTGACTTTTTTTAGCACCGGAACCGGATAAATATCATACCATATATTAAATAATACCTGAGGCTATATATCGTTTATTATAGAGTGTATTGCATAAATCCTATTTGTAAATTATACGTACATTCCTTCAAATAATATCAATTAATAAAAATTTAGACTAGTTGTAAAAAGTTTGAAAATTGAATAATTGTTTTTCAAGAGAAGCCCTTCAAACAACTAAATAATTCAATTCAACAGATTTGGCTGATCACCTACACAATGTTTTATTTACCAAAATAACAAATACTAAAGAAGCGGCCCCTTATTATATAGCTACGGGAAAGTTACGGGAAAGGTAAAAATAAGCTACATTGATGACCTTTTAACAATTAAAGCAAATGCTATATTAATTATCTGGACTCACTCTTCATACACCTTGTTCTGTACTTGCGGGTACTTAGCCATTAATTGCAAAGTGTAGCCGATAGATACCGCAGTCGTGTCCGTACCAGCGATAGATAAAGTTAGAATTTCTTCACGCAGTTCCACATCGGTATAACCCTTATCACCGCCAGATAGATATATCAATAGATCAAGCAAACTCTTTCTTTGATAGTCACACAAATCTATAAAATTGTACAAAATAAAAAATAGGACTTGTTCTTTTAGCAATCTTAAATTTAGAGTTAAAAAGAAAAAAAAAAGCAATTTGAAAGCATAATCAAAAGAATTGTCGCCTGAGTTATCATAAATAGTTTAAATTTAAAAATTGTTTTAAAATGACAAATTATATCTCAACACTTAACTATACATTAGTAATTTTTTGACACTTACTGTAATGGTTATCAGCTTCTGGTTGGTTTTGTTTATCTTTCTTCAACTCCGTTCTTTTCTTTTGTATCACCTAAAAGTCACGTATCCTATTTAAGCGTTCTACTTTAATATTAATAAATCGTGTCTTATTTATTCCTAACTTACGTCATCCGTAAAACCGTGTAATATTTTAATATTTCGCTCGTGCTTGGAAAATTGTGGAAACCATTTGAACAGCCAGTCCGGTTGCAGCCACAGGTGGAAAATTCTTTTACACACAATGTCCAAAATTTCATTTAACGATGTTAAGAACGGCGAATTAGAGTTCCTCTGAGCACCAATTTTGACGCCCATCGCTGTTTCTATGAAAATTTAATATAAAATTCATGTCACATTATAACTACATACAACGCGCTTGCGGTGCTTCTGGTGTTGCAGGTGTCTATAAGCTACGGTAATCGCTTACCATCAGGTGAGCCGTACGCTTGTTTGACGACCTAGTGACATAAATTAAAAAAAAATATTTAACATATTTATGTGCCCTGTATTTTACCGAACTTAGAGCAGAAAGCAGGGTCACTGTTATCTGCGCCAACAGTCAAGTCGATATGAATCGAGTCGAATGTTGTCGTTTGCCATATAAATGTTTGTTGTCGTCCGGGCTTTAGATTTGTGGGAGTATCCGGACTCCCAATACATACCAATATGTATGTTTAATATCCTACTACTCACTAACGCCTCATCGTTTAATTTCATACGCTTATTTATTTGAAACAATTTCTACATTAATATACTACCTATTTATTTATTAGAAACCTTTACTTATTAAAATATAGAAATGATGTAACTTGTAAGATAATTTTCTCAAAAGAAAGAAACGTAATATTTCAAAGTCTGACTTCGCGTGTCTGTCTAATGACCGAAAAACGTAACTAAATCAATATAAAACCAAACGAGCAACGTTTGCTAGAATACTTCTGTAACTGGAGCGACCATTAATATGCGTTACTTCATACGTTTACAACGTTTACAATATTCCTAGAAAAAAAAACTTTCTCATTATTAACCAATTAGTAACAACTACGGCGGCAAACAAGCGTGCGACAGCCTGATGGTAAGCTATTACCGTACAGACGTCTGCATCTGCACCATAAGCATCGTAAGCGCGTTGTTGACCCTACCCGCGACCTTGTACAGGAGCTCTGATCACCTTACGCATTCCAGGAACACAATGCTGCTTGAAAACAGTATAACTTATTTATTTATTTATCCAATTACGACCATCCATCCGTTTAAAATTTAAATTGACAAACGTGAAAAAAAAAAGAAAAACAAAACCACGGTGAAACAAAAAAAAACTTATTTTCATATTAAACCTATAAATACCCCTGGGGAGTATAAATTTAGCTATGATCTTCTGTAAGGTCAAAGTACTTTTCCACTCGGGCTGCTCTATATTTTGAGTTGGATATTTTCTGCCGTGCCTGCCTCAGTTAAAGGTGGTCTCAGTTAATTATGTCTTATTGGTGAGTAAAGTTACCAGAGCTCCTGAGGGGAATTGGTTATACGGTCGGGTACGCACTTGCGATACTTTGGGTCTTGCAAAAATCTATAAGCTACGGTAATCGCCTACCATCAGGTGAACTGTACTCTTTCTTGTATGCCGACCTAGTTAAATAAAAATAAAAAATAAAAACATAAAAAAAGATATAAAACTTCTAGGAAGAGACTCAAAGCATATTAGTCGTATGTATATCTTAGCTTAAATTATTATAAATATTTTATTAAAAATATACATGCATTGTTAGGAAGTTCAATATTTTAATAATTATGATAAATTAATTCACTTTAATAAAAACAGTGTCGTTTAAGGTCATTAATTAAATTTTTACTTTTCTAAAATTTTCCACTAACACAAACATGCGCACATGCACAAATAGAAAATAAACCTAAATTTGAAAAAAAAAATACATCTTTCGAAATCTTACCACAGACGGAATCCAAAGTATAAGCAGACAAATGAGGAAAAATACTAAATTTTCCTATTCCAGTTTTATTGGCTAGTTGTTGTGCTAAGACTTCGCTTTGTTCTGAAAAAACTTCTACAAATTTTTCAACTATTTTTGGGCTAAAAGCTGGAACTAGAATTTTTCTTCGTCTTCTCCATATTGAAACTAAAAACACAATTAAGTGTTATTTAAAAAAATATTATATCACCTTAACTTTCACACGAAAAGTCTAACTATATGTTCAAAAAATCAAAGTGACTTTTGTTTAAAATATTTACCTGGTGCGAAAATACCTCCGTAACCAATTATCTTTCGAATAAATCTGTGCAGATCGTCTTTTTCTAGGCAGTTTTTCAATATTACCTCTAAATCGATGGGATCACATATCACTGTTGACAGGAGTAAACAAATAATTTTATTCGGTGACATAACACCTTACGTATAGTACAAATTTTTTATTTAGTTAGCACAATCTATAAGGGTTGAGAGTTTGTACGTGGGTATTTCATTTTTGAATTTAGAAAACAAAACTTGATATTTGGACAACTGATTAAAATGAAAGAATTAAGTGTTTATGTCAATTCTTTCGTAATTTTTGTTCTAGGCGTGAAAATTTTGTTTTAAGTTACTAATCTATACAAGTAATAGGTATTTAATTGTATCAGCGTTTTCTAAACTTTTACCCTTAAATGAATGAAGTTGAGGTTAAAAATTTATGTCGATGTCTAATACTTTGACAAGGTACTTTCTACATCACCTAATGGTTGAGGTTGAAATTTTGCCTATATGTTGCTATATGCAGTATATATATCTTAATCTATACTAATCTATACTAATATTATAAACTTGAAAAGTTGGTTTGTTTATTTGTTTGTTTAAACTTGCTAATCTCAAGAACTACTGATTCGAAGTGAAAAATTCCTCTGAACTGGATTTGGAGCCCATTTAAAGGTTGGGGATGCTTTAAGAAGAAGAAAGGCTATTTTTTACTCAAATCAACGCGTTTAAACGTGAGGCTCAGCTAATGTATGTATTAATTACAGAAAATTAAGTGGATACGTAATAAATAATTATATATCTAATATATTATACGTACGAAAAGTGCAAAGGTTAACGCTTATTAAACAGAATAATTGCATTGTTGTTATTACACCATATGATTATATTAAATGCATAATTTATTGCATAGGAATTTAACCTCAAGTGCACTTCATAATTGCCATTCAAAATTTATATAATTTACCTATATTTAAAGCCATGTCGTTATTTATGTTTTCTGGTAGCTACCGTTATATGTCAGATATATCTGAAACTTTATCAACAACCGGGAACATGGAACCGTTACTTTTGGACTAAAATATTGTAGTGAATAGAAAAGGCGACTTCAAATAAATAAGTTGGATTCATGTCCAGGATAAGACTAAGTGAGTGTCATATGCTCGAAGGAAACCAGGCTAACGTAGCTAGTTAAGCTTAGCTTAAGGAGATGTCAAAATGTATATAATAATAAGGTAGATTTGGATTTAAGCCGAATATATTTTATGATATGAAAAAAAACTTTGCCTGTATCGGTGCATTAACTGACTCTTACTTAACATAATTTGTAGCTTATAAGAAAAAACCTTACGGAAGTAAAGAATGTGATTCAACCAGCCTCTAACAATACCATCGTTTTCCATAGCTTCGTAGCTTAATTTTTGTAAGGTCACCATTATATCTGAAAATAAAGTAGTGGCATTTAACCATCAATACATATAATAAAAATGAAAATATAATATGTTTGTGCACGCTAATCTCAGAAACGGATTTTTCGATTTAGTTGCAGTTGAATGCTAATATATTGTGGTAGGCTTCGCTTTACATTTAGTGTTCGTTTTATGTCAATCGGTTCATAAATATAAAAGTTATTTCAATTTAAAGAATCACATTGAACACGTAAGTTATACCCAAACGACGGTGCTTATAATCCAAAAGAAACCAAAAGATATATCCAAAAAATGCTGCCCAAAGTCACTATTCCATGCGGACAGTCATAGACACAGCTATTTTTACATAAGTCTACTTACAAATATATCAATTATTTTCAACTATTTATTAATGAAGTAAAACTTTCATGTGTTTCTTTCAACCTATACTGGTTTATTATACAGCCGTAAAATATAAAATTTGTCCAACGCTTGTCTGATTGAAACGTGGCGTGAAAAGTGGTGACGAAGGGATTGTTTTGTACAAATATGTTTGATAACATTAAAACTTTATTATATTCTAGAAGTTATATAATTGTATTCTGGATCTGCTGTGTGGTTACGGCAGTAAGGAATATAGCCATCCCCTTTCTTCCCGTGGATGTCGTACTAAGGGATAACACAGTTCCACTACCACCTTGGAACTTAAAACGCCGACCAATGGCGAGATAACCATCCAACTACTGGCTTTAAAATACGCAGGCCGAAGACGGGCAGCAGCGTCTTCGGTGCGACAAAGCTAGCCATGCGGTTACTAACCCGCCGGCCCAGCGTGGTGACTATGGGCAACACACATGAGTTCACGCTGCAGTTGCATTAGTCTTAATAGGCAGCGTCCTTAACAAGTGTTAACCGATTAATTCTTACAATTTCAATTATTTTAATCTCTCATTTAAAATTGGAACTAAGATAAACTACTTACTACTTGTAGTTCTTTAAAATGAATCTTATATAATTTACCTTTTTAAATTTTACTTGGAAAATTAATTTAATATATGAATAATGAAATGAAACGAATATCTATCTGTTTCCTTTCCATTTTTTCCAGAAATTCCAGTAATTTTTAAAATTAAAGCAAGCGCAAGTGCCAGTTATTGTTAATGGGTACTTTATGTCTATATTTAAAATAATTAGAATTGTAAAAAACTAATTTAAAAAAGAAATTTACTTTAATTCAACAAAAAAATATTTAAATAAACGTACCCTCCGCATTTCCCGCCAGCGAACCCGCAATCCCAATACCGGGCAGCTCGGTTCGAGGCGCTGGAATTGCTGAAGCCAGCTTGTACATTCTCCTCCTTCTATATCTAAACTGAATGATCCACAACACCGCCATAGCAAATAGGAACCACACGATCATTTTGAAAGAAAGATATTCATCTGCGAATGGAAGACGAGCATATTTTAAACGTGCGTTGAGCGTATCAGTAAAACACCATAGCGTTCCATTTTATATGGACATTTTCTTTTATACAGGCGACGGTACGCGTTCAAATACTATTGCAGTAATAACTTTAGGATCACAAGTTCATGGCACATAAAGTGGCGCATAAAACCTTCTGTTCTCAAGGAAAACGCAACGGTTTTTAAAGTGGCATGAATTGTATAGACGTGTAATGTCGTTACAATTCATGCCGCGAAACGCGATGTGACGCGAACAGAAAAAAATACAATCGAATCGAAAATCTCCCCCTTTTTTGGATATCGGTCGGTCGGTGTAGACATTCCAATACTTGCACTCATTTATACGCCTCTACGGCTCTACATGTTTTTCACACTTAATAAATTACACAACTAATAGCCTTAGGTACGCCTTTCAGTTGCATAATTTATAAAACTAGGTCAAAATTTGACCATAATTAATTTAAATTATAAGTTTGAACATTATTAAGGTTTTGTTTTCAAAGACTATGATTCTATGATAATAATTAAAAGAGTATATATGCGTGTGTATGTCAAATACATGGTGGAATGTGTGGTGTTTTTTTTTTTAATTGATTTAATGTATTTTTTATGCATAATTTAAAAAAAAAATAGCATTCTGAACTTCTTCTCTATATAAACTATAAGTGTACGAAATTTCATACTCTTCCGCCCGCGCAATTGTTGTAAAAAGGGAACAAAGTTTTTGCTTCATTTATTAATATATAGATAACTAGCGACCCGCCCCGGTTTCACACGGTTGTAAAAACTATCAGTGTTCCTCTACTATATTATGCATGTATTATATATTTTAACCTTCCTCTGGAATCACTCTATTTACTAAAGTAAACCACATCAAAATCCGTTGCGTAGTTTTAAAGGTCTAAGCATACAGACAGCGGCAAGCGACTTTGTTAACCGACTTCAAAAATATAAACTTCAAAAAAGGAGGAACTTACTCAATTCGACCGTATATAATATTTTTTTAATGTATGTTCGGGGATAGCTTCGTCATTTATAAACTAATTTTGATAATTCTTTTTTTTTTGTTGGAAAGGAGATATCCTTAGGGTGGTACCATAATCAGGAACCCAGGATCTGATGGTGGAATCCCAGAGAAATCGAGGGAACCCTCGAAAATCGTAGTGACGACTAGTGCGTTTGTTATTTTTTTTTTTTTTTGGTCTACTTACGTTGTGCTACTTGTCAATGTAATTGGAGTCGGTTTTTTTTCATTTGCTAGTAAACACAATTATTTTATACTATGTAATGAAACATTAATTTTATTATTAGCGTTAAGTCTGCCTTTTGTACACACTTTTATTAGTGTATTTAGTGTACAATGAAGAACTTAAATAAAAAATAATAAAAATGATAAGTCCTGTACCGAATAATAAGCTTTTTAGCTTTAGATATTAATCTAGCTGACCCCGCAAACGTTGTTTTGATATATATGTATTAGCCCCCTTAATCCTCCCCCCTTATAATTTAGGGGTATGAAAAATTGATGTTAGCCGATTTTCAGACCTACCCGATATACGCAAAAAAAAATCATTAAAATCGGTCCAGTGGTTTCGGAGGAATATGTTAACTAACATTGTGATACGAGAATTTTATATATAAGATAACATTTATGACTAGCTTTTTGGCGCAGTTTGTAGTCGCTCTGCTTTCTGCTCCGCGGGTTGCGGGTTCGATTCTCGCCTGAGTCTGGGTGTAATATTTGTGTGTATATGTTATAAGATATTTATTATTATTACTATTTATTTCCAAATTTTACAACATTATTTTTTCACAATTAACAACTTAAGAAAGAAATATTTACAGATAACTACGGTATGAATCATGTCCGCGTGGAATGGTATCAAGGATGCTGGTAGCATTTTCCCGTTGAATCGCTTTGCCGATTTTTCGGCCAAAAAATGCAACAGCCCTCTTCTCACCAGTGGAGGCAATAAGATGAGGAGTTATCTCTTCCAGAAAATTTTTAGCACTGCTACACCAAAGTCTAAGTGTTTCGACTGCAATCGGCACAAACGTGTAATTTGGAATTCGTGACGAATATTAATGCTTTTTAGTCGTTTCAGCTTTTTCCGCAGCGGCTCTTACTTTTAAGTCGGTTTCCCGGATGAGACGGAGCAAGTGTGACAAAAAAATTAATTAAAAAAATTTCACCAGTGTTGGCTTACTTTGTCAACTTGTGTCTGCATAAGAGTGAGTACCCAGGCTTACTCAAAGGAATCTATTATTAGGCCTATTTTTAAACAGAATATCACTCCGATTACAGTAACTATAGACCGATCGCCATACTGTCGATAATAAAAAACAATAGTGGAAAAGGTTGTCATAGGTCAGGTTACCGAATTCTTGGAGAACAATAGTTTATTCTCAAATGCGCAGCATGGGTATGGGCGTGGTAGCCGGAAGTAATACCGCGACGATACTATCACGATTCTCAGAAGACATAAATAAAAGCCTAGACCAAGGTCACCATGTCTTGGCACTTTTTATTGATTACAAAAAACCGTTCGACATTCTGGATCCTGACGTATTACTTCAAGCCATGGATAAGTGCGAAATCAGGGGTCCGACGAGCAAATGATTTCGAAACTACTTAAATAACAGTACCATACAGACCTGTGTTGCTGGGGTGTCAGGGCCTGAGGCGAAAGTTAGACTTGGTTTACTAACCGGTTCGCTGTTTAAACCAGTCAGTTACCTCATGGATGCTAATAATGTCTGTAACGTAGTATTTAAATGTACGCTGGTGATATGTTTGATATACTCCTCAAAAAATATAAGGGAAGCCAAAGCTGTGTTGCAGGCAGACTTTGATAATATAAAAAAGTGGACCCACGATAACGGTATTATATTTTTAAACGTCAATAACCTAAGTTGATCTTTACCGAGCTGATAAGAGAAAGACACATATTTTATATTTAGTATATAATTACATAGTATAAAACAAAGTCGCTTCCCGCTCTGTCCCGTCTGTATGCTAGATTTTTAAAACTACACAACGAATTTTGATGCGATTTTCTTTAGTAAATAGAGTGATTGATAATAGAGTTATGTATAATACATGCATTCTATAGTAGAGGAACACTGATAGTTTTAGAGGTTTCTAACATAAACACATTTTTTGCGCTTACAATGCATAGATATATATATTTTATATTTAGTATGGCGTTGAAATACACAAGCCGAAGACGGGCAGCAGCGTCTTCCGTGCGACAAAGCCAGCAGCACTACGGTCACCAACCCGCTTGCCCAACGTGGTGATTAGCTTGTAGAGGCCTATGTCAAGCAGTGGACTGCGATAGGCTGAAGTGAGAGATGATTATAGATGTAAGTATTTCATTTCTGAAGTTAGAAACACAAAACTTGATATTTGGACCACTGATTAAAATGAAAAAAAGTCTGTCTTTATGCCAATTCTACCCCTAAGTGAGTAAAAGTTTGTACGAAAATCCGTCATTTTTGTTCTAGTCACGAAATTTTGTTTTAAGTTACTAATCGAAATAAGTCAATATTTGTATCAGCGTTTTCTGAACATGTTTACCTTTTTGTTTTGTGTTTACCTTTAAAGGAATGAAATTGAGGTTGAAAATTTATGTCGATGTTCTATACTCTGACAAGGTACTTCTGCATCACCGAAAGGTTAAGTTTGAAAATTTGCCTATATGGTGCTCCACAACCTCCTCCATCTTCTAGAGAAACGTCCCATTAAAATCGGTTCAGCTGCTCTGAAGATTAGCCCAAACAAATAGATAGCTAGATAGAGACACGGATAAAAAATTTAAAATTGTTTGTTTGTGTTTGAGTAATATGCACTTGCAAAAATACAGTTATTTGGAAATTACATTACAATTTTATTTATATGTATATATAAATTATAGAAAATTAAGTGGGTGTAATATTATATGTACAAAAAGTGCCAAGGTTAACGCTTATTAAACAGAATAATTGTATTGTTGTTATTACACCATATGATTATATTAAATGCATAATTTACTGCATAAAAATTGAACCTAAAGTGCACTTCATAATTGCCATTCATAATTCATTATAATTTAGTTATATTTAAAGTCAGTTAGTCAGTCAGTTCAATCTATTGCAGTCCACTGCTGGATATAGGCCTCCCCAAGTTCGCGCCAGATATCCCGGTTTTCCGCAGTCCTCATCAAAGCCATGTCGTTAATTGTGTTTTCTGATAAGAAGCGTTATGTCAGATAACTATCTGAAAATAACTATCTGAAAATTTATCACCAACCTGGACGTAGAACCGTAACGTTTGTACCAAAGATATTGTAGTGAATAGAAAAGGCGAGTTGAAATAAATAATTTGAGTTCATGTCCGTGCTCTTCTTTTATATATTAATACGTGAAGCAAAAACTTTGTACCCCTTTTTACGAAAATTGCGCGGACGAAGGAATATGAAATTTCGCACACTAGTTTATATAGAGAAGGAGTACAGAATGCTATTTTTTTTAATTATGCATAAAAATCAATAAAAAAACATTACACACAGTAACATGTATTTGACACACACGCATATTACATCTTAGCTTATTGTTGTAGAAGTAGTCTTTGACAACTTCAAACTTATAATTTCAATTAATTATGGTCGAATTTCAACCGCTAGGCGATCACTAATAATAAGACAAAGTGAGTGTCATATGCTCCAAGGAAAACAGGCGTCAAGTATACGCGAGAACTTACAAAATAGCTAACGTAGCTAGCTAAGCTTAGCTTAAGGAAATATCAAAATGTCTCGAAAATCGGTCGGGGTCCGTGGAGTGGTGGCGAGTCGGCTGTGGTGTCCCGCAGGGATCGGTGCTGGGCCCGAGGCCGTCTCCTCCCCGAGATGGGTGTCATCTGCTACGCGGATGACACCCTCGTTTACTCCCGGGGATGAGACTACAAGGAGGCAGCACAACTGGCCAAGGTCAGACTCAACCTCGTGATCAGCCGCATAAAGAGCTTGGGGCTCCGTGTCAGAATTGACAAGAACGAAGCCCTCCTCTTTCGCGGGACCGGACGCAAGGGACCCTCACCGGGGTCTACCTTGCAGATCGGAGAGGGGAGGGGAGAATAAATTTATTTAAGGATAAAAAACATGCTGTATCAAGTTAAAATTATACAAAACAGTACATAATTTATAACAGGACAAAGTGAACGCAAACAAAAAACAAATAAAAAAAGAGATACAACATAAACTTATTGATTAAAAGTATTTAACTAACCTATACATATAATAAAATAGTAGGAAAGTCAAAACTGTACATTAAATATTTTTTTAAAAGAATCTTTGGGGTGTGATCTACAATCGATACCGAAGCCAAAAATATAGTTTTTAGAATTTTTGTCTGTTTGTCTGTTTGTCTGTATGTATGTCCGGGATAAACTCAAAAAGTGCTGCATGGATTTACTTCAAATTTGTCACGGTATATTATTAAGAAATCGGGTCAACATATTATCCCAGGACCATTAGTCCTAAGACTGGTTTTCAGGACCACCATAGGTTTGTTGGTCATTTTGGCGGCATTCTCATAAAATACACATAGACATGAATACATTTATGATACAGAACTAACTAAATCTCGTTTCACGAACATAAAATAGCTCTTTTCAGAGCTACTTCTTGTTTCACGGACAAAACAATTCTTTTCTTCTGAAAAGAATTGTTCTATCTATCTATATATATATATTTCTTATTTCTGGGTAACGGTAATTTGGTTTGTGGCTATAACGGTAAAGTGGTATTTTAACGGTAAAGGTAACAGTGAAGTGGTTAAACAGTAATGGTTTCAGATATTTTGTGATAATTTTGTGTTAGCCACAAAGCCTATGGGTGTAGACATTACATTGCTTACATACATAACGCCCCTACATGTTTTTAGATAGAACAATATCGTTAGATCAGGATACTGTCCTGGTTTTATTTATTCAACCCTTCAAGTAGTTCATAACTAGTCCAAAAGTCGACCCCCAGCCGCCGTAGTACGTCAGGTGCTATACAACACGTTTTTCACAATTAATAAATAACACAACTAATATGCTTCGGTGCGCCTTTCAGTTGTATAATTTATAAAATAAAAACCATAACATCTTTAAAAAGAACATACATCGATTTAAATAAACTAAATTATACTAACAATGTCACTACACATAATAAAAGAAAGTCGTTAGCTTTATCTGTCTGTCTGTCCTCGACCAAACCAGCTATTATTATTTTTTATTTATTTGTATTATCACATTAATAAGTTCAAAAAAGTATGTGTTCTGTCTATTTAAAACGGCCGTTACATTAAAACAGACATTGAGTTGCCTACCAAGGGCGGATCCAGGGGGGGAGTTATGGGAGTCATGACCTCCCCTTGGGCTGGGTCCAGGACCTAGGTTGACCACTAATTAAAATTATGAAAGAATATTTATATACATATTTTTTTTTTCACCATATAAATATTTTTAAGTACGGTAATTACATACATTAATAAAATACCTACTTTTTACCTGTAGGTATCTATTATTATCAAAATTAAATTATAGCTTTTTGTGACTTGGCCAAGTCTATGTGACCCTCTCCCCTGGCGCCTAAGATGGATCCGCTCTTGTTGCACACCTTACGTAAATATCCGAAAATAAACCAAAATCAAAAATTAATTAATTCACGTAGGCTTCAAAAGCCCTTTTAGATCGTTAATTTACAAATTGAAGTTATTACAAATGTTCACTTGTAAGATGGAGTGTAATTAGTTTGCTCATTATCTCATTTATAAGAGATTTGCATTCCTCGTCCAAGGATTATAAATGAATAATTTTTTTTGCAATTTGATGTTTTCAAAATACTTAATGCAGAGGAAATGATTGCATTATAATGCATTATATTGCAAATAAGAACATTTCCATCATCTAGAAAACCAGAGAAGGAATTCAAAATGTAGTTACTGAGTCACGAAACTTATGAAAAGGATTTGGGATAATAAGTATGGTTATACTTTGGGTTATGGACAGGAAGATAGGAAAGTTGTCGGTGCCATAGGAGGATGGACTTTCCAGGATATCAGAGAAGACAGAGAAACAGAGGAAAGAGAGAGATCAACTCACTCACTCACTTCAGCCTATCGCAGTTCACTGGACATATACCTACACAAGTTCACGCTAAAAATGGCGTCAACTCATGTGTGTTGCCCATAGTCACCACACTGGGCAGGTGGGTTGGTGACCGCAGGGCTGGCTTTGTCGCACCGAAGACGCTGCTGTCCATCTTCGGCCTGTGTATTTCAAAGCAAGCAGTTTGGTGGTTATCCCGCCATCGATCAGCTTTTTAAGTTCCAAGGTGGTAGTGAAACTGTGTTATCTATCCCTTAGTCGCCTCTTACGACACCTACGGGAAGAAAGGAGGTGGCTCTATTCTTTAATGCCGTAGCCACACAGCACAACTGAGTTTTTTCATTACAATTGTTTTTGTTTAATGTCTATTACTAATATTATAAAGAGAAAAGATTTGATTGTATGTTTGTTTGCATTTAATAAACTCAAAAACTGAAGCGATTTGAAAAATTATTTCACTGTTGGGAAGCTACACTATCCACGTGTAACGTAAGCTATAATTATATTTTTTTTTTTAAATAGGGGAAAAAAATTATTTTGAAATTTTTATTAAATACCCATGCGAAGCCGGGCGGGACGCTAGTTTTATATAAAAATAATAGCAGGAAAGGATTATGAAGAATTTTAATACAGATATGTTTTATTAGCATGAGAATAATTTAGTCGGAGTTAAAATAACAGGAAAAAAATAAGACAATAAAATTTGAGACAAACGAATAAATTACAACGTTTTCTCTACTGAGAATCACATTAACGTATGGTACGTGATTACCTAAGTAATGTGTGTTTAGTCTTAAACAGGCTTATTTTATAATATTAAGAGTCATTTCACGTTTTCTTGTATTTATATAAAAGCATTGTGATAAAATAATAAATACAATGACTTTTTTTAAGATAGAATAAAAATAATAATCAAGTTTAATATTATATTTATTTAATTATAAAGTAATTATGTATTGTATAATTGTGCTAGGTCACAGGTGGCACAAGTCGAAGTTAATTACTTTTCTGCACGCTGCTATTTACCTAATAATAATAACTTATTTTAATAACGACTTATTTGAGTTGAAACTGAACAGTAAATTTTAATAATGGTGGTATTAAAAATATATACATGTATATCTAAGTGAATAATAATACCATAAATCAATATCATATGTAAATCACAAATTGAATCCTACACTACCAACCGTTAAAAAAACCGTTTAACTAATAAAGTTAAACGATCTAGTTCCTGTACGAGGTTAAGGTATCAAAAATAAGATAATGCAAGGCTTCAAATATAGTAACTACCTTAAAATTATTTTAAATGACTTTAAATTGACTTAGGTTTTAAACAACTTCTCTCACTGCCGAGCGTCGTAATGCCATGCTCGACAGTGAGAAATCGTGGCAGGCGGCGGTCTCCTTCTGCGAAAAGGTAATGACGCAGAAGGAGACCGCGGAGCGGGCCAAGGAGGGAGACGCCTCTGCTGACCCGCTCCAGCACAGAAGTACGGGGCAAGGAGGATACGGTTTGCCCACCTCCTCTTCCTCCGTAATAATGGGGCCGGACGACACGACCCCACACGTCTGAGGGGTGGCTTTGTTGTGAACGAGGCCACCCCATATTTGAGCCAGGGCCCGGAGGTTTCGCCCGGGCCAACCGCTGGGGCGAGGTGGCGAATGCTAGCGCTACCCCACCCAGGCGGATGACTGCTCACACGACATAATCTTTCCGGTGCCCCCGCGCTGGCGGGGTATCCATGAGGATCTTAGCCACGTAAAAAAAGGTTTTATACAATTATTCTTAAAGCATACTATTTGTAATAATCCCAAATAACTGATTTGAAAACACCTTGATGTTATGTAATATGATGTCAAATTATTATTTAAGACCTGAACAACATTCTAATCGCAGTTTTATGAAACAATGAGATACAATCTTCTCTTCAAGTTTTGATAGAATTAATTGTTGTCTTTGTTATTATTATAGATCTCTTCTAGGGATAAGTCCACCTTTGCCATCAACTATATATGTAATTTTCTGTATATTCTGTTCTTAAGTGCAATAAAGTATATATATATATAGATATATTCAAAGAATTTTAAGTGGAATAAAGGTATCTAATCCCATTGGACTATTGTTTAACCTTTTTAAAATAATTCTAACGTTTATCTGTAACAAACTGAAGTAAAATCACTAGATATGTCGTCACGGAACGTGCCCCCTGTAACAAAATTTTATACATATAAAAACTAAAAAAATATTTTACAAAATATTAAAACTTAAATGCGTAATTTTTGTAACAAATACTTACTCAAGCGAAACGAAAATATTAATTCGTTGGTTTATTTTTTTTTTCTGAGTCATATGAAGTTACACAGAAGTATGTATTATAGAAAATTCTTAAAGGACTGGTAGAATAAATTAAAAAAATAGATAGAATTATATTAAGATGGACAATTTAATAAGCAGGTTCTAGGTATCTGGCGATCCAAAATGATGCAGTTGATAGAGTACTATTCTACATTTGATTAAAAGCCAAGTTTATGATTGATTTTAATTCCAACAATTTTATCTATCTTTACATATAGGGGAGCAACTAATTAAGAGTGAATTACAGTAATACTCGCTATTATACGGTATTCTTGTTTTGTTATATGTTCGTTTCATACCTATAGGTATGAAACTTCTTTGGACTTCACATAATTATATGTATTATTAAAGGGTTCTAACGATGCCAAAGAAGAGGAAAAGACCCTATTAAGCAATCGATGTCGTTGAGATTACAAACTTTGAAGACAGTGAATTTAAACTGGACCGCAAAGAAAAAGGGTCGCTTAGGACTAAACTTTATGAAATAAAGACTAAATTAAAAAATATTTTAATAGAGTTAAATGACAATAAAAACGTGAATTCATTATTTTTAATAAATGTAAAATAAATACGTTGCGTTGGCGCGACGGTTACAGCCATGGATTGTACCTGTTGCGCTGGCGGTTGTGGGTTTGATCCCCGCACATGACAAACATTTGTATTGGCCATACAAGTGTTTGCCGTGGTCTGGGTGTTTGTGCAGTCCTTGTGGGTCTCCTCACCGTGCCTCGGAGAGCACGTTAAGCCGTCGGTCCCAGTTGTTATCATGTACACCTGATAGCGATCGTTACTCATAGTAGGAAATATATCCGCCAACCCGCATTGGAGCAGCGTGATGGATTAAGCTCTGATCCTTCTCCTACATGGGGAAAGAGGCCTATGCCCAGTAGTGGGATATTACAGGCTGAAGCGAAAATAAATAAAATTGCGTAGTTTTTCCAGTATTTTCGTAAATGTAGATTGGTTATAGATGTGCCGTTTTCACGCATTTTAGTACTTTTTGTTGCTTCAGGAGTTCGCAATACTAATTTTATACGATTTGGCATACTTTCTACTAGTTTTTGATGTTATACATACATACATATAATCACGCCTCTTTGTGGTAGGGGTAGGCAGAGACCTACGATCGTAGCTACTTGCTACGATCCTTACATACTTCTTTCGCTTCGTCCACTTTCATTATTCCTTTCATACATGCTCTTCGGTTTAGGGTACTCTTGACCTGGCCTTTTTTCAAGACGTCCATTATTTGGTCTCGGAACGTCCGCCTAGGTCTACCCCCTCCAACCCTTCCATTCATTCCATTCACACTCACCTTATACACTTTTTTCGTCAATCGTTCTTCACTCATTCTCTCGACATAGCCAAACCATCTGAGCATACCTTTCTCAATTTTTGTCACTACATCTTCTTTCAGACCACAACGTTTCCTTATCTCACTATTTCTTATCCTGTCACCCAGTTTAACTCATATCATACTTCTTAAAGCTCTCATCTCAAGTGCATTTATTCTGCTTTCTTGTTTCTTCTGCCGTACCCAACTTTCACTTCCGTACTTGAGTGTCGGAACCAACACCCCCTCATGCACAGCCAAACGAGCCTTGTTAGACACCCTCCGACTGATCATAAAGGAGTGCAAAGCCCCATTCACCCTGTTTCCTGCATTCACCCTTCTTTCAATATCACTCTCACACTTTCCATCTCTTGTAAACTTTTAACCCAGATACACAAACTCATTCACCTATTCAATTTGTTCATCTCGAATCACGATATTGCAGTCTGTCACTGTCTCATCTCTTTCAAACCGCATCACTTTCGTCTTCTTTACATTCATCTTCATTCCCTTCTTACAAAAGCTGAACTCATAGCAGTTATCATCTCCTGCAACTCCTCGGCCGAAAACGCAAGTAATACTTGGTCATCAGCATAAAGAAGACATTTGACGAGTAACTCATTCATTCTCAACCCACTTTCATTCTCTTTTAAATCTGTCAAACAATTGTCCATGAACTGATTAAACAGCCACGGTGACGCTACTCATCCCTGTCTAACACCTTTTTCGATATTAAACCATTCAGTGTATGCCCCGTTTATCCTCACACAAGCACTAGAATCCCTGTCCCTATAAAGAGATTGCAATGCTCGTATGAGGACACTGCTCACACCATTCACAGACAATGCTGACCACAATTCATTCCTTATCATAGGCCTTTTCTAAATCCACGAACGCGCAATAGACATTTTTGTTTTAAGCCAAACACTTTTCGGCTATGCACCGCAAAGAAATGACATGATTCGTACATCCCTTCTAAATCCCACTAGTGCATCCCATACTTTTTCGTCTGTTTCATTCACAACCCTATCAATCAACACCTTTGCATACAGTTTACCGACTACGCTGCCGTGACCCTTTTCCCTTGTACAATGGGTCGATTACGGCTTTGCACCAGTCTCCCGGTACTTGCCCATTTCACTAGCACAAATTGAAAACGCGGTACAGCTGGCTAGCCACTATTTTTTATTTATTTATACTTTATTGTACACCACAACTACATTTTAAACAATAAACACACTAAAAAAGCATTAACAGACTGAAGTACAATGGGCGGACTTATGGCTATTTAGCCATTTCTTCCAGACAACCCAATTAAAGGAAAGATAAATTTAATAGAATCTCGAGACAGGGTAGATGGTGCAGTTATATGATAAACTTACATGCTAATACATACACACTAATACAGAATACACATATAAATGCATAAATACATACACACATAAATACATACATACATAATAAACAACCTTATTACAAAGTAATAAATAAATAAAAAATAATCATTATTATTATAATTGACAAAATTAATAATATACATATTAAACTCTGAGTGAAAAACATATTAGAACAAAACTCGTTTTATATCGTCTCCAGTTTAAGATAGTGACTTTTTTACATACTTCTTAAATGCCTGTGGTGACTCAGCCTCTTTCATATTTATATAACGGCAGACTATTTCATAAACTTATAGCTTCATCAGTAAAGGACTAACTGAAAATTTTACTTTTGTGCATCGGCATCTTCAGTACATGACTTCGCAATGTACTTTATACCGAAGCATCCCTTAGATATTCAAATTTTTCTTTTAAGTAAGACGGAGCCTTAGGATCAAATAACACACAGTACAGTAGAGAAAGAATATGCAGGTTCCAGCGAGAGCGTATAGAAAGCCACTTGAGCTTTAAGCGAAATTGGGAAACATGATCAAATTTGCGGAGGCAAAATATGAACCGGATACCGGAAGTTGAACCGGAGTTGGTCCTCGGTCAAATTAGGATAGCTTGCATCTGCGTAATCTAGAACAGACAGGACAAGAAAGTTTGCCAAAATAGTTTTGATAGGGATTGGTAAAACAGATCTGAGGCGGTGTAAAGAGCTCAGTGCAGTAAACGTTTTCCGGCTAACTTCCTTAATTTGTACCGACCAAGATAACGTCTCGTCTAAATGCACACCTAAGTCCTTAACTGTGCTACAGTAGGGCAGTCAAATACCATTGTACATGACGGCAGGTAAAGTCATACTTCTAATTATGCACTATGCTATATTCAGCCTTTAACATTTCGACGATAATCCTGTCATACCCTGCAGCCTTACCTGATCTCATACTTTTCAACGCTTTCACTATTTCATCCATGCTTATCTCACTTTCATCACCATTTATACTCTCTTCCATGGAAGGTGCCGTAAGTTGTACCTGCACTTCCTCTCTTTCGAACTAACTTTCAAAATACTCTTGCCATCTCTTTAACATACATTCTTCTCCTTTTATAATGCTCCCATCTTGACTCCTGATTGTACTCAGTTCCGAGGTAGAGGTTTTTCCTCTGGCTGTTTTGATAGATTTCCAGAAAAAATTGATGTTTGACTGGAAATCTTCAGTGAGCCTTCTATCAAAATCATCCTTTCGTTCTTCTTTCTTTCTAGACACGACTTCTTTTGCCGCTAATTTCAATCTTTTATACTTCGTTCTTGCTTTCTTTATCTCGTCATCCGTTGCCTTTTGAACTTTTTGGTTAGCTTTTGACGCTAACCAATCAAACCATGCATTCTTCTTTTCTTGCACAGGCTTTTGTACATCTTTATCCATACACACATTATAGTTCTTTCTTCCTTTCCTTCTTTTAGCTACCCCGCATACCTCAATAGCAACATTCACGACCCCTTTCTTAAATTTATCCCACAAATCTTCAATCACACCTATCTCTTCTATGCCTTTAAAACTTTCTTTCAGTTTCTCTACATACTCGTCTTTCTTTTCCTTCCTCTGTCCAAAACGCTCGTAGGCTCGGCCCTTCGGTGTCGCCACCGTTTAAAGAGGCCACGCATTCAGGCTATGCTGCGGAATATTCTGCTATCTCTATTAGAGCTTCTTTCGTTTCACGTAGAACTGATACGCGGCGGATTCCGTTGACGTACACGTCGTCCTAGTTCTTCCGTCCGTGCCAGCCACTCAGCCTATACAGTCCACTGCTGAACATAGGCCTCCACAAGTTTACGCCAAAAATAACGTGAACTCATGTGTTTTGCCCATAGTCACCACGCTGGGCAGGCGGGTTGGTGACCGCAGTACTGGCTTTGTCGCACCGAAGACGCTGCTGCCCGTCTTCGGCCTGTGTATTTCAAAGCCAGCAGTTGGATGGTTATCCCGCCATCGACTTCTTAAGTTCCGACATCGACGTTTTAAGTTCCAAGGTACTAGTGGAAATGTGTTATCCCTTAGTCGCCTCTTCCGACACCTACGGGTCGTGTATAGTAACTAACATTGTGGCAGGAGAATTTTATATATAAGATGATAGGATAAAAATATGAAAGTGATTATCAAGTAATAGGTATAAATATTATTAGCCACTAAAAAACAAAATTATCTAGTATTTTTACACTTCACACAAAATAAATTCAAGTTGAAAACCAAAATAAAAAACTAAAATACCTATCTCATATGAATGTGTTAACCACAATAATTAACGTAAATATATAAAATAAAAATAATTGCATCCACGTGCGTGTCATTTGGTCCCATTTAAATTTATTTGAGATCTAACAACTACTTTTCGAGTTATATCTAATAACGCGTTTATACTTGACTATTTTTTATTGTCAACCTACGTTGTATTATAACCGCATAACTTTTTACTGAGTGTACCGATTTAGATGATTTCTAATTTAATCGAAAGCTGATGTTTATTGTGTAGTCACATTTAAATTTCATCGAGATCTGATGAAAACTTTTTGAGTAATCTTTGATAACGCGTATTTACTTGACTATTTCTCTACTATCTACCTACGTTGTATTACTTGTCGATGTAATTGAAGTCGCTTTTTTTCGTTTGCGACCCGTTTATGGACCCGTATATGGATGTTGGATTAGAATTTTTTTTATAACGATGTTATATTGTAGTTACATATTTAATCATTTAATACGAAAAATTACTTACTTCTAGAAGTATCACGTGGTCCAGTTTAAATAAACCGTGAGCCGTAAATGTTGGCGTTTGTTGAAGAGTTTGTAGAGATAAGTTAACAGCCTAAAATGTATATAATTACATATTTATTCAATTATTACAATATCACATGGAGGCATTATGAAAAATTTTTTCACTGTCCATTAGAAAGTCGGTATAACATCATTTAACAAAAAACAAGTCGTCGGTATAGCAATATTTCAAAAATAATGTATTATTGCCACGTTTCTATATCTGCTAATAGTGTAGCTAATAAAACTCAAACTTTTTTTCCTGTGAGAAGAAGTCCTTAAGTCGCACTTTATAAGTTATTGTATCCCGCAATTAAAAACCTTCTTCACTATCGTCAAATATTATTAATTGCTTAAAAATGTAATTACCTCCGTTATAAGTGTAGGACTTGCATCACTGTTTATAATTTCATGTGTTACGTGTGCAGTAGTTCGAGCCTGTGAAATAAAAAAAAAACTAACTTATTTATTGTTGCAGCCATTGTAAATTATTTTTAAAAATCTTTCATACTTCTTTGACAGTAGCTTCACTAAAATAAATGCAAACGTATATAATGGTTAAAGCAAAACTTATTTGCCACGCGATATAAATTAAGAAATCGATGTAATTTTGAAGATCTCGAAATAAGCCTGATGCAGTAGCCTCCATGAAGTAATACAAATACAAAACTAGCTGTAACAACGTCATCAGCATAGTCAAAAGAAGGACCAAGCCATACTTTTCATTAGCTGTTTCCGTAGCTTTATATAACATACTATAAATCTTTCCACAGGCCTTAATCTTCTTACAAACTTGTTTTTCTTGTACTAACAATGTTTTATCTATTGTTCTGGGTCGAATAAATTGTACAAAAAACTCTGATGAATTTATAGAATTTAGAACGTTATTCAATTGTTTATATCTTCTGCGCAATATGACCAAGTAAGTGCAATATTGTGTTACTATTATAAAGGCAATGGAGTCGGTGAAAACCATTTGAAATACTTTCTCCATTGGCATACTTCTTCCTAAATTAAGAAGCGACACCCAAATGCTGAAAACCCTAGTTCCACTGACGATAAAGTGTGCTAAACAAATGACCACCACTAAGTGCAAATGTCTCGAATAGTCTATTTCTCCCACCAAGTTTTTTATGGCCTTGTCAATATCTACTATCAATTGCATATCGTTTGCACTACCGCTCAAGTCAAAAGGTACCTTCCACATAGCGTATGAGATAAACATGGTATTCATTATTCTCTCAACTCCGTCGCCGTAATGCTTCAATTTTGTGTCGTACAAAGTTCGAAGTATAGTCTGGTCATCAACATGAATCTTATATAAACAATAGAAGTATATGCAATACCAAAATACAAAACAAATAAAGCCAAAAAATGTAAACGTGGTGGTAATTTCATCGTGCGAGTTGCTTTCAATTGTTAGGACGGATGCTCCAGCGATTTTTCTTAAATAACGAATTAAATAAGATGAGTCCACAATATTAAGTAATCGTTTTGGTTTAAGAATTCTATATGTGCGCATAGCTAGTCCAGACATCATTGTGCTACTACTATCTTTCGTTTTCAAACGTGAAATGAAATAAGCATAACCTGCCTATATAAGACATTGCGCACGGTTTTTATTTCAATAATACAAAACATTTTAAAGAATTGCTACCAATTATTTTCATTATATACACACAATAATACTTTAGAAACAAAATGCTGTAATTCCTTTAGTAATAGAGTATTCTTTAATAATTAATAACAAAAGCAATATCACTCTCATGACTCAAGGTTTAATAACAAATAATAACTTTAATAGTGCCATTGCTGGGTAATGACTGCCTTACCTGTTAAAACAGAAAGACGCCTCTTTAACAAATTTTTAGATATATGTATGTCCTATCCAAAGGTGGACATTAACTAGTTAACCCATTAATCGTTAAT
The DNA here is from genome assembly GCF_905220565.1 of Melitaea cinxia. Taxonomy (NCBI): domain Eukaryota; kingdom Metazoa; phylum Arthropoda; class Insecta; order Lepidoptera; family Nymphalidae; genus Melitaea; species Melitaea cinxia. Next base: position 12,623,582 of record NC_059399.1, read on the forward strand.
TAACGAAGTTAACAATCTGTTTAAGGATTAACTTTTAACTTTCGTTAAATTGAACTTCCGTTAACTTTATCCGTTAGTTCCGTTAGCCACTTCCATAACGTAAAAAAGCTTATGGAAGCAATAGTCGAGGAGGCTCTTATTAAAGGAAAGGAAAGGGAAGCAAATGAAAAGGACAACATTAACATCAGTGGAAGCAGTAATAATGAAGGAGAGGAATTTTACAGTACTTTTACCCAGTCTCAATAAAATAGGTCTAGTAGAAGCCAAAGACAAAGATCCCTGAAAAACAAAGCTCAGAATTTGATTAGAACTTGTCTAGACACAAAGTCAAAAGAATCTTTTACAGATGCGGCTTTTCTAGGCGAACCAGTTTTATAAATCTTTTTATTAAATACTAGCGACCCGCTCCGGCTTCGCACGGGTATAAAATATAATTATAGCCTATGTCATTCACTGAAAAAATGATTAAAATCCATCAGTGAAAAAATGATTAAGTTCCAGTAGTTTTGATTTATTCATTACTGCCCGTGGCCCTCACGCGTTAACTTTAGAGTAAAAGCCGGCCGGAACCGCCGCTACGTACCGCAATTTTTAAATCTGTAATATCTTCGAAAATATTCATTGAAATTATATGCTGTAAAGGGCCATATTATAGAGATCTATATTAAAAGAGATTAGAGATCTATATTAAATCAACGTAACGTCTATGTATTTAAGGTATTTAATTAGATAAGAATTAATGCTGTATTGGTTAAAATCGCTTTGAAAATTAGCCATTATTTGTCGTAAAAAGTAAATGACACAAAAAATGTTGTTGTGGGATATCCATGAGCGATAGACGGAGTTTTCTGTAGACCTTTTCAATGTGTACAATACTAAGTACCTTTTTTTGATAAATCTCGTAGGGTTCAGGCTGCGTTTGCAATGTAAGCAGAAAAAGCAGTCGCTTATTTACGACATCACATTAGAAACCTCAAAAATAACAGTATTTCTCCACTATTTAATGGATGTTATTATACATATAAACCTTCCTCTTCAATCACTCTATCTATTAAAAAAACCGCATCAAAATCCGTTGCGTAGTTTTAAAGATTTAAGCATAGGTATATAGGGACATAGGGGCATAGGGACAGAGAAAGCGACTTTGTTTTATACTATGTAGTGATGACACTACTATCCCATCCAGTGCTACTACAAAGATATTTTACGGACTAAACGATCATCGCTGTCGGATGACAATTTTAATATGCTAATTTTTATGAATGGCAATGCACCTAAAGCTAGATTAACCTTTAAGTATGGACGTGGAGTTTCACAGGCTACTCGATGTTTTGGTTTTCTTAGTTTCACCTATTTGCCCTAACTCCTAGCGGTTGAGCAGCTCAGTAGCTTTTGTTTTTGTTGTAAAACTACCAACGAGAGAGGGGGTTGCATTTTCCAATGAATACCACCTAAGTAATGACCATCAAAATATTGACCGGAGCCTGTCAGGCTACACGTCCATTTTTGCCCTATGATATATTTTACAAGAGCGATTACGTTTGTATCAGATTTTGAAGTACAAAATGTCAAAAAGCAATAAAGCCGGTAGTTCTAAATCAAAACGACCATATACGAGTTCTGTTCAGGACCCTGTGAGAAAAAAATTTGTGCAGGAGATCCACTTTTTCGGTGAAGTGAGTTAGTTGTTATTAGCTTCGGATCAGTCTGACAATGAAGAGAGTACTGAAGATTTTTTTTTTTGATATTGGAGTCCAAACTGATACAAAATCATGAAAGTGACAGTGATGATGACCAGGACCAAGACCAAGACATAGGAGAATAATTTTGTAGTTATAGAGATAGCCTATGGTGTTGCTATATCGTGTCCTAGACTTGAGTACCATGAATGCGTACATCTTATATAAGATGCACCAAACAAAAGCTGCGGAAAGAGATTTAAAAAATTAGTACATGTGCTTGTGGTGCCTTATGTGCAAAACGGTTTTATAAATACACGACTGCCAGGAGAGCTGAGGTTGACCATGACTCTAGTTTTAGGTATATTATGGATGTCTAGGATCAAGAAACCAGTCAAAAAACCAGAAGAGCATATAAAATCTGTTCAACGAAAAAACATAGGATGATTATCCATGTTTGTATTGGGTGCAACAAACCTGTGTGTCTCCAATGTTCTAGACCTTTGTGCACTGACTGCCAATAAATTTACGTTATTTGACTGTTGTCAAATTTTTTTATATTGGTTATATGAAGTAGTTCTTTTGTGTTTTTGGTTTGTTATACATTATATTTCGAGAAAAAAAGACTTATTTTGTTATAGGAATAAGTTTGGCTGCTTTTATTACCTAAAAATGTAACCTAAGTAGATTTCGATTGAAAAGAGCCATAATTTTGTATTTTTAATATTTCTATAATTTTTTAAATAAAATTTGATGATATGGGCACGTTATTTAATTGCTAAACTACATAACTTTAATATGTAATTAGTTCTAAAGCGATCTTATATCAAATTCTCCAAAAAAAATTTGTTTGTATATAGGAGCCTGTGAGACTACACGTCCACAGTAGTGTTAAGAAAAAGTGACGTCCATACTTAAAGGTTAAGATTTATTATAATCAAAAGATTAAAATAAATAAAAGATTTAGAATAAATGTGTTTAATTCTTCTTCCTTTCTACTTATTTTTGTATTATTTACTTACCTATGTTTGAATGTTTAACTTTTAACGGTTAACTTTAACTAGCGTTAAATTTTCGAAACTTTAACGCTAACGATTATCGATGTTAACTTTTTAACTAAGGGTTTAATGATTAACGAAATTAACTTCTGGATTAACTGTTCCCAACTATAGTCCTATCTAATATCTATATAATTTATTCTTAATGTACATCGAAATACAGACACATATAAAGAAAGATACAATACAAGATGTACAAAGGCGATCTTATCGCTAAATAGCGATTTCTTCCAGATAACCTTTGGGTACTGGACACGGATACAGTAGCAGCGGTTAGGAGTGTGCACAAATTAAGGATGAATCAGTAATAACTAGATAAAAACTAAGATATGATACACTTACATAATTATTAAAGAAGAAAAAAAACATATAATAAGTAAATATTTTAGTATATAATATACATATACACACATATATACATAAAAAATATAAAAATATATACATATATACACACACACACACACACACAAACATAAATACATACATATATGTACACATAAAGTAAACTACAAATCGCAACAGTTATGACTAATGAGTGACATATAACGCTTTTTGAGGCGTTGCTTGAAGCAAGCTTGCGTTGGAGCTTGTTTTATTGAAAGCGGAAGAGAATTCCACAGACGAACAGCATTAACAGTAAATAAATTGGAGTAGAAGGAGGTAGAATGGGGAGGAATTTTCAGAAGCAAATTGGATTCAAATCTAAGGGAGCGTTCATGAGAATCGCAAAGAAACGTAAACCGTTCTTTAAGGCAATGAGGGGCATTAGGATTAAAAAGAACACAGTAGAGTAGAGTAAGTACGTGAGTATTCCTGCGAAGGCGAATTGGGAGCCACTTGAGTTTACTGCGAAAATCGAAGACGTGGTCATATTTGCGAAGACCAAATATGAACCTTATACAGAAATTTTGAAGGCGCTGATCCAAAAAACACGTATCTACATAGTCAAGGATTGGTAAAATCTATCTTATCAGATGTCTTATATTTCATTCAAATTTTTGATGACAAGAAACAAACGATAGCTGTCAAGCGCGTGATGATTTATGGTCGCACGCCCACTAGTGGTTGTATAGAGGTAAAAACTACACTGGATTCTGGTAAGTGTTAAGCTTTATTTCAATATAAAGCTTTTTCTCTACATAAAGAGGGAAATCTACATATTGCTTCTTCACACAACGCTGTCTGTTTTATACAACACATAATACCTAATTGTTTTATTGGAATCGCTTTAGCCTGTTATATCCCACTACTGGGCATAGGCCTCTTTCCCCATGTAGGAAAAGGATCAGAGCTTAATCCACCAGAGGTTAATGCTCCAATGCGGGTTGGCGGATATATTCCCTACTATGAGTAACGATCGCTATCAAGTGTACATGATAACAACCGGGACCGACGGCTTAACGTGCTCTCCGAGGCACGGTGGGGAGACCCCACAAGGACTGCACAAATACCCAGACCACGGCAAACACCTGTATGGCCAATACAAATGTTTATCATGTACGGGAATCGAACCCGCAGCCGCCAGCGCAACAGATACAATCCATGGCTGTAACCGTTGCGCCAACGCGGCGTTTGTTGGAATGCAAAACATTATAATATATGACCGTAAATGAAGAGTTAACAATAATCCCGGCTCGTTCAGCACGTGGAGAAAGGCTCGGGACCCGGACTCTCAGAATCTCAATTCGAGTTTCGAGCACGCCGGTCGACAATCGACGCCCTCAAACGCCTGCGGGCGGTGACAGATGAGGCGGAACACGGGAGGGAGGTTGTGATCGCGGTGTCGTTGGACATCGCGAACGCCTTCAACAGCCTCCCGCACGCAGTGATTCGGGAGACACTGAAATTCTTCGGAGTGCCCCCGTATCTAGGGAGGCTGTTGGAGGCGTACCTCTCCAACCGGAAAGTAGGCCTCGAGAATCGGTCGGGGTCCGTGGAGTGGCGGCAAGTCGGCTGTGGTGTTCCGCAGGGATCGGTACTGACCCGCTCCTATCGGGCACGACTGGGTCCTGCGAGGCCGTCTCCTCCCCGGGATGGGTGTTATCTGCTACGCGGATGACACCCTCGTTTACTCCCGGGAACAAGACTACAAGGAGACGGCGCGGCTGGCCGAGGTCGGACTCAACCTCGTGATCAGCCGCATACTTTGGGGCTTCGTATCAGAATTGACAAGACTAAAGCCCTCCTCTCTTGCGGAACCGATACTTAATGCACCTCCAGTAACGCCCCTGTGCCCGTGTCGGGGCGGGATGGTAACCCGGTCCTGCTAGACATGGCGTCGTCGGGATTGTTCAGAGGTGAGCAGCAGAGTGACAGTCCCCATGGAGGAGATGTCTAGTATTTTCGCCGAGGCCAGCCTGTCGCTGGAGGAATCGTGTTGCCTGCAGATCCGGGACCATCCAATTAATGCGGCTGAAGGCTCCCGCAGGGGTTTTGGTCGGTATTGCCCAAGTGCTGAAGTCGACATACGGTCTAGAAAAGCCTACCCGGGCATCCTAGATATCACCCGTAAATGGGTTCCCCTGCGAAACCAAAAAAAAAAGGGGGTTTACAATAAAAGAAAGTTTGGTTTTTGCATTTATCCAATGGATAATCAATTTATTTCTCTCGAAAGTCCGCGTTTGCAGCGATACTTCATTTATGAACATCATAGGCATTAGGTATATTGTCCCAATCAACATAGGAGGCATATTATATACATAAGGTTATAGATATTGAATTTTCTTATTGCATTTATTTATAAGCACTATACAATTTTACATATTTTGATATTACAAGCGATTTAATATACAATATAATACTATGATAAATCTAGCTGCCAAAAATACGGCAAACACCAGTATTTCTATTAGTAAATAAAACGGAAAATGAACAGTGCTCCTCACATGTTCATCACAAGTTCCCGCTTGCTTCGTAATAGAGTATTAGTCATGATCTACATTTATAACAGGACTTAACAGCATATCGAAATTATTAATAAGTTCAACTGCAACTTAGTAACTAGAACTATTATAGGTAGGTACATAAAATTCGAATAATACCAGCGCTAGGTAAACATTGGTGTGGGTCGATTATAAGAGTTAATTCGAGGCAGAAACAATTTTCGACTTGTTCAAGATTAATACAAGTATCAAATCTATAAAACGAAACAGTTTTGACATCGACGAAGGAAAATTTTCTTTACTCCTTAGTATAGTAATGGCACAATATATGTGAATTATTGCGGTAACATTTATGTATGCAGCTTCTTAATATGATCACAGCTTGGCGAAATTCAGGTTTTTGAGATTTTTTTTATAATGAAAATATTCTTTCAATACAGTTTGTAGCTACTCTGTAGGGTTAACTTTTCTTCCATAAAAAACATTACAGTAGCGTCTACGCAAATTTTACCAAAGAAAATTTTTATAGTAATTAAGTTAACAACTGCTGTAAGTAATTCGCCTACCATATTTTGCCACCCTACACAGGTTTACCCATACAGGTTTGATCGCTACAAGTGCAAAATTGCTAATATTGCTGTTTTTAAGATCTAATATTTAATCTGTTACTTTTCATTATTATATTCAAAAACTGTTTTTTAAGTAAGACAATCTAAGACATCTTCAAAAGACTATTTTTATATTAATATTTTTAATAAACAATTTATTGTTTAATGTTCTTTGTATTTTATCGCAAAGAGTATACAATCATATCTATTAATACGCTAAGTTTAAGATGTTTACCTCCCTTTTTAGAAAAAAACCTCACAATTACTCGACATAAATTATATATAATTTTGTAGATAATTGCTTGCTCTACTGGCATTCACAACTAAAAAATTTACAATTGCTTTTGTTTTTGTAAATTAATTAATCATTAAGATTATATATGTGACGGCTTTAATTTTGAAACGGTAATTTTTTTTCTTATTTAGTGCAAATGGTTCGTACAAGTATTGCTAGTGTTAATATAAATTGCATAAGCATGTCCCAACATTATAAAAATAATGTTACATTTATAAATCAAGTACAGACTGTATGCATGTGAAATGCCTTTTATTAAGTATCGCAGGTGTGCATTAATTGAAAGATCATAAAATTGTAGCAAGTACTATCGTTAGACATGTATTTTATCGTTTTTACGAAACATAAAACAAATTTTATATATGTCTAACGAATTAACACAAGCATTTAATTAAAACTGTTTAACTTTGATATTAACGAATGCATAAAGATTTTTATTGCCGCTACAAAGTCATATACATAATTGTATTTAAAAAGAAATTAGTATGTACAACTTAAATCAACAAAACTGCAAAAAAAAGTATTATGTAAATACATGCACAGAAGTTAACCAAGAAAAAAACGTATATCTTTTTTAAAATATTTTCGAGAATGGAATGTATTTTAACGTGTTTTGTGAATACTTTATATTACTTACTTCAAATGTAAGATACAAATTGTGTACAAAAATATAATTCATATTAATTCATTAAAAAAAATGTAATCTTTCACGTGGATGGATCGCGTCTCTATTTAACTGATTGCTAGTTATACATAACATATAGGTAAAGAATTCGAAGAGGTTTAATATAAATAAAACTTCTACGTAAACATTTCATTAAAAAAAAATAAACTCAATAAAAAAAACTCGCGCCTATAGCTAGCGCAACAAGAATGTTTTCTAGTACCAACTTTTATAAGAATATACTTAGTTAAGTCAACTATTTCCCAAGAACACTATATAAGGCAGGCAGCACAGAAATTTGAACATAGCATAATTATCTACATTCAATAACTGGTATAAAATTAAAATTATGTATATTTTACTACTACAATTTAAAATAAGATGCCGACGTAACTTTCGTAAATATCATTAGCTGCATTCAACAAGTCAATTTGCATTATTTATAAAAAAAAAAAAATATGTTTTTCTATTAAAATAGTGTACCTCCTCAAAATTTAATCAATATTTTGTCAACGATTCATTTTCAATATATAGACATGCTAAAGCTTAATAAATATTTTATAACGAATAGTAAATTAGCCCTATTTTTATGAAATGAGACTCTTTGTGGAACGAATAATATATACCTTTCTGACTATTCTATTATGTAGTATGTAGGTATTTAAATCTTATATCACTTTTTTATGAGTCTATTACGAGTCGCTACGTTGTTGCTAAATGAACATCCTATAAATACAATCACGAAGCATATCATTGGTAATTACATTAACTACAAGTTTCATTTTATAGTACATTTCATTTTAATATCGATTTTATTCCATAACTAGATAATATTGTTTTTTTTTTTTTTTTGATTCATAATGATTACTCTGGCATAACATATACATCCATAGACATCTTCGAGGCACAGGGTTGATAGTATATTTTAATTACATATGTTAGATGTCAATATGAAAACATTTTATCCTAAAATCATACGACATAAATAAAATGAACCTTTTATAATAAATGCATTATTGTGACCTTAGATTTATAAAGAGTAAAGTTTAATGATGAGAGAATGATAAGAGCGGTTTATGAAATTATTTCGAATGCCCGTAAATTACAATTACGACGCTAATGTTCGAAAATAGTATGGCTTTAATTTAAGTGCTCTTATCATTAACATCAGGTTCAGAATCTTTACGATATGGTTTGTATATTGATATTACCTTTCATATTTTTATATAATTTTACTTTTAGAATGCTGTTGTCTAATGAACTAGTAAATGCAAGCTTGTGCGTTTTAATTGTATCTAATCAGTATCGATGGAGATTCTGAGGTAAGTACTAAAAATTAATATATATTTTTTTATTTTTTTATTTTAATAGTTATTGTTAACTTGTAAAATGAGTAAACTACCCGTATGTGAAAAAATTTAGCCCGAAAATTTCATTAGACAACAACAATGTTACTACGTGAATCAGTTAGCAGAACATTACGGGACCCTAAAGTTGACGGTCGAAGCTACTAATATTGATCCAATAGCATTAGGTAGGCGTCACAAACGTACTAGTCCTATGTAATAGTTGTGATGTATTTTTTCGTAAAACTACCATTTTCTTAAAAATTAATCATTAATTCGTCATGGGGTTCGACTTTGTTCTTTCACGCACTAATTTGTGTATACCTAGAAGATAAAAATAAACCTTAACTTAATGAGTCCGCACATCCTCCACGCAAACTATACTAACTAATAACATACACGCAACCGTCCCTATAACAACTCAGCGCGGAACATTGCACATATATTTTTGTAAAGCTCAATTCTAAATATACTTTAAATCACATCTCATTAAATATCTTTGGATACGACCAAATAAAATTATTACATAGCGTACAAAAATACAAAAAATATACAAGAACGTCAAATATAATTCAATCAAGAGAATTTACACGTTCGTATACCACACGGTCACTCCCTAGGCTTAGACGTGGAAGTCGAGACACCGTACGCATACTCTAGGAAACGGTCACCGCGCCCGAACTACGGACTAAAGGCTCGCTTCTGATTAGCTACTAACGGCCGAACCCAATATTCAATCTAAAGATAGAGATAGGTAGTTATCATCGACTGCTAATAACTAACTATCTATCCTTTGTAGTTGTCCCAATAATTCGCATAGGGGACTACTATCTCCAGTTAGCTGTAGATAGACCGGCTACCTGAGCTCTTCCTTACATTCCAGTATACGCAGCGTCACAGACGGCCTCAGTTATGTTACACAGATGTTTTGTAGTATTTAAATTTGTCATACAAATTTTATTCATATCAAAGTAATCTTGTTTTATAAAAATATGGACAAATCAATTTTTACACAGACTTTTTAATTTAAAATAAATGATATTATTTTAATATGGAATCCATAGTAAATCTAGTAACGGAACGTTTTAACACGACACGAAAAGACGCTACGACGCCATTACCCTTTATTGAATCGTCGTTTCGTTTGAATTTGTATATTTTTTTTACAATTCAAATTATACAAATCATTGCAAATTATACAATCATTCACCAAATTGTTTGTTTTATTCACAAGATGAGTAAAGTAAGTATTATTTCAAGAAACTTATTATTTTTATTCAATTAATTGTTGGAAAAGAGCAATATCACTTGAACTGCTACTTGAACTTGAGTCTGCCGTTATTTTTCACTCGAAATTAATTTTATTTTAAACAAAGAAAATACTTTTGCTATTGATAAATCTTAGTTATCCCCCGAAAACTATAGATCGGATATTGTTGTTACTAAAGATAACCAACGTTACTGACAGATAGAACTCTATTATTATTGGGACGCTTACACTGTCATTTTCATACGAACTGTTATCTCTGGTAAGCTATCCTCCCTCTCGTCGATAGACAGCTTTGAAGGATAAGATTGCCTATCGTCGACAAGATTATTGGGTCAGTAAAATGAATGATAGATAGATATTTCTGTCTCTAGTAGGACATAACCAGAGATAGATTGAATATTGGGTTCGGCCGTAAGAGATTTCGTAAAGGTTTACACGCAACAGTCGCTAGGTGGCGCCGACGACGTTGTTGTTGCAGAGGTTGAGATTGGTTGGATCATTCGGTCACAGCAGGTCGCGCACGTGCGACGTGTCCAGGTTGGTGATGAGAGTCTTGAGGAAGGTCATCTCTTTATGCGCGTTTTCCAGAATAACGCGTGGGTCGGGCGACGTGCAGCGCAAGCAATTGGGCGCGAACACCATCGCCAGATTCGATGAGTCCATCTTGGTCTGGCTCACCACCTCCGGGGCCGCGAACTGTTGCAGGAAGCTTATCAGGTAGGTCAGCACCTGTACGATACATTAGCTTCGTTTCATATCGCGTTCAATACTGCATCTGCTTATATGGGACAGATTTAACTAATAATCCATATAGGATGTTCAGTCTGAAATCATTTTTTGTTTTAATTTGTAATTCAACCTTTGCATGCGCAATTTTATAATTGATATCACTTGTTAAAAATGTTTATTGAAATAAAGCTTATATAGGTTGAATCATACAAACCAAATTAAGCATTTAATAGTTCTGGGTGTAAAAATATGACCAAGGAAGTAATAAGTCTCCATATGACTAAGACTCCATATGCTTTGGTAACTGCTTAACATCAGGTTAGCCGTACGCTTGTTTGCTTCTTTATATTAGGTCGGCAAAAAGTTCTTCGTATTTTATACAGAAATTCAAGGTAAGATGTTACCAAATTTATTTACATTCATTATAATATATTTCTACCATTTTGTTTGATAACTTAACTCGGTCACTATCTTGTAGGTTGTGACAGGGTTAAGTTGCTATAGAAATTTTGTGACTTTTCATTAAAAATCCAAGACCTTTTCGTGGTATCAAAACCTGCCAGTTACAAAAAATACAGCAAAAAAAAAGTACATATATGGCAACTTTTTACTAGAAAATACGAAAAGGCCTTTTACCCGACCTTTTTTTTTACCCTACCTACGACCTATTAGTATCTATACTATTTTTTTTTTTACATTACTGGGTCGACAAACAAGCGTACGGCTCACCTGATGGTAAGTGATTACCGTAGCTTATAGACGACTGCTACACCAGAAGCGTCTTAAGTGCTTTACCGACCCTATCCCCTATTCACCCCAGGAGCTCCGGTCACCTTACTAGCCAACAGGAACACAAAACTGCTTAAAAACAGTATTATTTAGGTAGAGGTACTACCCCAGTGGATCTGCTCCATGTTTTGAGCAGGAAATTTCCTGCTGTGCCCTAACTCGGTTAAAAGTTCACAATATTATAAAACTGAAGTTTGTTTGTTTGAACGCGCTACTCTCAGGATCGGATAATCCATTCACCAAGGAAGGGTAGGCTAGACATGAGACACGAAAGGGACGCGAGCCGCAATACAAAGGCTAGCTACCAGCCGGTTGAGCGGCGGCAGGCGCTGCAGCGCGCGCGAGCAGGCGCCGAAGTCGCCGCCGGCCGCCACGCAGGCGCCGTACAGCGCGTCCGGGATCAGCGGCTCGTACAGCTCGCGGTACCACAGCTTGAGCAGGCTGGCCGGCGCGTGCGCGTCTGCAACCGAGCATCTCTCACTACGCATCTCTCACTACGCGCCACTCGCAGCGCACGCGGCGCGCCGGCTACAGTGCGGAGCCGGCGTTATTGTGCCGTGAACGTCGTAATAAAGGCAATCGAGATAAATATAATATAATAATAAACTATTCAAATACAAAAACTAAAGGTAAGTAATAATAAATCTAAAACTTATAGCCCACATCAGTATGCCTATGCACCTTGACCAAATGAATGCTGTCTGTCTGTCTGTTTGTTCCGGCCAATCTCTGAAACGGCTGAACCGATTTTGACGGGGCTTACATTAGCAGATAGCTGATGTAAAAAGGAGAAACTTAGGATACTTTTATTTTAGAAATTTATTTATTTTATAGCTCTGCAAACTGAACAATAATTTTTTGTTAAATTCCACGCGGACGAAGTCACGGGCACGGCTAGTACATACACTAAAATGCACAATAATATAAACAAAAAATGAAACCGAAAATATTTAAACTAAAAAACTACAAGGCAAATGGTTCCGTACCGGTGAGCATGGTCGCGTCGGGCAGTTCCCAGTTATCGATCTTGGCCTTGAGCGCGTTGACCTCGTCGACATCAGCGGGAACGCGAAAGATGCCCTCGGTCTCGCGGCCGCTTAGCGCCAGCACCTGATGAACCATAACTGAGGTAAGGCACAGCAGGAAATATCCTGCTCAAAGTCTAGAGCAGGCCAACTAGAGAAGTAACTCGACCTTACAGACGTCTTACATCTAAATTATACTGCTTTCAAGCAATGTTGTGTTACTGAGGTGAGTAAGGTGTCCAGAGCTCCTGGGGGGGACTGGGGGGGAGATGATTGCGATGCTTCTGGTGCTGCGTCTTGGCTACGGTAATCACTTACCATCAGCTGAGCCCCCTACGTTTGATTGGACCTAGTTGTAAAAAAAAACACCTGCTGCGACAGCGCCGTCTGCACCCATGGCAGTGCGCGCGCCGGGAACCGCTCACGCTGCAGCGCCATCACCTCCGCCAGCGTGTTGCCGAACATCGACTGCCGGAAGATCTGGATCTGAAAGTTACGATACCGTTAATTGAACTTGCTGACGTTCGTCACTTCATCAGCAATGCGTATTATATTAAAAAGTAGATGTGCCCGTAACTTCGTCGCGTGGAATTTAACAAAATATTTATTTTCAGTTCGCAATTATTAAGAAAAAAAACTAAAATAAAATGAGCCTAAGTTACTCTTTATAACATCAGCTAAAAAATGTTATTTTGGTATATGTACCGAGGTGGTTTTGCTGAAAATCGCTAGAAACTCATTTCTTTTACCTTTGACCTTGAATAATAAAAATTCCATACAGAGGAAAGAAGGGGAACTTTCAAATTTTATGTATTTTGTAATTACATTTTGAGCGATTTCACCAATTACCAGCTTGTAAACTTATGTAGCTTCGAATGTCTAAATTGACCGGACTAATGAGGAACAAGTTTCTACGAAATAGAACTTATGAAACTTAATCAAAATCTATCTGGTAGTTTACTACAATACATGCACAGCGCCAGCTCGTTATCTTGTTCTATTACATTATAACAAGCTATTAATATTCATTTATTATGATTACTGTCAAAAACAGAATGCAACTTACTCTAGCTTGATCAATATCTTCAGTGCTTGGTTTCCGCGGCGGCCTCTTTCCTCCGAATCCAATTCTTTCAAGTCTTTTACATGCTACGCTCGCATAGTGTGATACTTGAACGTGGATCGGCCATTTACCAACCTATAAAATAGGGTATTGTGTATACACGAACTTCGTATTAGGATTATAGAGTATAATTAAATAATATAAAAAAATATATATGGTACTTTACCTCTGGAAAACAGTCGGCAAATGCCGGATCTCGATGTCTATTAACGTAATTAGTAAGAGCGGGCTGGAAGGCAGGAGAAGGCGGCACGAAGGCGAGGCAGACCGCGAGCAGCTCCCAGCCGCGGAGGAGCGAATCTCGGAGAGGGTTTTCCGTTGTCTGTCTGCATAGCTGAACGTAGAGTTCATCTCGGAGTCTGTTTAAATATATTATTATATAGAACATTTTAGTAAAAATTAGTAAGACATTCTTACTAGATCGTTCAATAAGTCCCGAGACTAACCTGGAAATGGCGCATATATTAAAAACTCTTTTGATTTTTAAAAAGTACTGGCTATCAATACAAGAATATGTGTCATTTTTAAAAATGGAACAATAAAATTATTGATTTTGAAACATTTAAGTGACGCTACGGTTGTAATTTCGATACAATGGAAAAAAACGAGTTTCGCGTGTTGTTAAAACATTGTTTTTTAATGGGAAAAAATACCGTTGAAGCACAGCAATGGCTTATAAAATGTTATGCAGGATCAGCTCCCTCTAAAACAAACATTTGTCGGTGGTATGCCGACTTCAAACGCGGTCGCATGGACACCAATGATGGGGAACGCTCGGGTCGTCCAAATGAAGCAGTGACTCAACAAAATATTAACCAAGTCCTCAAAATCGTATTGGAAGATCGGAAGGTAAAAGTGCGAGAGATAGCCGAGATAGTGAAGATTTCAGCTGGTAGTGTTTTCACTATTTTACATAAAAATTTGGCCATGAAAAAGCTTTTTTCTAAGTGGGTGCCGCGTTTGCTTACAACTAATCAAAAGGAACAACGTATCAATGATTCAGAGCGATGTTTGGCGCTGATGAATCATAATAAAAAGGATTTTTTACGTCGGTATGTAACAATAGATGAAACCTGGATATACCATTTCGCTCCGGAATCCAATCGGCAGGCAGCGGAGTGGAGAGCGGCTGGTGAAAGCCGCCCGAAGCGTCCAAAGACTCAGAAATCGGCCGGTAAGGTTATGGCGTCTATATTTTGGGATGCGCATGGAATACTTTTCATCGACTACCTTGAAAAGGGGCAAAATATAAATAGTGACTATTACATGTGCTTATTGGAGCGATTGAAGTACGAAATTGCGGATAAACGGCCTCACATGAACAAAAAGAAAGTGGTGTTTCACCAGGACAACGCGCCTTGTCACAAGTCCGTGAGAACGATGGCCAAAATTAACGAATTGGGCTTCGAATTGCTTCCTCATCCCCCTTATTCGCCAGACTTGGCCCCCAGCGATTACTGGCTGTTTGCAGACCTCAAAAAAATGCTTCAGGGTAAGAAATTTGACTCAAATAGTGAAGTTATCGCAGCAACGGAGGCTTATTTTGAAGCCAAAGACAAATCGTTCTACACACATGGGATAGAAAAGTTAGAAAAGCGTTGGAGGGACTGTATCGCTCTTGGAGGAGACTATGTTGATGAATAAAAATTAATTTTATAAAAAAGACCTTTTTTAGTACTTAGTCTCGGGACTTATTGAACCACGTGTTAAAAGAACTGAAAACATTGCTATTTTATAAATCTTCACATAAACCGGTACCAACTTAATAACTAACAGCTGTAGAATGTTCTTGGCGCATGGTGTTATGCATATCACATCAAAACATAATCTACATGCATATAATAAGAAGTTAAGTACGTCTTTTTAAAAAAATGCAATACTAAGGGTAATTTCTTGCTTTTCCAAATTTAAAATATGTGTTGCTAGAAAGACGACAACTACAGTAGCGTCACACAAATAAAAGCTGTGTATTCATAGAAGGACGCACACATAGCTTGGACGCCAAGAAGAGAACTACATAAACACTAACTTCTCGTTGCTGAAGGTGGCGTGCAGGATGTCCTGCGCGACGGAGTTGAGCGTCATGCCGGGCCGCGCCTTGCGGTCGCCCATGTAGATCTGCACGAGGCGGAACAGGTCGATGGCGGCCTTCTTGTGCGCCTTGTCCCACTCCGCGCCCACCATCGGCGCGCTAATCGACGACGACGTCCACGACAGCATGTCGCGGACCGACGCCTGCGAGAGTTCACGAATAACATTACTTACTAAACTGTCGTGCTCTATGCTACTGAGTAAATTACAACACATCCGCTTTCCCATTACTTATGAGCTCAAATATCTTATTTAGGAGCTCTAGGGCCGCAAGTACTAATCGAGTTTTGTAGTTTTTGTCAGGAATAGTAACAAACATCATCAATTCATGTATGCATAAAACCATTTCCCAGCTTAAAACAAAATTTTTGGCAAAGAATGTTACTCATTGTAGGGAATATGTGTATATAGCAGCATGGTGGCTAACAACGTGGCTTCTATCCTTCTCCTACATGAAGAAAGAGGCCTTTGTCCAGCAGTTGGATGTTACAGGCTGAATCATATCATACCATATAAGGAACGTGAATCAGGCAAAGAGACGAGACCAACCTTCCTCCTGAATATTCCCTTATTGAAGTTGAGGTTGTCCTTGGCGAAGATCTCGATGTCCTGCTCGGGCGGCGGGTGCGCGTGCGCGTGCGGGTGCGGGTGCGAGTGCGCATGCGCACGCACTGGGCTGTACAGCGCGCCGTCCGCGCGCGCGCCGCTCGCCTCGCCCGCGCCCGCACTGTTGCCTCCTCCACCCAAAGACGACGTCTGAAGAAAAAAATATAAAAGATTAAACACTACCATACCAACTTTATGATTTTATTACCACGAGTAATCAAGGTCATTTATTTTGTTGTATTTACATTGTAATTAAATTTGGTTTACGTTAAGAGATATCTTAAAATACCTAAAATCTTAGTCGAGAGTTTATCTTAGAGTTAGAGTTTCCCATTAATGCTATATTAGCTAGTTATTAATTTAAATGAAAAAAATCCCAAAGTCCCTTTAACTTATCTACAATATGTGTATTAAGAGGGCGTCGAGCGCAAGACGCTGGTGCAAATTAGGTATTTTACAGCTTGTGTGCGTAACGCACTCACACAGCCATGCCTTTTAGCCGGCCATCAGTCGGTAGCGCGGTAAAACGAAGTAACTCATGTAAAATCACTTTCGCAATCACATTTATTAGTAAATTTAGAATTTTAGTATTTTGCTTGTATGTGTATTACAAAACGTAAATGTTGTAATGATGGATGTTTGTTAGGACCTCTTTCATACGAAAACTACAAGTATATTTTGCTTTCCTGTAAGTAGATATAGGTACACAATTATAGTTTATTTTTGAAGTGAAAACTGTGTGTATTAAATATTGTCACAATCTTGTACAGCCCGTAATATATTCAAATAAAAAATCTTATCTTACTAATATTATAAATGTGGAATTGTGTTTGGAGTGTTGTGGAGTGGTTTGGATGTTAGTTACTCAATCACGACAAAACTACTGAACGGATTCAATCGGATTTTTTTTAATATTCTTTATTGAAAGACAAATTAAAAAGTTCCTGACTATTTACGATAAAGTTAATATTTTTAGAGATATGGATTTTTAAACGTTCGAAAAATCTCAAATTTGGGTACTTTTGACCCATGAAAAATATATTAAAAAAATAAATAAAATATATATTCTTCTATTATTATATATATATCTTATCTTCTATTAAATAATTCTTTATACAATAGTGAATAATATTATTTATAGAGATTAAAATAAAATAACTTTTTATCAGTTTAATAATAAATATTTTTTTGTTATTAAAACAGAAATTAGTATTTGATAACTTTTTCAAACGAAGGTTATATATGTAGAAATATTAAATAATGAAACAAGATTTAAAATCAAGTATTTATTTAATATCAATATCATTTTTATATATTATATTTTTCGGTATGTTATTTGTGATTCTTTACTTCTTATTTGTTCTTGTTCTTTAGTTGCTTTTCGTTTTTTTATTATTTCTCTTTCCTTTATTGCATTAAGAATATAGTCTGGTTCTTTAATTTCCATTTGTCTATCTAACCTAGAGTCAATGAATTCTGGAAGCAAACAATCAAAATAAAAAAAGTTTTACACTTTTTTCGTAAAATATTTGTCTTTTCGCTTCCCCATTTTCACTAAAACAAAAAAAAAAACTATGTAATATTAAATTCTTTCGAACATCAATAAATATGATCTAGTAAATCAAAATTTTAAAAAGTATACATACATCCCTTTGGCTTTGTGCCGCTGTATACGCACAAGCTAGATCGCGATGAATATTTAGGAAGCGTCGCTCGGCAAACTGACGTGACCACTCCTTGAGCTCTGCTGAGCGACTGAATTTTTAGAAGCGCGCGTCGTGAATTAGTTGCGAATGCGCGCGCCCATAGTAATAATGTATGGGGAAAAACAGCCACTTTTTAAAAAAATCGCAATAAATAAATGTAAGCAAACATCCAAAATGTAATGCGGTCAAACTGTAGTGTAAACTTTGCTAAATTGATTGAATCGAACTTAAAATATTTTTTTGACTGTTAGACGTTGAATATTTACTAAACGCGGACATGCTTTTTTCGATTTTTGTCCTACTTTAGATATGTATATCACTATACCTACACATTATTTTAAAAATTGGGTTCGGTGTAATTGTAAAGGCTTTCATTTTCATGCCAACAAGGTATATTTGATGCCTATTATAAGAATATTTTACTTGCTATCTACTTAACCCGGACAGCCTTTCGAGCCATTTTTGCTCGATACAGTCTTAATTAAATCACTCTAACGATTTATTTTTGTGTTACCCACACATTAGGAAATTTAAAAAAAAAATTAATATCATATCAACGCCGTGGCCGTGGCGTAAGGTCGCTGAGACCGAATATAAAATCATCATATCAAAAATTTCTATCTAGCGAGTACATCGTTCCATAGCTTAATTGGCTAAAGCACCGACACGGTAAGTCGGAGATGCAGGTTCGATCCCCGCTGGAACTGTCGATTTTTGATATGATATTAAAAAATTGTTTAAATAACTCTATTTACATAAATATATGCGACATCCATTAATTTAACCATTATCATCACGGTTAACGGTCACTGTTATCACAAGTGTGTTGAAGCAACATGAGCTCGGGCTACATTGCTACAGTAATCCAACATTACTTGAAAACAATACTATTCATATTTTACTACTTACTATAATAAATAGTCGCACATCTCACCCTATGTATCCCGGGCGAGGGCTGCCGGTCGCGCTCGAACCCGACGAACGTGTTGTAGTACGAGACGCCGTGGTTCATGTACTCGACGTCCTGCGGGCGGTGCGCGTACGTGTGCGGCAGGTACACGCCGGAGCCGTCGTCGTCGTCCGGCGTCCGCGCGCCGCCGTCCGACGACTCGTTGTCCGGCTCGTGACCGGACAGCGACCGGGACTCCGACCCGGACCGGGACCGCGACGTGCCCGACTCGCCGTCCGACTCCGACCCGGCTGCGTAGCG
Source organism: Melitaea cinxia (assembly GCF_905220565.1). Lineage (NCBI taxonomy): Eukaryota > Metazoa > Arthropoda > Insecta > Lepidoptera > Nymphalidae > Melitaea > Melitaea cinxia. Next base: position 12,642,663 of record NC_059399.1, read on the forward strand.
TCCTCGACCTGTAAATTAGTACAATTACATATAAAATACTATAATACTATTATACTAAGCAAAAATAGTTACATAAATCTAGATCTTAGCATACAGACGGGGTAAATGAACAGCGGGAAGCAAATTTGTTTTATACTATGTAGTGATATGTACATTGTACACCGAACTCGTATAAATAAACAAACTGGACACAAAACTTTTATAATCGAAAATTATACAAATTACTACATCCAAAAAAATTAAGGCTTACTAGACAGTTTAGCTTGTTGTATAATATAGTCCTGCAGAGGCAATAAGTGTTGCATGCCACGCAGGTCCCAGTTGCAATAAAGAGGTGAGCCACCTCCTTCGTCGTCTTCGTCCTCGCCGTCCACTTGCGGATCTTCTTCTACAGGCCGCTTATGCCCTGGTACAATTAAGTAATACAAATTGCGATTAAAGTTTAAAAATTACTACAATTTCAAAAAGTAAAATGAACATAAAATTGCATTCAGCTTGTATAACATGACTGCCCGTTGATGACTAGCCCGTTGGCGAAGTTGTAGTGGCCCTGCTTTCTGTTCCGCGGGTTGCGGGTTCGGTTCCCGCCTGAGTTTGGGTGTAATATTTATATTTATACTAGCTGACCCGGCGAACTTCGTATCGCCTAACAGTCGATTCTTTAATTTTATTAATTTTTTTTTTTAGAATTTTTCTCTCCGTAAGAACCATCCTCGTACTTCAAGGAATATTTTAAAAAAAGAATTAGCGAAATCGGTCCAACCGTTCTCGAGTTTTGCGCTTAGCAACACATTCAGCGACTCATTTTTATATTATAGATATATATATTATTTCTATGTATATTTATCAAAAAAAATAATAGTTATAACCGTCGGCTGTTGCCAGTAACACAATCATTCAGTTGCTTATTATAGGAACAGACGACCGTGTGTGTATGTTCATCATCATCATCATCATTTCAGCCTATTGCAGTCCACTGCTGGACATAGGCCTCCACAAGTTCGTGCCAAAAATGGCGCAAACTCATGTGTTTTGCCCATAGTCACCACGCTGGGCAGGCGGGTTGGTGACCGCAGGGCTGGCTTTGTCGCACCGAAGACGCTGCTGTGTGGCTACAGCAATAAAGAATATAGCCACCCCCTCTCTTCCCGTAGGTGTCGTAAAAGGCGACTACGGGATAGCATAGTTCCACTACCACCTTGGAACTTATAAAGCCGACCGATGGCGGAATAACCATCTAACGGCTGGCTTTGAAATACACAAGCCGAAGACGGGCAGCAGCGTCTTCGGTGTGTGTATGTTATAAAATATTTATTTATTTATTTATTATAACATCCCACTGTTGGGCATAGGCCTTTTTCTCCATGTAGGAGAAGGATTTTAGCTTAATCCACCATGCTGCTCCACTGCGGGTTGGCAGATATATTCCCTACTGTAAGTAACGATGATAACAGGTGTATGTGTTAACAACCGGGACTGACCACTATCGTGTTCTCTGAGGCACGATGAGGGGGACGCACAAAGACATCCAAGCAGGAAAGAAATATTTGTACAAATACAAATACCCATCCCGAGCGGGAATCGAACCCGCAAACAGTTGGTGATTTTAGGCGACTACTCGCACCACTACATCAGAGCAGTTGTTAGAACAATAAAATTAGTAATCTTAAAGCCTCTAGTAAGACTTAAGAGTCGGTTTAGTTGATTGATCATTTTAGCCTGTACCATCCTACTACTAGGCATAGGCCTCTTTCTCCATGTAAGAGTAGGATCAGAACTTAATCCACCACACCGCTCCACTGCGGGTTAGCGGGTGTATTCAAAAATGTGCAACGCATCACGATTTTGCGTGTCATCTTTTCTCAGGAACATGCTGATATTATCTGTACCATACAAATTTTAGTAGTTATGTACTGCCCAAGCAAGTAGTTTTTGAGTCGGTTTACTTGAAATAATAAAATAGTATAACTTTAGATACAATTACAAATATTTTACATTATATTAAAGATCACTGCATAATATTTTCAGGCTTCTAGGGTTTGATTTAAGAAGAATCACTCCTTAGTTGGCATATAAATTACTAATTGAAAGAAAATATAACAATCATTAAATATACTTACGACGTGATTTTGTTCGGTCCCGTGGCGTTGAAGTTCTTTCTAGGCGTTGATTGTGCTTCTGTACATTGGGCTCCGTTAGAGCGGGTTCCAAATTGACGCATTTCAGTTTATAATTAACTGCAGAGAAAATTTTTTATAATTCATAATCACTTTAAATTCAAAATTTGATGATGGTTACCATAATGAAACATCGAAACTAATAAAACCGTAAAAAAACTTTTAAATTTATTTTTGTGAAAATTTATTAGGATGGGTGGATTGTACAGGCTAAACGTAATAATATAAAATTTAGTATTGTGATTCTTATTCATTATCGACTTATACAAGTAAAACCGCGGCGCAAATTGCAAGACCCTGTTATATTGAACTAGCGACCTGCCCCGGCTTCGCACGGTTGCAAAAACTATCAGTGTTCCTCTACTATATTATGCATGTATTATAGATATAAACCTTCCTCTAGAATCAGTCTATGTACTAATGAATCGCCGCATCAATACCCGTTGCGTAGTTTTACAGACAGCGGGTAGCGAGCTTGTTTTATAGAATGCAATGACGCTAGTCACCGGCGGCGACGTTGTCCTGCTCGATGGCGGAGGCGAGGCGCGTGAAGTTGTGCGGCTCGTGCGGCGCGCGGTGCTTGCCGCTGCCGCCCGACGACACGGACGCCTTGCTCGACGAGTAGCGCTCCGGCTCCGCCTGCTGCCGCCTGCGGGCGCAAGGGGCACGGGGCGTGACACGGCGCACGTGGCGTGTCACGGCGCACGTGGCGTGTCACGGCGCACGTGGCGTGTCACGGCGCACGTGGCGTGTCACGGCGCACGTGGCGTGTCACGGGGTACGTGGCGTGATAGATGTTGCGTGTAAGTTATGCGTAACAATTATCAGTAAGCGCGAAAGGATACTAGAAATAGTTTCCATCCTTTCGCGCTTGCAGAAATGCAAGTAATCCATCTTCTAAAATTCTAAACCATCGCGTTCTACGGTTTTAACATTTTAAGTCACTTATGCACTTTTACACGAACATCGAACACAGAATTTCACAGTCATTCATTTAACTTATAATGTTAAACTAATAATAAGGAATCTTTTTTTTTCTTTATTTTTTTTTTATTTTTATTTTTTTATACAATGATAGGCTTGCGTTTGACTACTATTTCACAAAAATGCGGTGAAAATGCGAAAATGCGGTCTAAGATGGAGCATGCTTACCTAGAAGTAACCTATTCACTCGCGACTTAAAGATCCCCAGGTTATAATTTTCTGGAAACACAGACGCTGGTAGAGAGTTCCATTCTTTGGCTGTACGGATCAAGAATGTACTAGCGAATCGCTTAGTGCGTATAAGGGGAATGTCAACCATATAAGGGTGGCGTAACGCAGAGCGTCTGGTTGTACGATGATGGAAGGGTGAAGGGGGAATCAGGTTATGGAGTTCCTGCGCACACTCTCCGAAGTGTATCCGATAAAAAACCGATAGGCCGGCCACCCTCCGTCGATGATGCAAGCTTTGCAGCTTTGCAGCGACCAGTGCATCGTCACCGATGAGCCTCCTGGCTCGTCTCTCAATCGACTCGAGAAGCTCCAGCTGGTACTTGGCTAAGCCATCCCAAAGATGAGAGCAGTACTCCATGCATGATCGAACTTGCGCTTGATATAAATTTAGAAGCTGTTCCGGAGTGAAGTACTGTCTCACCTTCGAGAGGACGCCCAGACGCTTTCTACCGAATTACGGTTCAGTCCCCTAGTTCCAGTTCTGCTAAGGTAAGCAGTTACCGTAGCCTATAGTACTAGACGTATGCAACATTAGGTGCATCACAAATGCGTTGTCGACCATATCCCCGCTTTCAACAAAGTGCATCCACTCAGGAGCTCTGCTAACTTGTGTTCCTTACACAACACTACTTGAGAGCTTAATATTTTGCTTTTACGTACCCAGTGACGCTGCTTCTGACTATGTGCGAGATAATTCCTACTGGATGATATCCCTTCAATAAGATAATAAACAATATCATTGAAGAGGCATTAGCACAACATACAGATGTTTGGGAATTTTTGGGCGTTCGTGCTTGTGTATTTTATGTTTCCAGACACCTGACACGGGATAATGCTAGTACCATTGAGTGTAAGGAGTGTGTGTCATAACAGGCCTATAAATTAAGCGTAAGACATTCTCAAATTTTCAATTTTTGAATTTTATATACATTGATTATGTACCTCGTGAACTCCCGAGGCGGATGCCAGCTAGATGCGTTGTGCCGAAGGTCGAGGCTGGTTTGACGGAAGGGTTTGTCCACACTGTACACGGCTTGTTTCTCCGGGTACCGCTCCATACGTTCGAGTTCCGCGAGACGTTCTTTGTCTAGGTGTCTGATAATGATATTATTAAATTTAAATATAATCCACTTATGAATTCAACCAATGGGATATTTAGAGGTGGTCTCTTTGTGAAGAGATTTTTTTTTAAATGGTATTATTTATATTTGTAATAAAAATAACTTATTTTATAATGCTCTCAGTTAATAATCTTATCAAATTTATCTTATATTAAGGAAGAAAAGAACATTAAATAGTCTACAACAACCAATTAAATTTATCTATATAAATAAAAACGAATGTTGCTAAGCGCATAAACCCGAGACTGGCTCGACCAATTCGGCTAATTTATTTTTTCGTATGTTCCTTGAGGCCCACGGAAGGTTTTTATGCAAAAAAAATTTACTATTAACTTTTGACAGAATGAAGTCTGTCTGGGCAGCTGGTTTAAAAAAATATATATAATAATTTATTTATTTATTTATTATTTATTTAAAGACTTTATTGTCCAACAATATAAACAACTGTAACAAAAGGCGGACTTAATACCTAGTGGCATTCTCTCCCAGTCAACCAGAACATATTGCCATGGCCAAACAGAAAATATTGTAGAATAATTACTGTGTACAGTAATTATTTATTTTCCCAAGTTGAAATTATATTTTCAACATAGTTTAATATAAGTATTTCCTGTTATATATACAAATAACCTGTCGGAGAAGCGCTCGCGGCCGTGTCGCGACAGCGGCTGCGGGCGCTCGAGCGAGTGCAGCGCGCGCGCGCCGTCCGCCGCCAGCGAGATGGACGACACCAGCGACGGCCGCGCCGCGCTCGCCTGCGGGCGCACCACGTTACAGCTGGCCACTGCCTACTTAGCTAAGTGGCTATAATGGATCACAAATTGAGGGAACTAAACGTATCTCTACGAGAGTATGGGGCTCCATATGGGGGGCACACAAAGTTCAATGACATACTTTATGTTTTTTTTTGTATACAACGAGGTCGGTAATCAAATTTACAGCCCACTTGATAATAAGTGGTTACTGTAGACCCCTTGCAGCACCAGAAGCATCGCAAGCGCGTTGCCGACCCTACCCCCGACCCTCTCCAACAGCTCTGGCCACCTTACTCACCAGAGGAATACAACAATGCTTGAGAACAGTATTTCATAGCTGTGACTTTTTATAATGTTAAGGTACTTTCCTAGACGAGCTGCTTCAACTTTTGAACAGAATATTCCCCTGCTGTACACTACCTCAATAAAAAAAAAATCATTGCTAATATAATGAAATGGATTTGGACGGACCTAAGGACTGAGACTTCCACATTTAAAGTTAATGATGGCATTATTTTCCTTTACATTAGATAAGATAAGAAATGCAGTGATATTCTGTGAGTGTTAACCTACCCTGGTCTTGTCAATTATCTTTAACATTAAACTACCTGTAAGAATGGTGTGGGTTGTGGTTTCTGCAATGGACTGCTCGGACTCTGTGGTGACGCTGAATCGCATGACGAACCCCCGGTTGATTGCTGTTTTAACTAAAATGAAGTGTTTAATAATAATAAATATATATATTTCTAAACTCAAGGAGTTATATACACAGAGTTTATTAAAAAGATTTACATAGTCATGTATCAAAGTATTTAAAAGACAAAATATATTGATATTAACATGGCACATTAACAAATTCGTGATTTATAAAAAGAAACATGATGAATATAATGATATAGAAAAAATTTGTAAAAATATAAAAACAAGGACTCAACCACAATTTCATAAACTAAAAACCAAATAAATAAATTACAATTAGTAATAAAATATACAACACAACCCTGCACTCTAGATTATATACCTTACGTCTCATTAAAGGTGTGCTTTCGACGGATTTAAAATACTTTTCGTGCATGGAATCATCTGAGGCATCCTTCCGAGGCGACACGAAACTGCCGCTTCGATTAAGACCTGTAATTAATGCGAACATTGACAATTAATTACAAATACATAATGATTAAGCATTATAGAACATATACATTTAGAACATATAGCTGACTTAAAACATCGTCGCTATACTAAGTCCGCAATCTGTGAACACAGTCTAGACACAGCTAGCCCTTATATTAGATTCGATAAACCACAGATCCTCGCAAAAGAACACCGATTCCAACCAAGGATGATCCGTGAGGCTATTGAAATTAAAAAACATCCAAATTTCAATAGAGAAGATGGCTGGCAATTACCACCTGCTTGGGACCCCATTATTAATATAATTAAATCAAAAACCAAGCATAATTCACCACAGATTAAAGACTCAATTAGCACATTCTGCGTAGATAGGACTATATAAGATATTGATGTATGTCGGGTAGTTTCGAATAACTTTGTAACGTTGGGACGTCTGACACCTCAGTCCTCCCGTGACCATGGTTGCTGTAAAGTATCCGAAACGTCGGGAATCAAAAGTTAATAATAAACCGCGATAAAATCCGAAAAAAGTTGTTTCATTAAATGAGTAAAATTCGCGTAAACATTAGAAAACAATATTAATTCTTCTTTATGACACGAGAATAACTTTCTAGTAATGAGATATTTATATTGACTGTATCTCTTAATATCGACATGCATTACCTCTATACAGTTGTATATATATAACAATATTAACCATTCACGTTGCTTTCGAATTCTACTTAAATAAGGAAATTTTTATTTTTATTTCATGTATAGGGTAGGTACACCCGCAGTGGGGCAGCATGGTGGGTAAAGCTCCTAACCTTTTTCTAAATCGAGAAGGAGGCCTTTGTCCAGCAGTAAGATATTGCAGTCTTTTTTTCGCTGGGAAATGCTTTTACGCACCTGGCCGTCGAGGCCGGCGAGAGTGTGGAACTCCTAACCCGGAGTGAAAAACCCAGAATACCCACTAAAGCCCAGCGGTGTCCTCATCATCATAGCGGGGCGCCACGGCATCGCTTTCGCATGCTTCCGTGACGCCCCGACGGTTGGCACGCCAGGATATTGCAATCTGAATCAAGTTAAGCGAAGGTATAAATAAGAGTCGATAATTACCGGAGTGCGGAGACCATTTGTCGCCATCGTGGGGTGGCGCAGGGTGAGTGGGGTGGACGGGGTGAGCGGGGTGAGCGGGGTGAGCGGTTTGCGCGCTCGTGCGCTTGCGCAGTTGCGGCGTACACGCGCTCGCACTACACGCGCCACTGCTCAGCTCCTGAAAGCATTTCGTCATTATAAATTACATTAAATTATATGACACGCATGACGTCTTTGTACGTCATTTTTAAACTGCATATTATCTGAAAACACATAATCATATTCATAAAAAAAAGCAATATTTTTTATACTATAGTTCGCGTCATGTAAAAAGAACGCTGAAAGAAACTGGAGGGGATGCGTTTGCGCATGGGTATACTCGCGCACAAAAGTACTACTGTTTTATTTTTTAATTAGGCTTTCACTCGCTGCTTCGTATAATATTTATTGGTAGGTACATTAAAAAATACTAGAAATACCAGTGTGAATAATTCGGACTAAATAAGTATAATAATTATCACTTTACAAAATTACAATTTTTTTTCAAACAAAAGCAATAACAAATTTTTTAGTTATTGAAATGTCCTATTCAAAAATATTAATTATCTGAACTCTCGATATTAGTATCTTAATAGTTTTTATGTGTTTAAAATGATAAATTGATATTTGCTTTTTAGTAAAATAAATAGTAAATGGAGTTTTACAAGTGTCCGTATGCCAATGTGTTGTGAAAGTGAGTGATAAATGCGGAAAAAACGTGAATTACGATTGACAGTGGTTTGTTTACCAAATAAGACTGTTCCAAAAAATGGACAGTACGAAAAAGTTTTTTCAAGAGTTGGCAACACTATAAATCGCCTTTACGCATTTTGACAACCAGCGTTCTTTTTACATGACGCGAATTATATGTTATAAATAATTTTTCTCACTTTTCTATGTAAAACTATTTCGTAATTTAAAACTTTTGTGCGCGATAGTATTTTGTGTCGACATATCACGTGTTGCCGGTGTGCTATTGGTTGGACACAACTGTTCAACCAATAGCACACCGGCAAGCATGCGACACGTGATAAACACTCGCGTCCCGCTACCCCATACCACCAAATAGACCGATAAATCGCTTCTGCGCAGCTTCAAGGCCAGCGTTCTTTTTACATGACGCGAACTATACTAGGTATAAAAAAAGAGACAAAAGAGTACAAGAGTATGGTTAAGTACAAGAGTACGGCTCATCTGATGGTAAGCGATTACCATAGCTTATAGACGCCTGCAACACCAGAAGCTGATCACCTTACTCACCACAGGAACATAACACTGTTTGAGAACAGTGTTGAGTGTACTTTCCCAGACAGGCTGCTCTAGATTTGAGCAGGATATATCCTACATTGCCCTACCTCAAGAAAGTCTTAAGAGTCATTATTAAGAATTATCTGTTTTAAGACATACTATAAACATATGATTTTAATTCAATCCTATTTAATGTAAGTTCTGGTTAAAATATAAACCAACCTTTAAAAAAAATATGGATATTTATGGTTGTTTCATACCTGCTTACGCCGCTGCTGCGCACTGCTAATGCTGCTATCCGAAGAACGACCAGAATCTGTGTGGCGACACATGGCAGTGGTGCCGTCTTCACTTAGCCGTCCACGCCTACTCTCCCCACTATTCCTAAACACAAAAGTTGTAAACTCAATAATATAATATTGGACATATTTTTAACTCTTAACTTGCTAATTGCGTTCCATATAATAATTTTGATTGAAATTTATATTTTACTGTCCGCTGACAGTCACGCAACATGTCGAATTCATCTTAATTTTTCTCATTTATGAACTGAACAATCTTGTCAGCTTGGGCTTTTACACTCGAGCGGGAATTCTCACGCCACTGTCGATGTTAATAGAGCTTTATAGCATTGCACGCTATTACACTAGGAATGTTTTCTTCCCTATATAGGCGAAAATAAATGTATATAGCAGTAGCCACGTTTGTAAATTGTTATATTCTGTTTCGATTTCAAAAGAATTCAGATGAACACTGTCAAAACAGCTTTTTGTTTATTACCTGTGATGATAGTGAGTTCTCCTAGTACGCACGGGGCTGGTTTGTGTGATAGTGACATTCTTGGTATTGCTCGGAGACAGTTTGCTGACACTCGCCACGGTGTTGTTGCCATTGCTACTAATCGGTTCTAGAGTAGCGGCCATCTAAAATTCAACGTTATATTTCATTAAAAACACAACGATTACATAATTAAAAACTTTACCATTAAGTTTTTTAAAAGAGCTAATTATCAGAATCGATAAAAATATCTTTGTGTTTACTTATTGAAAAATCAAGCATCAACCTATGACTCATAAAAGTAGCGTTATATCAAAAAACCATACGTTCGTAACTGTTTTAGTAATAGAATAATAAACGTTGTCTTGCCGCTAAACACTATTTAAAAATAGGGGTTAGTGGTAAAAGGGTGAAAATTTAGGGTTGTATGTATTTTTCAACGCCATATCATAATAAAATATAAAAATAAATAACTTATCTAAAGATTAAAAAAAATTAGGGGTGGACTACCCTTAACATTTAGGGGGATGAAAAACAGATGTTGTTCGATTCTCAGACCTACCCAAAATGTACACAAAATTTCATGAGAATCGGTCAAGCCGTTTCGGAGGAGTTTAACTACAAACACCGCGACACGAGAATTTCATATATTAGATAGATATAATTATATATACGGTCGAATTGAGTAACCTCCTCCTTTTTTGAAGTCGGTTAAAAATAAAATAAATCGTTCATTATTAAAGTAAAACTTGTTTACGTACGCTTGACTTGGAGAGCAAGCTCATGAAAGCGTGACGAGAGCATAACAAAAAATGTGATCGGGCGAGGCGAACGAAATTTGAGAAGGAGATATAAGTTAGTGAAGATAGAAAGAAAGAGAGTTACGTTTCGTAAGTTTTACTTCTGTCGTGTGGTCTAAAGCACACTTGTTTTTTTTTTACTATATACCGAATCGATCTTTATGAAATAATCGAATGCAATGAAAAATTAGAAACGACATTTTTTTTACTCAGTTCGATAATAAAAGACAATGGCAGAGGTCGGGTTAAGCTTCCGTCCTCGATAAGCACAATGAACTCCCGTATACGGCCGGGGATAAACTTTGTTAGACAGACACTGTTTTAGAATAAAATAAGAATAGGTACTTCACAACCGACCAGACATCCGTTTTCAGTTTTTGCAGATTCACTATAAGTAGGGAGATTTCGTATAGTAATAATAAGTGCAACAGACCTTTAGAATATTTTTTGTCTTGATTCTAAACTATGCACATACAGACTATTAACAGAGTGATAAGCTGTGTATCCCGCCGCGTTGGCGCAATGGTCACAGCCATGGATTGTACCTATTGCGCTGGCGGTTGCAGGTTCGATCCCCAGACACGACAAACATTCGTATTGGCCATACAGGTGTTTGCCGTGGCCTGGGTGTTTGTGCAGTCCTTGTGGGTCTCCCCACCGCGTCTCGGAGAGCACGTTAAGCCGTCGGTCTCGGTTGTTATCATGTACACCTGATAGCGATCGTTACTCGTAGTAGGGAATATATCCGCCAACATTGGAGCAGCGTGGTAGATTAAGCTCTGATCCTTCTCCTGCATGGGGAAAGAGGCCTATGCCCAGTAGTGGGATATTACAGACTGAAGCGAAGCTGTGTATCTACGCTATTATTCTGATTGATACCATTCACAGAATGTGATAAATATGCTAATAATACTACCACACATATACATAAAAAAATATAATATAATTAAACTATTGACCAAAATTAACCAACCGAATATGGTTCTTGAAAAATATGCATTTGAAACTACCTGCGGCACAGCTTGACTTGTTTGCGTTGCTGTCTCTCGTCTTTTTTGAGGGTCAGTGTTTTGCTTTAAAGTTTGTAACTTTGCTAGGGGGATAATATCACAATCTGTAGGTCTGTGCCACACAGTACTCTGAAAGAGAAAAATATTTTATCATATCGAGTTTTAATTTACAAAGTATGCCAATAACGTAACAAACCTACCTGTGTTGAAGCATTATAGTAATAAAATCTATGAGTATTTATGTCGAATAATTCCCACCATTGTGATGAATCTGTACGTTTCACCTTTACACCCTGGAAAAAAAACTGAACTGTATACCATTGTAAATTCTTCCATAAATTATATACATAAAAACATACAGTAAAATTTGCAATTGCAATTAATTTAACAACAAATCTATACATATAATAAAATGATAGGAAAGTCAAAACTGTACATTAAATATTTTTTTAAAAGAATATTTGGGGTGTGATCTAAAATCGATACCGAAGCCAAAAATATGGTTTTTAGAATTTTTGTCTGTTTGTCTGTATGTATGTCCAGAATAAACTCAAAAAGTACTGCATGGATTTACTTCAAATTTGGCACGAATATTATTAAGAACTCAGGTCAACATATAGGCTACAAATTATCACGCTATCACCTACGGGGAACAAGCAGTGAACCTTTATTTCTTCAACGCATTCTGTAACAACGTGTAATCTAATGACGCATATTTGAATGTTGTTATTATGTTAATAACCATGCTATAAGCTAGCTTCACACTATAAATAAAGACATTCTGTAGTATATTTAGTATCAGCATTGCACCCGTGCGAAGTCGGTGCGGGTCGCTAGTAATATAAATAAATATAACTTCATAATCATAATACTGTATATTATCCTATATCTAAAGGTTGTCTGGAAGAGATCGCTACTAAGCGATAAGACCGCCTTTGTACATTACTATCTCTATGTGTAAATAACTGTTTTATGTAAGGTTTTTTTTTTCCGAGTGGTGTGCAATAAAGTATATTCTATCTACTGTAATTACATCATAAAAAAACAAATCTAATAATATACAACAATATCAAAATTTAATTTTAGTGTTTATATACTATTTAATTTATTATCATTTATGATAGTATGCTGTACATTGATTTTAAATTAATTTCATTCTTTTCCCATTAAAAGTCTACACTATCCAGAAAATAAAAATAGGCTATGCAAAATTAAATATTGATCTTGAATTGAGAGAGATAGTTCCTAGCTTTATTTATAAATTTAAGCTCATCTTAATATACAAGCTAGTCACTCTTGCTAGGTACTTCTGCATAATCATCCAGTGAGCGCGTAAGCACGGCTATAATTTAAATAAATAATATTCTATTATTCAATATGCAGTTCTTTAGTTGTATTCATCAGTTAGAAATAATTTACCTTAAAAAGACTTGTTTATGTGCTCACAAAAGGTATCCTATCAAAGTATCTTGGCTATTTAAACAAAGTCAAATTTTAAAAGGGCTAACAAATTTTTTTTCACACGGAACGTGATGTATTACACCTACAGAACTCTGCAATTGAAGGAACGTAGTTAGGAGTCGAACACTATGTATATTATGCATAAGCAGAGTAGCATAGTTGAAGTAGACACAATTTTCCAATTTTATCAATAATTATACAACCACCATTTTTTTTAAGATATCAAGGTATTCAATATACTATTATTGCTTTCATTATTTTAATATCTTTGACATTATAAAAGACTGATGATGATGATTTTGATTATAAGAGGTTTAAATAATAATAATAAATTACTTGTCACTAAAATAACTAAAATGAATAATATTTTTTTTAATATTGAATAATAAAAATAAGTACAAAAAAGTAATAAGAATTACGGCCTTAATTCAGAAAGATGTCTATTATTCATATAATACTGTTGTTAAAACATTTTAGGCAGCTATCAACAAGAAAACCAACAGTAATCAGATTAGTTGCCCTTATTTGGCTTAGTGTATGTTCTGAGGTATTTCAGATTTAATAAATTGATAATTGAAACAATATTCAAAATTAGAAAACTGCCATTCTATTGCCTATATTTTTTTGCCAAGACACCAATGTTGATAGCCAATTTCAAGAGAATTCAATTTAGATAAATTCAATGTTTCTTATAATGGCTTATAATTAGCATCAACTATACGAATATTATTTCACGTTGTATATGGGATAGAGACAATACATTTCTTGATGAGTGCACTAATATTACATTGTCATTAGATATACCATTGACATGGTTAATAAGTAATAAGAAAAATCAAAACCTACTTAGGTTCATGTCTCCAATATAAGACTAAAATCAATTAATATAATTTAATTAATGATTTAATATTTAAAAAAAAATGTTTTTACATCAAATGTCGACTACAAGATTTAATACTTAATTAATGTATTTTAACACATTATACACAATAAATGAATCAAATACACAACAAATTAATCAAAAATAGCAAAATCTGCAATACACTTGCGCATTTAGTTTTAACTTTTATAAAAATTAATTTTTCCTTATAATTTTTATATTTACATGTAAGTGTTGTATATAATTTTAAAGGTATTTACATAAAATTGAGATATTGTTGTTATTTTAAAAAATTAAAATATTTATAATAAAGGGCAGAGCGACATTTTTCTACAATCAATATGGTGGTGACTGCAGAGTACCAAAATTACACGGGTGTCATCTAGTAAGTTTGATGTATAATTTTATAAATGGTTTTTTATCCATATAAATATAACGTTGTTAACATACTCTTTCCAGTAATAACTTTACTTTTAGAAAAATTTTAGATTTTTTTTCTCCTATTCACATTTAAAACTACATTGATTCTAAAGCCCTTCTCAATAGCGTCAGCATAGACATAGAACGAAGAACATTTGTCATATTACTATAAGACAAAAGACTAATAAGAAAACATTTTTTCCGGAATTTATAAAGTAATATACACAAGTAAATGTTAGTTAAATAATATAGCACTTGTGAAAGGGTCGTTGTAATTTCGGAAAACGTATTATTAACTTATACCTCAGGAGGATCCCATACACACTCGCCAGTTGTTAGGTTAGCATACATATGCTCCTTTGTCTTCGGTTCTATAATCTCCACCCATTCGACCCTAGAATAAAACATCACTTTGTTTTAATTTATCACAGCAATCAACCGTACACTAACAAACTAATTCAGGGCGTGACATTAGCGATTTCCGCGTACTTTATTGATTTTGCAACTTTCAACTAAATTTCGAAAACAATTTTATATCAGCGTCAACTTAAAAAAGAGCACATTTAACGCTTTACCTTTCTGACGACATTTTATGTATTTTATTTGGTTCCTCCTAAATAATGCTAAAGCATTTTTTACAATTTATTCTAAAATCCGAACGAAAGAAGTTAGAAACCATCCATGTTGAGTGTTTACTTCATCCCACAGATGCAAAAATATATCAGTGCAGAAACCAATCAAGCGCTTATGTCAGTTTACAGCTGTGTCACTTCTAGGAACATATATCAGCTGTATCTCTTATCTACTACTGTAGATAGTTACCTACTACCTAGTACCATGCTAGTACCTATTCAAAAAAGAATTTACGATGTTCCTATTCTAGCAAAGTATTTTTTTAAAAAATAATCAGATTAGGACTGTTGATAAAATATCGATATATCGAAATATCGATATTATTATTTAGAAATATCGATATTTATTAATAATATATCGATAGTTCGATATTGAAATTCAAATATCGACACTCGATATTTTGAAGTAAAACTTCTCTACACAAGCTTGTCTTGGGGAGTAAACTGGGAAATACGTGATGAGAGTGTTACGAAAAGTGACATCAGGTGAGGCGAACGGAAGTTGAGAGGGACACATAAGTTAGTGAAAGTAAAAAGAGAGAGACTTATGTTTCGTAACGCTTCAGTCGTGTAGTCTAAAACTTACTCGTTTTTCTGACTTCCAAAAAAGGAGGAGGTTCTCAATGCGACTGTATTTTTTATTTTATATATTTTTTTTTTTGTCTTTATTTAGGTGGACCGATTTCGACAAAAAAAATTTTAATCGAAAGGTGGTGTTTGTCATTTTACTCCACTTAAATTTATTTGAGATCTAACAACCACTTTTCGAGCTATATCTAATAATGCGTTTTTACTTGATTTTTTTTTGTCGACCTATGTTGTATTATACCGCATAGCCTTTTACTGGGTGTACCGATTTTGATGATTTATAATTTAATCGAAAGCTGACATTTATCTACTATTATATAAGCTGACATGACATTATGTATATATATTTAGTGCTGTGTGGCTACGGCACTAAAGAATTTAGCCACCCCCTCTCTTCCCGTGGGCGTCGTAAGAGGCGACTAAGGGATAACAAGGTTCCACAACCACCTTGGAACTTAAGAAGCCGACCGATGGCGGGATAACCATCCAACTGCTGGCTTTGAAATACACAGGCCGAAGACGGGCAGCAGCGTCTTCGGTGCGACAAAGCCAGTACTGCGGTCACCAACCCGCCTGCCCAGCGTGGTGACTATGGGCAAAACACATGAGTTCACGTTATTTTTGGCGTAAACTTGTGGAGGCCTATGTCCAGCAGTGGACTGTATAGGCTGTAATGAAAATGATGATAACATTTATCATGTGGTCACATTTAGATTTCATTAAGATCTGATAACAACTTTTTGAGTAATCTTTGATAACGCGTATTTACTTGATTATTTTTTCATCTACCTAAGTTGTATTACTTGTCAATGTAATTGAAGTCGGTCTTTTTTAAGTAACTATTTTTTTTTTCTCGTCAATTATCTAAACTAGAACATCATAAATTTAATCTACTGAACTTTATTTACACTACATTATTTTTTCCTCTTTTAGTTTATTTATTTACGTACTAGCTTTTACCCGCGGCTTCGCTCAAACTGAAGCCATTAAATAAGTACAGAGATTTTTTTATCTTTCATAAAATATATATTATTTTTTTTAATAAAAAGTATCCTATATACCTCCAAGAATATATGTACAAAGTTTCATGATGATAAATTAAATAGGTTTCGGGTGAAAGCGTAACAAACAAACACATTCGCATTTATATTATTAGTGGTAATTATCCTAAAACGAAATGTAATTTTCGTAGACACTTCGCCACGCAGAGAAAAGGAAACAACTTCATCATTATGGGACAGACATGAAGATATGCTCTTGAAAAATTTGTGTAATGCCAATGAATTTTTGTCACAAATTTTGTTACAATGTCTGCTGAATTAAAGCAGTATTTAGATCAACTGAATATTTCAAGGTCATTAAATACACTAAAATTTTGGATTGATAGTAAACATTTCACTTTTGTGCTATCAGAAATAGCTGTTAAATATTTAATTTCTTCCACTATATCTATAGTATCTGAACGAATTGCTTCTATAATCAATCTTTTAGTGCCTAATAATCGTAATGGTCAGACAATTGAACATGTAAAACAACGAGTATTTTTTAAACTCTTACTGAATATTTATACTCATTATTGTTTTATTAAAATTGAAAAATAATTCCGTAAAATCTTACATTTTATAATTTATTTAACAAATATACTGAATTATAAGCTGTGTAAATTATTTTTGAGCCAAATTACGATTGTTTTTAAAAAAAAAAACAAAGCCGATGAAATCAAATCGAAAAAATATCGATATATCAAAATATCGATATTTTTTTTCGATATATCAAACTCCAATATTAATATATTTCAAAATATCGGTATATCGAGAATCCGATATTTTCAAAAATATCAACAGCCCTTATTCAGATGCGCAAAATAATTACTTTAAGTGACTTTATCTTATATGCTTGAATATGTTTAGAGATGAATGTTAAACAAGTTAGTGATATAAAAACTGCCATGAACATAACTTTAAAAAAAATTAAAATATTGTAACATTTATAAATGAATATTACAACATTTTCAATTTTTTTTTTTTTTTTTTTACATTTATAACCCTGTGTAGCTACGGTAGTAAAGAATATAGCCAGCCCCTCTCTTCCCGTGGATGCCGTAAGAGGTGACTAAGGGATAACACAGTTCCACTACCACCTTGGAACTTATAAAGTCGACTGATGGCGAGATAACCATCCAACTGCTAGCTATGAAATACACAGGCCGAAGACGGGCAGCAATGTCTTCGGTGCAACAAAGTCAGCTCTGCTGTCACCAATCCACCTGCCCAGCGTGGTGACTATGAGCAAAACACATGAGTTCGCGCTGTTTTTGGCGTGAACTTGTGGAGGCCTATGTCCAGCAGTGGACTGTGATAGGCTGAAATGATGATGAACATTTACAAAAAATGCAAATAATTTGGAATTATAATCATATTTATCAATAATTATAAACTTGGTAACTTTTTTTTTTTTGACTTTTACCTAAAATACTCATATTCAATTATATTTCTCACCTCAAAGATAAAATGTAAAAAAAAATCTCATAAATATAGTAGAATTTGATACCAAAAAAGAATAATGAATCAAAAAGATTACAGTCAGATTTTATTATCCGTCAAATAACGTTATCCCCAAGTGGTAAAACATATCAGAACTATATAGTGGTGTTAAAAATGTGTTACATATTTTCAACTATTATGATCATGGAGCATAGAGAGATCTCTTTATGCTTGCCTTCGCCATCAGCGAGGTCTACAATGATATCTATAGCTCAAGCCCAATAATCCGTTCCCTGCACGTGGAAAGCTTCACGGGTGCGCGAATCTCTGCAAGAAGAACTGGACCCTATACCTGCAGCGTCACGCAGACGACGTCTTTCAATTCGTAGAATATTACGTCTACGTTCTTCCTCCGCATATCCCAATAGGAAAGCGCGCGCCATAATTATCACAAATATACTTAAAACGAAGAAAAACACTTAAAAGAACACAAAAAACAATTCCACACAATGTAAACCTATGTATCTTAACTTTCCGCGTTAGCAAGTACCCAAACTGTGTGTAGTATGTACTAAAATTATTAGTGATAATCACCTTCAATGTGTAAAAACACTGCTCTTGAGCAGTGTCTTTCAAAAATCTTTAGATAGTGTCAGTGACTATCAATTTGATGTCAACTACGCTTACAGAATCGCAACTTAAACTTTACCGATACAGAAACAGTTGTCAAAATATGTTACGGTGACTATCAACGAGCCTCGGTGCTTATGACGTCATCCCAGTCACTGACGTTAGCCAATACGAAACTAGCTGTTTGACAGTTCATCGTTGAGCATTATGCCAAGTGATCTTCACTATGAACTGTCAATTGAGATACGCAATAGGTCTTCTGTCATCACGCAACAGAAGAAGTTGCTGATGGACCATGGATACGGGAAAGGGGAGGGATCGCGTATCTTGATTTAAGAGTGTCATCATCATCCAGCCTCCCATTCCTCGTCGTTTTCTCGCGCGCTCTGTTTTATATTCATTTACAGATAAAACGGACCATATGTTGCAATAAAAGTAGAATACATAATTCATTTAAAATATAATATAGTTTAAAAAAAATATCGACTTCGATATTCAAAAATAAATTTCGATATATCGATATTTGGTGCCCTTCCCTAGTATAATCTATGCTAGTGACCATACGTGTACACCAAAGAGTATATAACTGTAAGTATTTGTATTACTATACTCTGTGTATATAACTATACATGATACATGGTAAAGGACGGAAAAAAAAGCGCGGGAACTTTGAAGTGAAAAGGCGGTCTTTTTTTTTCAAAAATATTTTATTTATTTTATAATTCATTCACTGGAGTTTTTTATAAATAAATACTTATAAATTAATCAAGAGATGGGGAGAAGTAAGAAAAGGAAAAAGAAGGAGGAAGATAACGCTGAGGACGACTCGTTGAGCTCCGACTCCGAGTCCATAAAATCTGTTGAGCTAACAGACGCCGAAAGGTATGCCCCGTTTCGGGTAGCCGATTACGTGCGGCACTACCCTGAGAACGGGGGTAATTTTGACTATATTGTATTCCTGGAGAGTACAGAGGCTGACAAGCCAATCGGAACAAGAGACATGATGACACTCGCTAATAGCATAAAAAAATATAATAAAGGCGTGAAACAACTAAAACGCATTAATAAAAGTAAAGTTGGAGTTATCTTTGATAGACCTGCTTTTGCTAACGCGGTCTTAGGCAACAAAAAATATCTTGATGGGTACAAACTTAAAGCTTCCCTTCCGGCTGCCGCTACAGAGGTCACTGGGGTAATTTCTCATGTGCCTATAGAATTATCCAATAAAGAAATATATTCAGCTCTAACTAGCACGAAAAATATTATATCTATACGTAGATTTATGCGACGTGTAAGAGAAAATGGAGAAATAAAATTAATCCCCACAAAAACAATTTCTATAACCTTTTCCTGTCCCAATTTACCAGATAGTGTGGACCTCAACAGCTGGCGGTTCGAAGTACGGCAGTACATCCCGCCAGTAAAGCAGTGTCTAAAGTGTTTAAGGTATGGTCATATCGCAAAATTCTGTAAAAATTCACAAAGATGCAGCATTTGTGGCGAAGGTCACAATTTTAAAGATTGTCAGACTCCTTATACTGCAGCCAGTTGCTGTCACTGCTCTGGCAATCACATTGCCATATCCCCTGCATGCCCTGTTAAAAAAGAAAAAATCCAGCTTAACAGAGATAAATTTCAGAAAAAAAGCTTTGTTGATGTTTTAAACAGCTCTCACTTTCCATCATTAAACAAAACTGATCAGTTCTTATCTCTTTTAAATTCCGAAATAATACTCAAATCTATTACAGAAGCTTTAGTAAAACTTATAACACTAAACAAAAATAATGAAATACCTATCTCTTCCCAAAATATTAAAAATGTCCTGCAAGATACATTAAAAAAGGTTACTAATAAATAATTTGTACTTTATGGATACTTTAAATATTGTGCAATGGAATGCTCAGAGTATTCTACACAATCAACATATTTTTAATTATTTCCTTTTGGACAAAAATATTCACATTGCGTTAATTTGTGAGACTTGGTTAAAGCCTTGTCAAAAATTTAAGATACGTCATTACAATGTAATTCGTCTTGATTCAGGAAACACCCACAATGGCGTAGCCATATTAATACATAGCTCTATTTCTTATTCTAAAATTGATACTTTTTATGATGACTCCATTCAAAATGTTGTTGTTCGTATAAAATACTCTAGCAACAAAGAACTTACTATCATAAGCTTTTACAGTCCAACTAATTGCAATCCTGCTTTTTCCAAATCTAAACTAGACAGGTTAATTAAAAGTTTACCAGAACCAATCTTCCTAGCAGGAGATTTTAATGGCCTAAACTCAGCCTGGGGCTGTTCTACTTCTAATTGTCGAGGCAAAGACATTTTAGAGTCTATCAATAACAATAATTTGGTTATACTTAATGACGGAAGTATGACCACTGTTGGTTCGCACATATGGAGACAGAATGCTCTTGACTTAACCATAGTATCACCTTCATTGGCTCTAGAGTGTGACTGGTCAGTACATGACGATCCCTTAGGCAGCTACCACTTTCCTGTAATCACAAAAATTTTACTTAATAACAATCATTACAATGCCACTCCTATTCCCAATAGTAGCTCACTACCCTGCTTCCCTAACCTGAACAACGTTGATTGGAACATTTATAATTTAAATGTCCAACTATTGCTCACTGAATTTTCTCTTGATACACAAGACCCCCTTCATAACTACACAAAATTTACAGATATTTTACACTCAGCACTGTGGAAATCATCTTCTATTTCTAAGCACTCTTTGGTTAATACAGCTTCATCTTCATGCTCTCCTTCTAACTTAAATAAAAAAAAAAAACTTCTTCCTTGGTGGAATTTCAATTGCACCAAAGCCGTATTAAATAGCAAAAACGCTTATTTGACTTTTAAATCTGATCCCACTGAGGCTAATTACATTAATTTTAAAAGACTACAAGCCACCAAAAAATATATTATCAGAAATGAGAGAAGAAACAGTTGGATAAAACTTTGTGAACAATTTAACAGATCGACTCCTATATCAGTCATTTGGACGTATATGCGAAAATTTAACAAAAGCTATTCTCCACCTTCCCATAACAACTCTGACTATTCTTGGATCTTTGATTTTCTCAAAAAATATACTCCAGATACTGTAGAGCCAGCCTTTAATCTTAATTCTTTCTGCCATATTCTTCCTAATCAAAATTTTATTATAAAATCTTTTACCATTGTCGAATTAAATTCTGCTATTTCATCCAGAAAAGACTCTACACCTGGCCTTGACTACATTTCATATAAAATGCTTAAACACCTGTCTTCTCAATCTAAACTAATTTTATTAAATATCCTGAATCTTCTTTGGGAGCATAATCTTATTCCTATGGATTGGAAGGTTGATTGTTTAGTACCTATCTTAAAACCCAACAAGGACAAGTTTAACTTTGATTCATATAGACCTATAGCATTGACTTCTTGCATGGGAAAAATATTTGAACAACTTTTAAAACAAAGATTGGAACATTTCATAGAGTCTAATCATATTTTACCTTCTAATCAGTTTGGTTTTAGAAGAGGCAGGTCTTCAAGGGAGAGCATTGCTCACTTACATCTTGATATTTATAATGCTATACAATCAAAGCAAGCTCTCGCTGGAGTTTTCTTCGATGTAGTTGGAGCCTTTAATAATGTTAACCATCATATTCTATCCACGGAATTAGCTGCGATTGGTTTACCTGTAAAAGTTATACAATGGATTTTTAATTTTTTGCACAGTAGGAAGGTATTTGTTAAGTATAATAATAGACTTATTGGTCCAAGGATTTCTCATAAAGGTACATGTCAAGGTAGCATTTTGAGTCCATTGATTTTCACACTTTATATACATAGATTAAACTTAATTCTAGGCTCTCATATATACAATTTACAGTTTGCTGATGATTTGGTAGTCTATTGTTCTAGTAATAATATAACTACCCTAAATCTTAAGTTAAACAAAGCTTTAGTTAAATTAAATTCTTATTTTAATTATCTTGCATTGGACATTAGCTTTGAAAAGTCTAAAGTCATAGTTTTTAATAAAGTAGGGTCTGAAAGAATTAAAATAAACTATAATAATATATCTCTTCTTATCACAAATGAAGTTAAATTTTTAGGTGTTATATTCATGAATAACTTATCATGGAACAAATATGTAGACCACATAGTTGATAGAGCTCTTAAGGCTCTTAATATTTTAAAGTCTCTTGCAAAAACATATTGGGGTTCTGATCCAAAAATCCTTCTTACCCTATATAAATCTCTTGTACGCAGTCATTTTGAATATGGATTTCTATGTTTTTCTGCTAATGACAAGTTGGTTAACAAATTAAATATTATTCAAAATCACAGCCTGAGACTTATCACTGGCGCCATGAAAACAACCCCAATTAATTCGTTACAGGTCGAGTGCAACATTTCCCCTTTACACCTTAGATTTAAATATTTGAAATACTGTTTTTTGCTAAAACTGTTTTCCATTAGTAATCATCCTCTAATTAAAAAGCTTAATTACTTACATAGTAAATATCCTGTAAATGCTCCATTAACTTCTAATAACCCATTTATTCTCTTCGAATATTCATTCATGTTAAATCTAAATAACCAACACAAAATACACAGTTCTAGCAATTGGATGTGTTACGAAAAGGAGTTTGACTGTCTTATTAATCAAATCGATATTATTATTGACCATAAGCTAAAAGAGCGCCAGGAAGTTTACAACCTCATAGCACAATACTCTGATAAGTTCAAACAAGTTTACACAGATGGATCAAAAAATGATATAAATGTTTCCATGGCCTATTATGTACCTCATCTGAAGTTTGGCCAAGGCGTCAGATTGAAAAAGGAGATATCAATATTTACAGCTGAAGCTCTAGCAATTACTGCTGCCCTAGAATTCATTAAAAAACAAACTAATCAATATTGGCTGATCATTACTGACAGTATGAGCGTTCTAAAGGCTTTAGATAATTATCAATTCAGTGCTAATACAAACTTCATCATTTTAGAAATAAGACATCTCCTTTATCAACTATCCAGAAGAAACTACAACATCAAATTATTGTGGACACCTTCACATATAGGAGTAAGGGGAAATGAACATGTGGACTTTCTGGCACGTTCAATTGTTGACAGTGACAGCGGCAGCCCTGTTGATGAGAATGTTGCCGTACCATACACTGATCTATTAGTTGCTATTAAATCAAAAATCCTATCTGATTGGCGTGATCTTTGGCGACAAACCTTGTTAAGAAAAGGATCTTGGTATGCTCAGATAAATCAAGATATTGGAAAAAGTCCTTGGTTTACTAAATCGCATCAACATAGAAGCAGAAAATATTATACAATACTATGCCGCTTGAGATTTGGACATTGCAGATTTAATGCACATTTGAATCGTATGCGTATCATTTCATCGCCCGTTTGCCCACATTGCACCAACAACTCTACACAGTCTTTAGATCACATATTTTTTGAATGCTCCGCTTTTAATCTGGAACGCCTCTTATTTATAGCCAACTTGTTATCAACTTCTGGACCAAAAAACGTCCCGCGCAATACACAAGATTTATTGACTAATTTGGATAACTATACTAGTATATTTGAATTTATTTGCAATACTATCAATGATATTTGAAACAGGATCAGGACCTTCATTCATCGGATGTGAAATTTTATTTTGATATTTCAGGCTTCGGCCTATTACAGACTTGGTTTCGACCTCGCCTATCACTTATAGACAAAGAAGAGTAGACGAAAATATGAAATTTCAGACTTGGTTTCGGCCTTACTCTACCAGTCATCGAATCAGAAGAACAATAAAGTTACTTCAGACTTGGCTCCGGCCTTTTGATATATCAGAACGAAACTTACAAATTCAGACTAGGCTGTATGGATTATAGTCCTTTGCCTTTCCCTATTGGGGATAAATTTTAAAACAACATGGTAAAGGACGGTCCGTCTTTTTAATTGAAATTATTTACTTTCCTTGAAGGAATCCTTTTTGTATTTAAAAGTAAATACAATATTTTAGTAAGTACGGCATTTTAAAATATATTTAAAGTATTATTGTAATCGCAGACAGGTATCTATTCTAATATTAAAACCAATGTTGCGTACCCTGACTATTAACCTGTCAAATAGCCGGCTTATTAAAAATGCTGATTCATTTATTGGTAAATACAAAAAGCTTTCATCAGGAGTTCCTTTATTAAACAGCGTTCATCCGGTAAAATCAGTTAATGGTCAGTATCGCTATTTAACAATATTAGTGCTTCAATCTCTAGTTTATATAAACATGTCTACAATTTAGGTAATACAATAAATTCTATATATATTTACTTGGTTTAAAGATAAAAGTATAAGTATATATATACAAGTATTCGTCTTTTACAACATTGAAATCTATTTATTGCCATTTCAGCTATGGAAGATAAGTCAATTTATGTCTTACCTAACAATCAAAGATTTGTCGAACTTGACAGTTCACAGGCATTTGAAAACTTGACTAAACAGGAGAAACTATATGCTCATTACTTAAGTAAGGTGAGTACTAATATTATTAAGAAATTTTCTTACAATACAATACTTTCTTTAATAACAATAAAGTATTTTTCTTGTAGGCAGCGTGGAATGGTGGACTAATTGTACTTTTGCAAACAAGCCCTGAATCACCAAAAATATTTTCTTTATTACATAGAATTTTTCTAGCTGAGCCCCTGGATGATCTAAAGAAGTCAGCAATTGAAGCTGGAGTATCAGAAGAAGATTATCGGGTAATTATAAACAAATATTTTAAAAAATTGTTGTTCATATTTTTAATCTGATCTTCTAATAGCCTACTAATTTTAATTAGCATGAAATTTCTCTGGGCTATTTTATACATAATCGGGATCTAACTTATGGGGGTTGGGGGTAGAGGGGTAGGGGGGGGGGTTGTGTGCTAGAATATAGGTATAAAAATTCGAAAATACCCAAAACCGAATCGTAACATCTCACTGTCCACGTGGTCTTGGTCTGCCCTACCCCTAGTGTTTTTTTCAAGCCGGAGGGGCAGAGGGACGAAAATATAATTAGATCCCAATTGTCTATAGTTTACCCTTCTCTGATTAGTATAAAAAAATCTCGGTAATTATATACATCGCCGGCAAGAAATTTATGGGCTTGGGGGGAAAGGGGGGAGGGGAGGGAGTTTGGGTTTTTCACCCCCCCGATAACTATTTTCATGTAAACCTCGTTGTTACAGAGATATCGTGGTTGAAGTTTTGAGGTTCAATTTTTAAATCGAAAAAAATTAAGCTAAGAATAACGCTTTGCTCCGGCGCTGCGGGAAGTGCAGCTCTTCCGCCCTTGCTAGCGAGGGCTGCACTCCCTCCGCGTCTCCGGCTTAAAAAAAAAACACTGGGGGTAGGGCAGACCAAGACCACGTGGACAGTGGGGTGCTCCGATTCGGTTTTGGGTATTTTTCGAATTTCTATACCTATATTCTAGCACGTAATGTTACTAATTTTATTAGAATATTATGTCTGATGCGTTATTTTGTTTAAAAGTGTCTATTTGTCAGTCGTTAAAGGTCAGTTTGTATCGTATTTTGATCTTGCAATAAAGATCATTTTTACGTAAATTTGTTTAATTCAAAGTTTTAATTGAGTAACAACAAAAATGAATATATATTGTGCTTGCTGAAACAAAATGTTTTCACAATTAAATTGTTATATCGCCATTACTACAGACTGTTTTATCAATATAATTACAATTGGTAAAAAAGTAGTTCCAACTTCCTTTAATGCTAAGATAAGGATAGCATAAATATGCAATTACTTGTATAACTTTGGCTTCTATATTGTATATATTTTGTTCTATGCCTCCTTGTATTGAATTATGGTTTTTCTTACATAGTTGTCTTAAAAAACAT
Source organism: Melitaea cinxia (assembly GCF_905220565.1). Lineage (NCBI taxonomy): Eukaryota > Metazoa > Arthropoda > Insecta > Lepidoptera > Nymphalidae > Melitaea > Melitaea cinxia. Next base: position 12,669,035 of record NC_059399.1, read on the forward strand.
ATAAAGCAGTCAATAGAACTTACCTTAAGTGAAGTTCTATCATAATTACGAGTATAACATAACAATACACTTTATTGTACACCAAAACAGAAATAATACACACATATTATGGACTTAAACAGAGTATCATCAGGTACAAAGGGCGGCCTTATCGCTGAAAAGCGATTTCTTCCAGGCAACCTAGGGTAGAGGAGATAGTATTGTGTCAGTGTAGGTGTACAAATTGAGACATAAATGTTTGAATATATTTACTTATTTACATACATACACACATACATACATACATACATACATACACATATACATACATATATACATAAATATACATATACATGAACATATACATACGCATACGCAAACACATACATACATACATACATATATATAATTTATTCACGTTGAATATCAAGAAAATGCTTCCTGACAGCCGTTTTAAAAAATAGTATGAGTATATTTAGGGTTTTGTACTTCTATATTAGACCACAAAGTGATAACCCTTCAAGTTACCCCCCCAGTATTACTCTGCAATGAGGAATAATTGTTGTTCAACGAAGAAGTGTTTGACAGAATACACACATGTTATAGGAATATTAAAGTCTTTGTGTAATAATAAAGTGATAACCCCTCAAGGTACCCGTAGTATTGTTTTTGTCATACATGCCACAGGAATTTTCGTTTAAATGAAAAGTTTTCATCTAACTGAATGCCTTGCGGTCATTTTATGGTGGTGAGGGGTTTCATATGTCTAATCCTTGTGAAATCCTTTGTCGATCCGTATGCCTTGCATACCTTAATCTTCAGTTAAGTCTTTTTATCTTTCTTGAATTTTCACTGTAATCATCAACTTTTCTATTTTCAAAGTCAGTGTAGATGGCGACACTGACCTGCATACTACATGACTGTGGTCTAATATAGAAGTACAAAACCTGAAACATAATGGATAATAACAATACTTCATATTTCTTGCTTATTGATATAAATTTTTGTTAGTTACACGAAATAACATAATTATTAGTATTGATTTATTTGTATTAATTGTTTTAAGTAACTTATTATGTGTATTTCTTTTCTCACAGGCATTTCTAATTTATGCTGGTGGTCTTTTTGCAAACAGCGGAAACTATAAAGGATTCGGAGACACTAAATTTATTCCAAATCTACCTAAAGAGTCATTTGAATCAATCGTAAAAGCCTCTAAAGCTTATGAAAATGATAGCACACATATTTCGAAATTATGGGAAAACACAAAAGATGCTATGTATAACATTGCTCCGAGATTAACTAGTCTTGGCTTATCAGATAAAGTAAGTGAAGACAGTTTAATCTGTTAAACAGTCACAGTTTCAATAAAAATATTAAATAAAACAATTGGATATTTTGCGTGAAGTTTAAATGATACAAATGTTTTGTTTACTTAGGGTGTAACAACATATTTCTCAAGCAACTGTACTGAAGCAGATTCCAATTTGGTTAACGATTGGATGAAAACAAAGCGCCTTGAAGCTTATATCTGTCGAACATTTAAAACTGTCGCTGATGATGGATGTGAGTGAAATTAATAACATTAATTATTTAATTATCATATAGCTATATTTTCATTAGATAACAAAAATATCATCTAAATAATTGTGTTTACTCGCAAACGAAAAAAAACCGACTTCAATTACATCGTGAAGTAATACAACGTAAGTAGACGAAAAAAATAGTCAAGTAAAAACGCGCTATCAAAGATCACAAAAAGTAGTCATCAGATCTCGAATTTAAATAGTACAAGACAAGCATTCACTTTCAATTAAAGTAAGAATCATCAAAATCGATAAACCCAGTAAAAAGTTATGCAGTATAATTCAACGTAGGTCGACGAAAAAATAGTCAAGTAAATATGCATTATGCATTATATCTAAAACTCTAAAAATACTTGTCGAATCTTAATTAAATTTAAACGGGAACAATTGACACGCAAAATCTTTCAATTAAAACAAATTTCATCGAAATCGGTCGATCCAGTCAAAAGTTCTGATGTAACATCCATTAAAAAAATTACAATCAAATTGAGAACCGCCTACTTTTTTGAAAGTCGGTTAAAAAGAGGTTAAGTAGTATCGATCTCTGCTCTGCCATATTTTTTTTTTTCATGAGTATATCGATTTTATTAATTTTTATTTTATCCAAACCACGTCCTGATAATAACGATCGAAAATAAAAATTCTAATTTGGAGTAGTAATTCAGAAATTAGGCTTGTATATACATTTCGTTGATACATTATTATTTATATGGATTTGTAAAACAATATATTAAACATTTTTTTAGTACCCTTATACACAATCCACTTGGCCAGTGTCGAGAAGAGTGCTAAACCTCCACTAACAATGGAAATAGAAAAGTACAAAAATGCATATTTCCAAGTGACACGAGGTGATTATTCTCCTCTACTCAGCCTCGTAAATGAGAACTTAAGCAAGGCTATTGAGTACGCTGCCAACGACAATGAGAAAAATATGCTTAAACATTACATAAACAGCTTTAGAGAGGGTGATTTAGATGAACACAAAGAAGGCAGTCGCTACTGGATTAAGGACAAGGGACCGATAATTGAGACGTATGTTTAATAAAATTTAATTTTACTTTTTCATTTTCATAAAATATGTATAAAAAAAATATGTGAATTTATAATAAATAAATTCACATAATATTTTTTTTACCAAACCAAAGTAACCTAGTAAGATGGGGTAAGTCTCTGAAAAAATTTGCTATACTTGTTGTTAGGCAGTAAGTACTGCTAGGCACTTATTGGTAGGTTGCAAGGTACTGCTTAATAGGGGTTATTACTCACGTCGAAATGTAGTAAGTCTTTCAGTAGCTAGAGCCCAAACAGGATTGACCATAAATAAACGACAAATTAACTTTATAAAGGATGGCTCAACTGTCAACTCTAAAAGCAAGCCTTTCTCAATCATAGGTACGGAATCTGATTGGACTATTTTAATGGATACGTATGACAAGCACTATAAAATCCCAGAGGACGTTGGTGTTTCGTCATCCAGACCTGATATATTCCGCTTTTCTAGACACATTAAACATATAATACTAGTAGAGCTCACTGTACGGTGGGAAACCTACATTCCTAAAGACCACACAATAAAATTAAATTAATATTACGATCTAACAAACAAACTTAACAAAAATGATTATGTGGTTAATTTATACGTGGTAGAAGTAGGAGCGAGAGGTATACCAGCAAAATCTCTCTATAATCTCCTGAAAGACCTTGGCCAGTCGAGAACTGCAGTAAGTTTTATTTTAGAACAAGTATCTAAGGCTGCACTAACAGGTTCCTACCAAATTTGGCTAGGCAGGGCGGGAAACTCGAGCAGTGAAGGTGAGCGTTGATGCGCATCTCAAAGGGGGCCTCCTACACCTAGGCCGCAAGTCCTGGGAACTGCTCTGAGTTTCTCCTTCTGCCACACGATGGACCCGGCACCCGCACGGTGAATCCATGGAATGCTAAGAAGTTTGTCTCTCTTTCTCACTATAAACCAAGTGATTCTCATCATAAGTTGACTCATAAATTGACTTCGAAAATTAACTACTAAAACATACCTTTCGTTTCTCTTAATGTTGTTAAATTCCCATATATGGATAAGCTAAAGAATCTGGGAATATTTTTAGACTGAACATTGTTTTGGACTCACCAAATCAGTGAAGTGAGTAGAAAAATGTTTTTGTTTGAGCCTGTGCTCATTGAGGCGACTGCGTCACTTGCTGCCAATTTCCACTAAAGTTACTTTAGCGCACTTGCTTTCGATCCTGGACTACGCTGGCATCTGCTACCTTAATTTTACCGAAAATTAATTAGATAAACTTGAGCGTCTTCAAAATTTCGGGACTCTGTTTATATTTGGCTTACCTAAATACGACCATATCTCAGAATATCGTAAGAAACTCAACTGTTATCCATTTTATACTGCGTATTATTTCATCCGTCAACACCTACTTACCTTAAGGAAAAGTTTGAATTTCTTGGTGCTGGTAGTCAGGTTTTAAGGTCATCTAAAAACCTTAAATTGCAAATTCTTTACATAATAAAAACTTCTATAAAGACTTTGCAAGCTGTCTTGTTGTGGAATACATTACCGGTCGCCATTAGACGTAGAACAGAAAGCAGTGTCACTACAAACTGCGCCAACGCACAGTGGGACAGAACCGTGCGTACCGTCTCAAAAATAGCTTTTCGTAATGTTCTATATTGAATATTTTGTTAATGCATATGTCTAGCTGAATGTTCAATGCATATTATATAGCAGTTGAAATACACTATTTCTCATTTTTTGTATTAGAATAAGGCTTGCAAGTTGACGCTCAAAATTAAGTCAATTATGTAGAACACAATTCCACCAGTTTACATGGTCATATTTGCATTACTTTACCAGCAAATTTGTAAGTGTGTTATATGGTTAGAATGGTGATGAAGTACTCTATTTAAAAATAATTTAAGTGAACCATTATGTGAAACCTGGGGAGGTAAAGAATTTTTATTTCAGGACCTAATATTCTATCCTTATTAGAAACTTTGCATAGACTTTTGACAGTTAGCGGTGTCTGCCCATGTCGTAATTTTTATAGCATCGTATAGAGCAGCTAATGTAAAAGTCAGGGCAAAAAAAATTGAGTGCCCGAATCTGCCCCCCTTGAAATGAAACGAAAAATGGCTAATGGGGAGAAAATACAAAATATTCCAAAAATTATTTTAGTTCTGATTAATGAGATTTTTGGATATTTAGATCACTTTTGACCCTTTTTTTTTAAACAATATTATCTATTTACTCAATCTTTAGGTAAAGTGGGAGTTTTGGGTAATGTATTAGTATGTAGTATATTTTTTTTATCGTGCTGTCAGGTGTGGTTAATGTTTTGTTATTACTGTGTGAATTACATGTTTCTCATATAGTTTATGTATTTCTCTATCGCGGTGAAGGAAGAAGCAAGTGGTATCTAGTTATAGTTGTTAGTGTACATTATCAGTACCTACCTACTACTAACCACCTTCATAGATAGTGGTTAGGAACTTGATAATGACACTAGATAGTAATATTTTTTCACACGAAATTTCATCAAAGGTCATTTATCTGAGGCTGCCCAAGAATCGCGTAATAAAGATTACAAAAAATTCAGATTGCGTCATGTAGAAAATGCTCTAGGTCCTTATATGTTAGATCCTTATATATCAAGTATCAGAAAACTATCAGTCACTATATCCAAGAAATTGTTAGAGGAAGCTAAGAACCTATTAGCTATTTAAATCGAAATAATTTCGTACATTATTTGTAAAACATATTTTTGGAGTGGGTTATTATATATTTGTCATTTATTTAAATGTAAGATTCATATGTAATATAAAATAACATAAAATAGGTTTATTAATATCATAAAACTGTAAAATTATAATTCAATAAGTTAACCAAACCATGGTTTAATATTAAAATAATACATTTTTATTTTGTTTTATTTTATTTTATATTATTTATTAAACATTTGACAATGATACATTCATTATTGGATTGTATGTACTCTGGAGACACTACATACCAAATTTTAGCGATTTACTTCAATCAACAAAAAAGTTACAGATTTTTGAGACGTACGGCACGGTTCTGTCCCACTGTGCAACGGGCGAGTCAAATTCTCCAAACGGGATATTCTCGACTCTACGTTGGCGGAATCAGCCGTGCTTCACTGGCACAACTGAAAGCCTATTAATCAATGGATCTTCCCAGGTACCAGGGCTTCATCGAGACGTACCGCGACCCGAGCGGGCAGCGCGGCGAGTTCGAGGGCTTCGTGGCGATGGTGAACAAGGAGATGTCGCAGAAGTTCGGCGCGCTGGTGGCCGGCGCCGAGCGCCTGCTGGCGCGCCTGCCGTGGGGCGCCGCGCTGGAGAAGGACGCCTTCCTGCGGCCCGACTTCACCTCGCTCGACGTGCTGGCCTTCTCGGGCAGCGGCATCCCCGCCGGCATCAACATCCCCAACTGTGACTACTTACTATCGTACCTTATTATTTGCCATCGCCGCGTAAAAATTAGGTCTTTTTTTTTTATGGCACTAGGTCGGCAAACAAGCGTACGGCTCACCTGATGGTAAGCGATTACCGTAGCTTATAGACACCTGCAACACCAGAAGCATCGCAAGCGCGTTGCCGACCCAATCCGCAATCCCCCCAGGAGCTCTGGTCACCTTACTCACCAACAGGAACACAATACTGCTTGAAAACAATATTATTTAGCTGTGATCTTCTGTAAGGTCGAGGTACTACCCCAGTCGGGCTGCTCCATATTTTGAGCAGGAAATTCCTGCTGTGCCCTACCTCAGTTATATAAAGTTCACGTTATACAATTACAATAGATTGTTTTGTACAAAATATCAGTGCTGATTTTTTTTTTTTTTTGAGTGTTGAAAAACTTCTTGTACATATATAAGTCTAGTCGCGTTAAGAAAATAATGACTCATCGCTGTCAGTTTAGCCACTCACCAGAGGTACTAAATTAGAATTCGATATAAATTCGACCACCTGCGAGCGACGCGGCTCAAATTTCTTAACGCGAATAGACTATCTTCATGTTTATAGAAAATGTTTTGAAAAATTACTTCATGTATTTTTAGACTGTTTAGTATATAAATGTTGCTTTACAATTATTAACAAACTTGTTACAGTTATTGTAATTTTTTCTTCTTCTATTTTTAAGATGACGAAATCCGTCAAAACGAGGGTTTTAAAAACGTATCCCTCGGCAACGTGATCCCTGCCGCGTACAAGGAGTCTGTCATCCCCTTCTTGTCTGAAAATGACAAGCAGCTCTTGGAGAAATACAGAGTTGCTGCTTTTGAGGTAATGATAGTTTTAATATACATAAGCCGATGTATTTATATGCGTTTATGTTTACTTTAATGATTTGAAAAACGTATTGAAAGAAAAAAAATTGGGTTAAATAGAGCTTCAGAGATTCAGAGAAACAAAATCTGTCGCTTCAATCATGAAAGTATTATAAATAGATAATTGAATTGTCAGTTAGACTCTTAAAATATTTTCATTTTTAGGTACAAGTAGGTCTTCACGAGCTCCTCGGTCATGGTAGTGGAAAGTTGTTGAGACAGAATGCTGACGGGACCTTCAACTTTGACAAAGAAAAAGTCAAGAATCCGCTTACAGGTTAAAAATAAATTAACGTAAATCGTACTTCCACACTTTATCTACTGTCTGTAAATTTTCGATTACTTCACAAAGACACCTACACTAAGAAGGATTGGAAGTTATTTCGATAAAATTGTAATATAAATAAATTATAAGTAATATAATAAATAATAAATAAATTAAACCAGCCTAGAGAAATGTAGGACCGACACAACATGTGTCGGTCCATAGCGCCCTCTTTTGTCGAGTTCGTGAATGAAAATACACTACGTAATATTAGGTACTAGGTACATCGCGACATATGTTCAACAATATTGTGATCTGATGCAACCTCTGTCTCCCAGATACTTAATATAATTTCTATATTGTACTACAGGAAAGGAGATAGAGTCGTGGTATACCGAGGGGGAGACGTATGATAGTAAGTTTACGACGCTAGGCTCCGCCTTCGAGGAGTGTCGCGCCGAGGCCGTCGGCCTCTACCTCTCGCTCGAACCAGAGATACTCAAGTGAGACTCGCATTGTAGTTGTTTTTATAGTCAAGTTAGTTTATAAGACGTCGTCCAAGCGATATCGTCGCGAATTCTATGCGCGCGTAAGTAATGTCTCATAATCTTTTTTCGCTTCAGTCTGTAATATCCCACTACTGTGCATAGCCCTCTTTCCCCGGTTAGGAGAAGGATCAAAGCGTAATCTACCACGCTGCTACAATGCGGGTTGGTGGATATATTCCTACTATTGGTAACGACTGCTATCAGATGTACATTGTAACAAATGGGACTGATGGCCTAACATGCTCTCCGAAGCACTGTGGGGGAGACCCACGAGGACTGCACAAATAACCAGACTACGACAAATATCTGTATGGCCAATACAAATTTGTGTCATGTGTCATCGAACCCGCAACCGCCAGCGCAACAGCCACATACCAGTGCTGAGACTGTTACGCCAACGCGGCGTCAACACATCTTTTTTATTCGATGTCAGCCAATATTAAAATATACTATTGTTTTTCTCAAAATTATATTGTAATAATCTTGATTTTATACCATCTATATGTTATATGCAATTTGTTTTATGTTATTAATTTATAAGAACATTAATTTTTCTTAGAATCTTCGGTTATGAGGGTCAAGAAGCTGAAGACGTGACATACGTGAATTGGCTGAGTCTACTATGGAACGGCGCTGCTAAAGCGACGGAAATGTATCAGCCATCTACTAAAACATGGTTACAGGTAATTTCTGTAACTTAATATTTCAATTATTTCATCTGCATGGTCAATTAATATTATTATATTATTGATAGAGTATTTTTTTTTTAATTCTTTGTTGTACTGTGTGGCTACGGTACTAAAGAATATAGCCACTCCCTCTCTTCCCGTGGGTGTCGTAAGAGGCGACTAAGGGATAACACAGTTTCGCTACCACCTTGGAACTTAAAAAGCCGACCGGTGGCGGGATAACCATCCAACTGCTGGCTTTGAAATACACAGGCCGAAGATGGGCAGCAGCGTCTTCGGTGCGACAAAACCAGTACTGCGGTCACCAACCCGCCTGCCCAGCGTGGTGACTATGGGCAAAACACATGAGTTCACGTTATTTTTGGCGTAAACTTGTGGAGACCTATGTCCAGCAGTGGACTGTACAGGCTGTAATGATGATGGAATGATGATTGATAGAGTATTTTTTTTTAATCCTTTGTTACAAATTCTCATAATGCTGAGTCGACAACAAGAAATTCTGGAATTTTGGTCTGTTTGCACATATAAATCAAGTAATTACTTAAATATCTAGCCCTTTACTCATTTATTTTCTAATTATAGTTTGGAGATTTGGTTATTATACTAATTAAATAGGTAAATACTGTATATATATATATATATATATATATATATATATATATATACAGGGTGTCCCAGAAATCAACGTCAAGCCGGCAATGGGCGATAGGCCAATTGATGGTGGTTATCAGAAAAATAAGAAAAAAAATATTTATGAATAATTTAAAAAAATAATGGCTTTTTAAAAAAAATCGAGAAATTGACACCCTGTGACAGTCTTTCAAGCTTTGTGACTAGAAACCTTGACTATGCTTCGTTTTTTTTTTGTGTAACGGGTCCCTGAATAACTGTTTTATTAATTGTAATCTAAAATTAATACTAAAATGCCTCAGCTTTAGAAAAACATCATTTTATTGCGCAACCATTACGCAAAAAAGATAACAACATCTATCTTTATGTGACTGTCTTGTAAAAAAAATGTACTACGCTCTTTTGGCAAGTAGCTTTAAAAGATGGCGCATTTAGTCTGGATTCTAAAATGGTACTACATTTAGTAGTTTACACCTAAGATTCGGTAGAAAAAAAATGTAAACCAAATGAAAGTTCATTATTTTTATCACTCAAATGGCTATGGACCGCGTTTGAGTACGAATGCTATAATATAGTGACCCTATTGTGTCGTGTGTGAGCGAGACAGACAGTCATAGTATTGTAAAAAGATGGCGCATTTAGTCTGGATTCTAAAATGGTAGTACACTTAGAAGACTACACCTAACATTCGGTAGAAAAAAAAATGTAAACCAAATGAAAGTTAATTATTTTTATATCACTCAAATTGCTATGGACCGCGTTTGAATACGAATGCTATAATATAGTGACCCTATTGTGCCGTGTGTGAGCGAAACAGTGACACTAGACTTAGAAGACTGTTACTTAAATTTGGACAAAAAAAAAAATACGGTTGAAATAAAATTCAGTTATTGGAATCAAAGTTTATTCATTCATAACAAATTTTCAAATTGTTTGCCTTCGGCCGAAATGCAAGCCCAACATCTTCTTAAAAAAGAGCGGTTTACAAGACGAGCGTACCTTTTCGAGTTGATCTCTTCAACAGCTGCCGCAATTTTTTCTCGTAATTCGTTTAAATTTTGAAGTGGTTTAGAATATACTTTTTCTTTTAACGTTCCCCAGTAAAAGAAGTCGACTGGATTTAAGTCCGGTGAACGGGCTGGCCACGAAATTGGACCAGACCGTCCTATCCATCTACCTCGGTATTCTAGATCGAGAAATTCTCTGACTGAGCGAGTATAATGTGCTGGGCAGTCATCTTGTTGAAACCAAATGCTTCGGTAAATGTCAAGTGAGACGTCTTCCAGTAAATTTGGTAAATGGTTTTCTATAAAATCCAGATAAACCTCGCCGGTCAAATTTTCTGGTAACTCGAATGGCCCAATAATTTTTCCATTTAAAATGCCGGTCCACATATTTATTTTAAATCGATACTGAGATCGATCTTCTCGCATTAAGTGTGGATTTTCCAAATGCCACTCGTGCAGATTATGCAGATTCATGTATCCGTCTCTTTTTAGGGTAGATTCATCGGACCATAGAATTTTGTTTAAAAATTGCGGATCTTCCCTATACTTTTGCAACATCATTTGACAAAATGCAAGCCTTGCAGGGTAATCCTGGGGCAGGAGACTTTGTACTCGTTGTACATGGTACGGGTGAAACTCGTTTCTCTTTTAAAATTCGGTGTGCTGTACTTTTTGACACCCCCGTCCTTGCTTCAATTAAACGGACTGAGGTACTCGGGTCGTAACTGACTTCTTGCAAGACCATGTCTTCATTAGAAGTATTTGGTCTTCCCTCACTAGTCACTTGGTTGGGGAATCGACCCTCTGAGAGTAACCGGTGCACATTTATAAAAACTCGATGATCCGGATAACGTTCACGATTTGGATATCTCTCACGATAGAGTCTAGCATTGCATCTGCATTCCCCATAAATGAGGTGCATGTTGGCATATTCCTCCGTCGTGTACAGATGCGGCATCACGGACACTCACTGTCAAATGAAACGTTTATACAACAAATCCAGATCACAACACAAACAAGTCCAATAAACAATCCAAAATTGTAAGTACGAAATCAACACGAATACAGAAAGATGCGTAGTAAACGAAGAAGCGGAACGTACTAAAGTATAACACAAAATGGCAGATGCATCATGGTGGCGTCACTATCTGTCTCGCTCACACAAGACACAATACTATGACTGTCTGTCTCGCTCACACACGGCACAATAGGGTCACTATATTATAGCATTCGTACTCAAACGCGGTCCATAGCAATTTGAGTGATAAAAATAATTAACTTTCATTTGGTTTACATTTTTTTTCTACCGAATCTTAGGTTTAAACTACTAAATGTAGTACCATTTTAGAATCCAGACTAAATGCGCCATCTTTTAAAGCTACTTGCCAAAAGAGCGTAGTACATTTTTTTTACAAGACAGTCACATAAAGATAGATGTTGTTATCTTTTTTGCGTAATGGTTGCGCAATAAAATGATGTTTTTCTAAAGCTGAGGCATTTTAGTATTAATTTTAGATTACAATTAATAAAACAGTTATTCAGGGACCCGTTACACAAAAAAAAAAACAAAGCATAGTCAAGGTTTCTAGTCACAAAGCTTGAAAGACTGTCACAGGGTGTCAATTTCTCGATTTTTTTTAAAAAGCCATTATTTTTTTAAATTATTCATAAATATTTTTTTTCTTATTTTTCTGATAACCACCATCAATTGGCCTATCGCCCATTACCGGCTTGACGTTGATTTCTGGGACACCCTGTATATATATATACAGTATTTACCTATATGTATGTATATATATATATATATATACATACATGGTGTGTCGTAAATAGTGTATAATCCGTTAACTGGGGGTAGCCCTGAAGTCGAGCTTCAAGAAAATGTACTTTTTATGTTAGGGTTGCCAACACTGAAAATTGTGAATATTTTTATTTTTTCCAAAAAAACTTCTACTGCGACTAGTAATTTGGTCATAATTTTTACAAAGTAAGGTATTTTAGTGTACTTATTTGTATTTTACTCGGAAATACTCGTACTATCTAATGAAATTACTATTTCAGGCATCATTTATTCTAAAGTTATGAAAATTAGCGTTAGAAGTTATTTTTATTCATTACTTTCTGTCAAGATTTAAACATTGATTGTGAAAAAAAATGTACTGCAATATAATTGCCCGGTGTTTAAAAAAATGGTTTCGTTGTGTAGTTTCTAAAAAGGTATAACAGTTAGTGCTTGACAAGCAAAATTACTTTGTAGGAGCGAATGAGCTTATCACGGTCAGAAAGTTGATTTTTCACGTAATGCGTCTATGTCCCGATTTAGGCACCTTAACTAATTAATATCATTTATTCAATAAAAAAATGCTATTGTATAACGTAATCTAGCTCATAGAAATGTTCAAAATTTTTTTTAAGGTTTAAAACACTCGTAAAATACGCCCCGCGTATATTGCTCTTTGTCGGTGTTATTTTATACGTCGCATGAGCTCTTGTTTGCTGTGTATTTTCAACGGTAAATTGTTATACTTGTTTAAACACTGGTCGTTTTATTTAGACGCCAGAGAGAGCTGAACGTTCCCAGGGTGAACTAGCGTGGTCGCCGAAAGAACGTTATGTACAAATGTTGTATGGTAGTCTCTGGTTAAATGAGAGATGACATGTGAGGGAAACTAAACCTAATGAAAGTCGAACACTAAGTTTATTAAGATTATTTTGAGTATATATAGGCAGAAGTTTTTTTTTTTTTTTTTTTTTACACACACGGTCGTCTGTCCCTAAAGTAAGCAACTTAATGCTTGTGTTCTAGGTAACAGCCGACTGGTATAGCTAAATTTTTTTTTGATAAACATACTTATGAATAATACATATATAAATATATAAATAAATATATACATTACAACACAACATCGAATGATGAAGTACAGACATCATCCGCAGCGCATCTGCAATTTTCGTAATAAGCTAAATTAAAGAGGTTATGAGTTTGCAAGACAGTCATATTGCTCAATGTGTTTTGACCCGTACAAATGTATTTTTACAGGCTCATGCGAGAGCTCGTTTTGTATTGATGCGATTACTAGAAACAGAAGGTAATGGATTGCTCACTATTACTGAAGAGGAAGTAGGAAAGAATCTGTTACTGAAATTGGAAAGAAGTCGTCTGGCTACAGATGGAAAAAAAATTATTGGTAAGTTGGTCATTATAATCTGTAACTACTGTAAGTTGTAACTTTTCTTAGCAAAAATATGTACATATTTTTCGGAATTCTTGTAATATATAATATTAAAAAATATTTACAGTAATTCAATAGATAATTCATCTTTAAATACATAAATATTTGTAGTTACTATTTTAAACAGGTGACTTCCTCGTCAAACTGCAAACCATAAAAGCGACAGGTGACTCGGCTGCGGGCGAGACTCTCTTCGATAAGTACAGCCGGCTCGACGAGCCTTGGAATCGCTGGAGGGACATCGTCATGTTACACAAACAACCCAGAAACATTTTTGTACAGCCAAATACCGTGCTCGAAGGTATATTTCATTTGAGAAATATGTATTCTAATTACAAATATAAATAATAGTACATATACTGAATTAACAACATTTGCAATTACTGACATGCATACAAAATAAGACGTTAATAATAGCGATCGTTACTCATAGTAGGGAATATATCCGCCACCGGCAGTTGAGCAGCGTGGTCGATTAAGCCCCGTTCCTCCTAATTGAGAACCCAGCAGTGGGATGTGACAGGCGAATCATCGTCGTACAATAAACCTTAAACAGTCCGGCCTAGTGTGTTCGTGCTAAGACGTGGCGTGTGGCAGGCGACGGCGTGCGGCTGCGGCGCTACGCGGCGAGCGCGGAGGGGCAGCTGGCGTCGTGGGTGGAGCGCTTCCCGAGCACGCGCGTGCACGACGCGCTGGAGCGCCTGGCCGACGAGCAGCGCGCGCACTTCGCCGACCTGCTGCTGCAGTGAGCCGCGGGGCGCTAGTGGCGCCGGTCTTGTGCGCTAATAAAACTTATACTCGACTCTCGACTTTCATTTCAAATTTTTAATACCAATACCTCGGATCGGCGGTGTATCGCTTAGTCGGATATCGGACGAGTAAAAGACGATAATTTTTTTTTTTCAACTATATAATTTATTCACATTCAATACAAAACGTGTGTGATAGCAATTACAATATTCGAAAGGTTCACATTGTCGATAAAATATTATTAATCACCACACTAATAAATAATTATTAAAATTCTAATGAAATGATAAAATAAATAATGACGAAGTAGTAATTATAGATTGAGTAACATTAAAATGTCGCTATAGAGACGGTGCAGCCACCTCACTGAGACTAGTTTTTCACTGACAATATGTGCAAATGGCAACAAATGAACAATAATAACTATTTCATTTTAAATATTTCCGTTTCATTTTAACAAAATAGATTCTTTATATTCGAAAACATATGTTTGTAACCTACACGATGTAAGTTGTAACTTTTTCTATAAATATTAATTACTTCTAAGAAAACCTTCAACTAAGCACCATTCTATTCGATTACTGTTGCGACTCGACTAAGCAGTCAATACTATATGGTTATAATAAACATTTAAACTTACGAGCTTACTAAGTTGTCAACAATCAATATTATCTAAAAAATTAAATTAAACATACTGAGTAAAACTGTGCAAAAACACTAAAACTCGTGTCATTTTCTTTTCATCAAACTTTACTTTCAAATCCGGTTGCTTATGTTATAAAGGCACATAAGATCAATTCACAATAAAGTTTCTAAAAAATTAATTATTGCAAAATATCATTAAAGTTGTATATACTTAAGAAAGATCCTTTTTAAATAAATAACATAGTCATTATATTTAGTTGTAGAAATGATTTTGAATCGATAGTTATTTCTTTTGGGATTTAGTGTAAATTGTTTAGAGATTCTTATTCGTAAACACGATTTTTAAGGTAAGATATGCTAAATTATTGGCAAGAAAAATACGCAGTCACTATTTACTATTCCCACATAAACGGAAAAATAGTAGGTGTATATGATGTATAGCTAAGATTAGGGAAACGTAGTTTTAAAGTGTAATCTGAAAATAAAACTCCTTATCAAAAATGCGTATTAAATGAAACTTCGTCGTCGATATTCTCGTCAATAGCGGCTCTCAGTCAATTTTCGCAGAGCGTTCTGAACCGTCGCCTTCGCTTTTAGGTGTGACATTGGATCTGAAATTCAAATTCTTCCTTATTTTTGCAAACAATAAAAAGATGCACCGTTGTTCGCAAAGTTGCTCAAATTCCTTGATGCTTGACAATTATAATAATGTGCCATGAAATATACAATCAACACTATTATTTCTACTGAATGAAACTGTTTCGTTAATTGAAAGTATTTGAATCTTGTTTTATTTGTATAGTCGTGTATCATTAGGGTGATTGATTAATCTAAGATTCACTCATTTATACATCTAAATTTACTTTTGATAACTACAAGTATTTATAAACCTTCTATATTAAAAACTTAAGCATTAGTTTCGTAAACTTAATTCAAAAGCGTGAAGCGTGCACAGAGAAAAATATTATACTTGGGAAAGTTATTTATAATTATTTACGTTACATGAAATAAACAAGGAATTATATATACACACCTCGGTACTGATTCCTTTTCATGGTCAGGTTTTCTGGTAACACTGATCGAAATTTTTCTTTGTCTTATTTTGTCTAATATATTTTCTGGACTCGGTTCTTTTTCGCTTTCTTTCAGTATTATAGCAGAGTTTCTCGTTCTTTTTGGCCTATATGTTGCATAACTACCCGGGGAGAATAGTGAACTAGTTCGATTATATTTGTGTGACTCTCTTGGAAGACCGTATGACTGATCTTCTGACAGATCACTGCCTTCAAACAACGATTTTGTTCTCGAATATCTATTAGAATTATAAGATGAAGGTTGATCATAATCTAGATATGACCTAATTCCTGAATACTTTCTGTCCAATGATCTATACATATCAATTTTGTCATTGATTCCATCGTACTTTAAGTTAGTTCTTGTAGTGATGGGCAGATCGTTAAGTATGGACCGGTAACGTTCCGTGGACGGTGATAAATCGGATCCAACAGATAAACCGGGTGAAAGGTCATAGCTTCCTGGAGAAGTCGGAGACACGTCATACTTTGATTCTGTTGCATGGGAATGGATTCGCGCTAACGGATCGTATTCTGTAGCTCCAGGACCAACTAAACTGCTTTTTCTTCTTTGTTTTTTCTCATTAAATCGGGAGTAAAAGCTTTTTCTTCTAATCCTATCAACTATGTCCTCCTTTTCTGGACTTATTGATTCATGATTTCGATAAGATAGGTGAAGTGAGCCATCATGTGATGAATGTTTTTCTTTAATATCTGGACTTGTTTCAGACTTAATATCAGAATTAGAATATATAGACCTACTTCGAGACCGACTTCGCTTCTTCGTATCAGAAGAGTCTTTATTTTCAATATTCAAACTTGATTCGTTTTTTTCCAACACATCACTTTTATCGAAATATTTTTCATCATTAGAAAAACTCATTATTTGTGGTTCTATCACAGAATTCGTAGGAACTATTTTTTTAACTCTTGGCAACCTAGAGAAATCTAATTTTAAATTAGGCTTGGAATCAGTTTCTTTTTTAAGTACTTGGCGTTCACTATTTTCTATATTTGTTACTGTGTCATCTTCGCTCGATGACCTGTTAAATTTATTTTTACGTCCTAATCCATTTAACAATAAAGAATTTGGCCGTTTCGGTTTATCTTGCAAGTCATTCAAATATGTATTTTCCTTTTTACTTAAATAGTCATTGCTATTGTTAACACTTTCTTTAGTATTTTTTTCTAAATTGGTCTTGGTGTTTTTTTCTTTTGGTTCAAATCTTTTGAATAAACCTAAAACTTTTGAAACAGTCGTTTTATTCAGGTCATTATTTGAATTTTCCAAGGCAGCAACGTCAGTTATAGTAACAGCTCTTTTAATCAAGTTTGATTCTGAAATTGTTTCGATGTTAGCTGGGACCGAATGTTCACGTTGATTTCGATTTTGCTTCAAAGATGAATCGTTTTTATTATTCAACGGTGTGCTATTATTAGAAACTTTTTCAGGCGAATTTGACTTAGACGATGCTAATTTTTCTAATTTATGTCCAATTGATTGTAAGACTGATTTCTTTTTGGGAACACTTGGTGTATTATCGTCTGTATTTTTATCTTTTTCTTTTACTTTTTTTATCGCCTTCTTTTTATCTCCTGAACCTTTAGATTCATTGGCATTCACAACATTAATATCAGTTTTGGATTTTGACGAAACTTTTTTAATAACTTTTTTCTTAATTACACCTTTTTTGTCATTTGTTTGGTTTTCTGTTGAAATTGGCTTAACATCGTCTTTTATGATACCATTTTTGATATTTTTCAACTCAGTATTATTATCTGTTTGTACATCAGGGGTTTCCACTTTTTCATTTTTGTCCTTTGAATTTATGACTTTATATTTTTTTAAAGTTAAAGTCGAGTCACTATCTATTTTATTTTCTAATTTTGAACATAATGATCCCTGTTTCGACTGGGATTCTATTGTAGATTTTGGCTTTTTAGGTAAAGTTATGCTAAAACTAACTTCTATATCTGTCTTATTCTCTAAGTCGGTCTCTTTTGAAGATTTAAATTCTTCTTTTGTATTATTACGATTAGTATAAACTTTTTCTGGAGAAGGGTTGCTTGTAGGATAGCTCTTTGGTCGAATCAATTTCGATTCCCTTCCAGCTTTTTTATCTTCTACTTCGTTGTCCTCATTTCTACAACTATCTGTTATTGCGTTTTTATTAATGCTTTCATATTTTTCGATATTTTTGATGGGATAGCTCTTAGGCCTGCTTAATTTTGAATCTAAATACATACTATTAGTTTTACTCTTAATTTCATTTTCTTCTTTTGATTCTTTTGTTTGTGGCAATACGACGGAAGAGTCTAAATTAGTCTCCTTTATATTATCTAAAATCGGGAAAAATGGTGTATTCGATCTGCTTCGATCTTTTAATATTGAATTAGTTATTGGGGATAAACATTTTCTAGAGCTTTCATCTTTAGACATAAATTGTAAATCATTCGTTTCGATCGGACTTTTCGCATTTGTGTTTAACGATTTATTTTTCTTTTCTCTAATTTCTTTCAAGATTTTCTGAGTTTCTAGTTCCTTTTCTTTTTTATGTTTAGCATATAAACTCTCATCTGGAGGAGTATCAAAGAAATCTGAACGTAGGAATCTAGAAATACGTTTTTTCGATTGATCTCCACTTAATCGTAGAGAATGATGTCTAAAAGATGGCACTGGAGTATTAAGCATCGCAGGCGATCCATACGCTGCAATATAACTAGGTTCTGACAATATACTACCTTCTGATAAATAAGACGTCTCGTCCAAAGAATTATATTTTTCAGGTGCTAAATATTTACTTAATAATGGGCGCTCCTGAAAACGCTGCACGTTTTCTGTTTTAGAACTATCGGAATCCTTAATTAAAGATTCTAATTTCGAGGCATTCCCTATCCCGGATTCCGTACTAGAAGGTGGCGGTTCCGGTTCTCGCGACTGAGATTTACGTCGTCTGAGACGAGGTAAGGTGCAAAACTGTGATGCGGAAAATTCGACGGTGTCGCGATCGAGTTTTTGCTTTTCGGCCGCAGACGGCTCGGGAGGCTGCCCGGAAGGTTCGTCTAGAGATTTTTCCGGGACGTTATCGTTATCGACGGGCGGATCGTCGGGCCGAACTCGGGGCTCCTCCGGCTTCGGGTCGCCGGAGTCCGGGGCTCTCTCGAGCGCCGTGGTCGCGGAGCGGCTGCGGGCGGGGTCGTGCGCGGCGCCGGGCGCGGGCGGCGCGGCGTGCAGCGACAGCGTGCGGCGCAGGCGCGCGGCGGCGCGCGGCGGCAGGTGCGCGAGCAGCTGGCGCTGCAAGCGCCGCGACAGCGCCGGCGTCAGCCCCGACAGCGCCCGCATCTCGCGCTCCGAGAACTCTATCGAACTCAAGTCCAGGTCTGACAGATCCAGTCCGTCGGGGACGCGAGCCTCCGAATTCGGCGAAGCTCGCGTTTGGTGCTTGGCGGTTTTCTTACTACTACCTGAAATGTAATCGAAAACACACGATTTCGATCATGCATGACGTTCGCTAGGATGGTATATTTACAGTATCGTTATGTAGTGGTGGATGGTGGGTCGACTCGTTTCGGTATACACCTCCGGTAGCGAACTGTTTTTTTTTTCGCGCAGACGACTCGTAGGCGGAAACCTTCGAGTCGTAGTTATTTTTTATTTTATTTTTTTCGATTAGGAGATGCAAACATCGATGCGACATGTTAATAGTTATAAGTTTAGTTTAAGTAAAAATTAACCAATTAATGTCATACTAAAAGCGTAAATGCAAACCAAAAAAACACAACAAATGTATGCATTAAAATGTTGCTTTCGAGAATAAAAAGTGATTTACCAGAATGCGTTCTATATCATTAATCATTGCATTAGCGATTCCACATAACGGAGGCGTCCGTTCTCTAATATCAGCCGCAACGCGCGATGCGCAACACAAAAACACAAAATGAAGATAATAAATATAGTTTAGTACCTATTCTTGCGTGGCGTTTGTGGTGGGTTTGTGGTCGGCGCCGGAGCCGCTGTGAAGTGGAGATTTGGTCGGAGCATGCAGTGTAACGCGCAACCCAACTGCAACCACACCAACACAACCTCACTACTGCGTGTCCGCCGCGCCCGCGCCCGCGCCGCTAGTGTGGCTAGTACCGATACTCGACAACCATACAACATCGACTAACTACGGCAAGGCTGTGACTCTTTCCAAACAAATTAATTAACTGTGGTTGTTCGACTTTGGCCTCGTAATTTGTGTCGAGATTTTAAATAAAAAAGAAATGTGTTCTACGTCATTCAAACAATACTGCGTTGCCTCGGCATTGACTACACGACGTGTATGATGCTTTAACTGAACACTTCATGCAATAATACGTAACTACGTAAATTAATTTATGATAATTGAGAACAAGGCAACATTTTCCTGCTAATGTTAGAGGGTAGTCTTCTACCACACCTGCACAAGATATGCTTTATAAAAACAATGTAAACACTACAATGCAAAGAAAAAGTTAAATTTAGTAAAGTGTTAATAAAATCTAAAAACACACTGAAACATAAAACAGACTATTTTGAATATATTTATATTCGCAACGGTCCGCTAAACGTGTCCATTATTTAGGGAAAAACTCAGACAGAATACGTTACTAATACCCGACGCGATTCCAGACGTAAATATAGCTCTCGACCAAATTTTAAATCCCGGTACATAGTTAATCGATTTGTTTAGTGAAAGCTAGCTGTATTGTGAGTGGGAGCAGTGCGGAATCTAGCTACTGGCTGTGCATATGATGTGTTTGTACATTTGGCATCTTTAGACAAAATTTTAGCAATTTAAAAATTTATTTACTTGAAGATGTAAATAAAAATAATTTAAAAAAATCAAATAAAAAACCCTGAACCTGACAAGCCATTACAACCAAAATTTGAAATTAAAAAAAAATTAACAGTTCTTTTAAAATCGTTTTCCCATTTAAAAAAAAAAAAAAAAAAAAAAAAAAAAAAAAAAAAAAAAAAAAATAATTGACTATAAAATGAAATGACATTCCCCATAAAAGCCAGTACAACGAAAGTAAAATGTTATTTCTGAAAGTCATATTATACAGTAGAACGTGTCACTGTAAGCTCGCGTGGTCGCGCGGTGGTCGCTAAGCGTGCGGGTATCGGCAACGCGTCCGTCGTGCAAGCGTGCGAGCACTCACCTCGGGGCGCCGGCCGCTTGCCGAACATGGAGTCGAAGGGCGCGTGCAGGTCGCGCGAGCCCCAGCCCTCGCGCCTGCGACACACACGCACTTTACTACCTCGTACACTTGCTTACTACTCTATTACTAGGAACATCAAATTCAAAAGTAATATTCTACTAAAAATCTGGAGCAGCCCGTCTGGAGAAGTACCTCAATCTTACATAACATCACAGCTAGATAATACTGCTTTCAAGTAGTTTTGTGTGGTGTCTGTGATGAGGGGTCGGGGGTTGGCAACGCGCTTGCGATGCTTTTGGTGTTGTATGCGTCTATAGGCTACGGTAACCGCTTACCATCAGATGGGCTGTAAGCTTGTTTGCCGACTTAGTCGTATATAAAAAAATGAAAGAATCCGCTACGGCGGTTTCTATTATAGAGGGAAAAGTTGAAAAACTATAAATTAATTATAGTCCATTAGCGCAACTTGACCTATTAAAAATAATAATTTAGAGCACTGCTTTCAAATTTACCAATGATGACCACTGACTTGAAGACTGAAGAGTGACCGATGTAGTAAGACGTTCAAATTAAGTATTAGACTTAATTGGACAAGGGGCGTGACTAAGCTAAGCCATAGCGATGTGTCTTTATTTTATAAACTCTTTATGGATTATAAGAATAGATTATCTGCTGAAATTTTTTTCACAAAAGAGACTTGTTTTTTGAATGTGGTAATAAATAATTTTTTATATAGTATTTTCAATTATAGACTCCTTGAAATGGTGATATTTCGTACTAGAGCCAAGGATTACATATTTATCTGATAATATTTTGAATTAAAGCATTTTTTTCTCCTTAGACAAAACTGTCACTGTTATTGTCAGAAGTTGGTTGTAAAAAATATATACATTACAGCGAGTTTTAAAATTATATATTGAAATGTGAGTCTTATGTCAAAAAACTCACGTTTCTGAAACGCTTCTTTTACTTTCCATATATCTATGGGTGCTGCATGTAATAAAAGTAAAAAACACTATTAATAAAAAATATGAACAAAAGTGTATTAAAAAATTATTGTTATTACAATGATATGATGAAAATGTTTGATACTTACAAGAGATTTCTTCGGGGTAAGTGGGGGCTGCATGCGGAAAAAACGTCATTATTTATTAGTCTGTTCACAGAAAAGCATGCGAAATTAATTAATTAAAACCTGGAAAAACCTGATTTAACAGAAATGGATAAAAATACCTTAAATTAGCATTAAAATTTTATTGCATTGAAATGTTATGAAATATGAGATTTATTCATATTATTATGAATTTTACGAATGGGAGATTTTATTAGTAAATTCATATGATTTTAGTACCATATAAAAAAAAGACATCCAACAAAATGACCATCTTCATTCGTAAAAACATCTTTGTATAAAACGTAGTTTATTGTTACTAAGTTATTAACAAAATAATAATAATAATAAACTGATATCTAGTATATGAATAAATTTCAAGTGTGATTACTAATCTGTTTCTTACAGTATTCTAATGGTCCCTTACTTCAGTCATGATTATCATTACTTTGAAAAACGAAAGAAGAAAAAGCGACAGGGGTAGGTCCTTACCTGTTGAAGAAAGGCGACTGCAGGTTGTTGAAGAGCGAATGCGGGTGCTGGAAGCCGGGGCCCTCCTCGCCGTTGAGGCGCTGCGTCAGCGCACGCACCTGCGGAAATCACCGGATGTAGACGTAATTGTTGTTTTTCTTTGCTATTTTTTTTTCTCAGTTGACCGAAAGATTAGGGTATCACACTGAACTGCCTAGTCTCTTGTTTAACTTACCTCAATTTAAAATAATTTTAGGACGTAACGCGTGTGTATATTTGGTGTGTCACATATATTTGAATTTCTCGATTTGATACCCGGATATTATATATTTATTACCAGATGTTAAGCATTAAATAGGTCTTTGGATACAATATATTTAAAATACTTAAATATTATTTAATTTATGATAGAACAGAACTAAATAATTGAAATTGAATTGAAATACATACTCTGTGTAATAGAGTGGAGAAGAGATTCTCAGCGGTGAGTAGATGGAAGCCCTCGTCTTCTTCGTCTTCTTCGCCGGAGCTCACGGACTCCGCGCGCGCAGCTCGGGTAGATCTAAATTAATTAATACTTAGGTTACTTATTATCTAAAATTGAGTAATTTTCGATCATCACGCGAATATTGCACAATCGCTTGCTCTATGCTAATTATAATAGTATCACACAGTCATCGACTGCTGATTTCTCTTTCATAAATATTTTAATATATTGATTGATTAAATAGTTTAATTACGATTATTCAACTCGTTTTAAAAGTAATTTTCTGATTTTTTTTATCATAATCATATCTTATTCAAGTTTGTCTTTTATGTAAAGGTATAATGTTCAAATTATACAAATGTTTTAAAAATAATGACTTACCTTAATCTATGCATATGAGTATCATCTTCTTCTTCTGATTCACCACCACTGACTAGACTGCTGCAAACAAACAAAACATCGTTTATGAAAGTAAACACGATCAGTATTTTCTATTTAAAACGTTCCAACATATGTACAAGTATTAATAATAATAGTTATATTCTACTGGTTAGTGTCTTTTATTTCATTGGTACCAATATAAAATAATTTCTAGAAATGACCGAGATTTGGTTAAAAAAAATAATAATTAAGTTATAATAAATAATTAAGAGTGTAACACAATATTTTGGTACCCGAGGAATGGGAAAAGAAATTGAGGTAGACAGTTTAGGAGGTGGGAAGATGAGATAAAAAATATAGCAAGAAAAACATGGACTAGAAGAGCACTTAATAGAACATAGTGGAAGGAAATGGAGGAGGCCTTTGCCAAGGGGCAGACAGACCGTGCTATCGATGTCGACGACTCAGCGACTCATTTATTCAGACGTATACAGACTGTATACGTCTGAATAAAGGCTTATATTATTATTATTATCGATCGGACGTCACTCCACCCGCCCAATATTTATTATTATTATTATTATTATTATTATAAGTAATTAAGACGACGCACGTGGCCAGAGGGGCCAAATCATCGTCAAAGTGGGGCGCCCCGGGGTCGCTTTTACCAATAACCCCAAAGCAAGTAAGACAGCGCGCGTGTCGCCGCCAGCGCACGCACCTGATGCGGCGCGGGCGCGGCGCGGCGCGGGCGAGGCGCGCGGGCAGCGCGTCGGGCTCGAGGCTGCGCTGGCGCGGCGTCACGTAGCCCTTGCCCTCCACCGCGATGGGGATGATGAACTCGCGGGCAGACTTCTTGATCGGCTCGCCCGACGACGGCGACGCGGCCTCGCCCGTCGACTCCACCGACGCCAGTCGTCTGTGCGTAATCGAGCTATCGGTTATTACACGGTGGTTACCATATGATACGTTTAATCCATTTTTTAAATAGAGGATGTCTATGAAGGAGTTTGCTTTATTAGGTCTAAAATAAACTCAATAAGCCGTCGACGACAACATTTGTCTGATGACACTAAATTATGATTTCAGCGCATTCAAGCAAACAAACCAGAGCAACCTTTGCTGTTTAGGAAATGGTTTTATCGAGTTAGTACCGTAACGGCGTGGCGCGCGAACCCGCTGGCGACATTGGCGACACGAGTGAAGTGAGCGAGGCGGGCGGGGACGTGGCGGGCGACGTGGGCGTGGCCGACGCGGCGCGCGCCGGTGGCTCCTCGCCCGACATCGTGATGGGGATGATGCGCTCCACGGACACGCCTCTGAAAATTTTGACTTTCGATTAAAGTGTGTTCTTAAAACCGCGACAGAAGTGAAAACTTTATTGGCAATCGCAATCAAGCAATAAGTCCCGAGTTCACCCGATCGAGCCTTTCGCCGTTTAGTAGCGAAGAGCAATTGTCTGTATCTTTCTCGCTCGAGTACACTCGGAAATCTCGAGTTCACCCGATCGAACTTTTCACCTCAGAGCGTAACGGATCAACTAACTCAGCCTAACTTACTATCTACGAAAAAATGTGTGTGCGGTGCGCTAAAAGAAGTTTTCACTTCAAAAAAGAGTCGACGAGATTGTGTCATGAAAATTTATTAGACATAAGTACAAAGACAAATCTGTTAATATATTAATACCTATTGCGATGATCCTCGACGCGATGCAGCGCCTCTGTGCGGAACACTCGCGGCGACTGCGCAGGCGCGGGCGAGCCGGGCGTGCCGGGCGGCGACAGCAGCGTCGCCACGCCCGCCGAGGACGAGCGCCCGTACGGGACTGGCGGCTTGCCTGCACATCACATCATTTATCAATCTGACTTGTTTTTTACACAGGGCTTGTTTCACAGGTTGTTTCACCATCGTATTCACTACTGCAATATTTATGGCATATTTAATTGCAATTGTAAATCTAAAAGTACTTGCCACATTGATTGGACATTATCGGTTACCGCTCATTATAATTACTTGAAAAATATCTAAATTCATCTCCAAAAAGTATAAAGGACAAGGAAAGAAGTCGTGACGTGTCGAATGAAATTCTGAGACACTTATGTATGTCCACCAATGCGAAGTAATACAGCCTACATTTTAAAACGATAGGGATCTTCATGGCTAGCAAATAAGAAAACACTGCTAGCGTACCTGTGCGTATAGCGGAGGAGATAATGTCTCTGGCAGCGCGACGGCGGCTGTCCTCGCCCGCGCGCTCCTCTGCCAGTTTTGCCATCGAGTTCTGCAGGCTCCTGGGAAACGATTCGTTATATTTATACGAGATTAAACGAGTATTAATAACAACGTTTACATATACATACTACAACTTTAAAACAAGATTAAGGTGGCATATACGGTGTCATGCAGAAAATGCAGTCAGTGATGAGATTTCATTAAGTTAGATAATAACCATAACTATACTGTTCATGTTCAGTAGAAATAATCACTGCAGACTAGCGATTCTCAGTCCACAAAATCGTGAACCCAGCTCTGATGGAACAGTTATTTGTCTTTAAAGTAATTAAACGCCGGTATTACCGATTAACCATTCGTTTTCCTCACGAAACTTTCATTAGTGTTGTTGAATTTTAAACAATGAGTTTGAACAGTTCGTGTACCAAAAAAACTACAAATTTTTAAATATAGAAACCGCGCTTAAGCGAGTAAAGGTCCTGTCGGCTCACCGGCGCGCGTCCTGCAGCAGCTCGCTGGGGTCGACGACCGCGCTGGAGTGCGACGGCTCGCTCTCCGTCTTCTTCACGCCGCCGCGGCCCGCGCCCGCACTCGCCACCTGCCACGACACGTGTACACTTACACTCACACGCACACTGCCTCCTTGGGCTTTCGGAGGAATCACAGGTATATATAATATATAAATAGATTGCTTTAACTCAACTATAAGTCTGATCCTGAATTTTAATTTTATGGCATACATTTTAAGATTCTTTAGAATACCTGTATCAGTTGTGATACGGTAGCTTTAAGTTCGGAGTTTTCAAGAATTGTGATAAGTTTTAAAATATACCAAAAATCTTAAGATTACCTACATGAAAACGCATTTTAAAATATTAATTTATTTTAAAAGAAATTCTAAGTTATTCTGAGTAACAAACTATTCTAGAAAAACAATATTTCACAAATTCCCCTCAACAAGTGAATAGACACTTTACCTAGCTATATATAGAACATTCACAGACGTAATATCTGGTGAGCTACATTTGTATAAGTTATATATAAGTAAAAGAATATTTACCGGTGAGGGCTCGATGCCTATCTGTTGCAGTCGCACGGTGCCGTTGTCGGGCGACTTGCTCGTCAGTTCGCGATCCTCGCTCTGAGCCTTCGGCTTGGCGAGCTTTGACACGACTGCCGACAAACATTACTACGTTTAAAGAATCTTGTGACAATACAGCTGAATCTTGTGAAAATGCTGTCACAT
This sequence comes from Melitaea cinxia, assembly GCF_905220565.1. Classification (NCBI taxonomy): domain Eukaryota; kingdom Metazoa; phylum Arthropoda; class Insecta; order Lepidoptera; family Nymphalidae; genus Melitaea; species Melitaea cinxia. The sequence continues at coordinate 12,695,918 of NC_059399.1, forward strand.
ACTACTTTAACTACTTAATTATACCTTTACGTATAGCACATTTGTAGTGCCTATGAGTAATCTCAAAAGAGTAAGTAAAAACAAGCCATGCTTGACATCGGACAATACTTTACAAAACTTTACGTTACAACGTATAACACGGAACAGTAATACAATGAAAACTGCGTGGGTTGCTTATTATTAAAAACAAGATTAAGATCACCACTACCAGCACTACTAGAAAAAGATAAAGATTATCAAATAATACATTTTATTAGAACAATAATAACAAAACCGCGCAAATTACAATGTTCATTAAAAATAAACTTGCTAAAATGTTATGGACTCCGAAGAAATAAAATAAAACATACCTGGCTTAGAAACATTTCGCTTGATCTCGGGGGCAGCAGTGAGAGAGGCTCGTCTCTCGAACTGTTCTTTGAAGCTACCGACATGGCCTCCTGTATACACCATAAAAAAATTAATACAATTGTAAAACAAGAGTTTTATTACTTTCAGTTTCTCGAGATCTAACAGTTTTATTGCTGATGAAGATCAATAAAACAACGCTTCCGATTAATATTATGAAAAAATTAAAGCAGATATCAAAGCCGTTAAACAATCTATGGAATGGCTATCTCTGGATAAATATCGCTGTTATTTGTACATTAAGATACACGTATTTGTGTATTTTCACCTGGTATAGAGAGTTTTTTAGGTTTAGCCGGCGCCGGCGCAGGCGCAGGTGTCGGCGGCGCGAGGGACAGCGACGTCAACTTTTCCGCCGCTGACGATACTGCATTTGTTTTTGTTGCATCCTGGTTAAGAAAACCGATCGTTTAACTTAAAGATTCATTTAATTTAGATGGAACAAAATTAATATGATGGAGGATCTTGATGGAGATCATGGATATCTCATTTTGAGCATATAGCCGTGAGCATAAAATCTACAATACCTTTGTCTCCTCTAATTTTTCTGATTTCTCGCCACTCTTTGGTGGCGACACTTTCTTCTTGATTACAAGTCTAGGTTTGTCTTTGAGTTCCTCTGGTGTATTTTCTGAAACTTCGGTTTGTTCCTTGACCGGTGGCGCGGGCGCCGGAGATATCGTCATCGTCGCCGAAGACTTTAATGAAGGCTGTGTGGGCTGTATCTGGATCATAAAGGTTATAATTGCAAATCCTGTATATTGTAAGGTAAATATCAAAATATTTTATAGTTCATTGTCGTTACCGAATCTTCAGACGTTTGCTCCGGAGGCGGAGAATCTGATTTAGCATCTTCTTCAGGTAAGGCAGGAGATAGTGGTGCCATACTTGCACAACTGTTAAAGAAAATAATAATTATTTTTAGATATACGTAAGTTTTATTTTATTTTTTTAAAGTCATTGTATGTAAGTTTGTCAACGGCTTTCAATAGTATCAAAAGAGTACAGACGATATAACTCATTGGTACCGAGGTTATCCAGACTCCTTAACGAAACTAAAATCGACGTCTTTGCCGACTCATTTACCAAGCTCAGACGGGAATTGTGCGATACATGGACGAATTGTTGTTAAGATGGCTACTTCTTATGTATGATTGGTGACTGTTGATTTTTATACATTTTAAATATATATATTTTTTTTTATATTGGAATGTAACGCTTCTTTTTGCATGTGGTGTTCACCTTAATAAATTGTAACACTTAGCTCTAAAGTATTTATTAAGATTAGGTTTACGTTATTGTGTAATTAGTGTTAAAAATTACTGGTGATCCTAAATAAATAAATAAATAAATAAATAAATATGGCCAATGCCACGCAAATGTCAGAACGATGTATTTCTAGCCGCTCCCGGCCACTGCGACCGCCACTCTCGAGCAATACGCCACCTGGCCACGCGCTCCTTCTTCCGCAGGCAGGAGGCGCTGGCGGCGGCGTCCAGCTTGCGCTTGTTGTCGGCGGCGCTCACGAGCGTGCGCGTCGGGGACGGCTTGATGGCGTCCTCGCCGCCCTCTGCCACACACGTACACGTATATTTATCATTTCTGTATTATTATTGAGGTTAAACTTCTTTACGCACGCTTGACTTGGGTTACGAAAAGTGTAATCGGGCGAGGCGAACGGAAGTTGAGAGGGAGATATGAGTTAGTGAAGATAGAAAAAGAGAAAGTTAGGTTTCGTATATTACTGTAGAGACAAATCATCATCATCATCATCATCATCATCATCATCATCATCATCATCATCATCATCATCATCATTTCAGCCTATCGCAGTCCACTGCTGGACATTAAGTTCGTGCCATAAATGGCGTGAACTCATGTGTTCTGCCCATAGTCACCACGCTGGGCAGGCGGGTTGGTGACCGCAGGACTGGCTTTGTCGTACCGAAGACACTGCTGCCCGTCTTCCGCCTGTGTATTTCAAAGCCAGCAGTTGGGTAGTTATCCCGCCATCGGTCGGCTTTTTAAGTTCCAAGGTAGTAGTGGAACTGTGATATCCCTTAGTCGCCTCTTACGACACCCACGGGCAGAGAGGAGGAGGTTATATTCTTACTGCCGTAGCCACACAGCGTGGGACAAATAAAGAAGTTTTACTTCAGTTGTGTGTTCTAAAGCTCCCGTTTTTTATATATACAACTTTTAATATAACTTAAATATATTTACTGTTATACAAATCGTACTTCTTAAAATGACTATAATATTTTTATTGCGGTTTTTCTTATTTTCTGTTTGCTTAAATTTAACAGCTTCATTTTAGTAACAATTTACATCCAGAATGTATCTAAAGAACTAAATGCAAGCTTCTATTTTCTTATTTTTTATTTTTTGAGCAATCTACATGAAACCCCCTTCTACCCATCTCTAAATAATATCACTACAGTTTAACAGTGATAAATATAATAAAAACGTAAATGTACTTCACATACCGGCTACAAGCTCCAAGATCCTCTTCTCGGCGGAATTGCTCGGCTCGACGGCCATCGACGTGGAACTTGTGAGATCTGTACAACTCTCCTCCGGTCCTAAGTCAGCCTGCTAAAACAAACAATATTAATTTATTTTAATTTACTTGTTCTAATGACTTTTCTGTAACTGTTTCATGTTGTACGGAGAATCTTTTTATCTGGTTTAAAACAGTTTCACTGTTGAGCATAGGCCCCTTTCTCTATGTAGGAGGAGGATTAGTGTTTAATCCACTATGCTATTCTACTGCAGATAAGCGAATGTATTCCTATATGGGTAAGCGAGTCTTACTAGACTCCCAACTAAATATTCTAACAACTACTAATTAGAAATAACTGATTGCTCCATATTTTTTCTAAGAACATTTGGTGTTCCGTTGCAAAACATGCATTTTGACCATTTTCCTTAATTACTTAAAGAATGAGTAGTAGGACACAGCAGGAAATATCCTGCTCAAAACCTAGAGCAGCCCTACTGGGGAAGTACCTCGATCTTACAGACGATCACAACTAAATAATACTGCTTTCAAGCAGTGCGTCCTCTGGTATGTGTACCAAGTAAGGTGACCAGAGCGTCTGAGGGAGGACGGGGGGGGGGGGGGGGTGTAGGGTCGGCAACGCGCTTGTGATCCTTCTGGTGTTGCAAGCGTCTATAAGATACGGCAATCGCTCACCACCAGGTGAGGCGTACGGCTCGGCCACCCGTTTGTATGAGACGAGGAGTACCTGCGCGGGCACGAGCACGCTGTTGCAGCTGGAGGGCGCGGCGGGCGCCAGCGACAGCAGCAGGTCCAGGCGCACGGGCGTCTGCGCCGCCAGCGCCTCCGCCACCTCCAGGCACGACGCCTCGCAGCCCGTGTTCACCCACCTGCGGCGGCGCGTGGACCGTCGCGTTGTCGTCCAAGTTAGTTTGTATTCGAAATTAATTTATGGCTAAAGCTAAATATTCGGTGGATATAATGATAAAGATGTGTGTTCATACACGATATCATCGATTTTATGTTAAAACAGTTTGTTTTTAAAATAACTACGAAATTTCTTGACGATTCTTCTCTGCAGAATCTACATTATTTTAATACAGTATTTTTTTGTTATTTAGTTGATTAAATGTAAATCCGCGATTACCGAATTAGATAAACAGATTTACGGCAACTTTGTTAAGTAGAAAAACTTTTGATATACATATGTATTATGCGCATGCCTTTATTATTGTAATATAATAAGAAAGTATTGGTAATGAGCAATCAATTCTTTAAAGTAATATCATATATTAAGATTTTTTTTCATTTTTACATATTGTTGTTTTACTATATTTTGCCCCTTTCTTATTTAACAAAATTAAGCTAAGTTCATTTATTTTGTAACTTTATCGACGGATACTTACGGATGATCACATATGTATGCGATGTCCGCTCTTTTCAAAGGATCCACGGTCAACATATCACGTATCAGGGGTGATGCCGCTAAATTGACAAAAATTCAAATTTTTAAATTTTGCAAGCTGCTGTTTGCAATATAGTGCATTATGAAATAAATTCATTACATCACGATAACAATACTACAATTTATCCATATTGAGGTCAGGTAATACGATATAAAGTAATTGATATTACGTAGGTAATATTATGCTATAACAATAGAACGGCATTCGGCAGATACCAGTTTTATTTAAATCAGTTCAGCCGTTGGCATAATTGGTTAACAAACACCCATCTTTATTTTTGCATTTAATATATAAGTAAGTTTAATAATAAAATAATAATCATACTTGATGGACTTTTAGGTTCATAATAATCGCCATTACTGATCTGTCGGACGAGACGCTTAAAGTTTGATCCATCAAACGGCATAGCCCCGTAGACTAGAGTGTAAAGTAGGACTCCCAATGACCAACAATCCACCTGAAACAAAAAAGCATATTTTATTTAATTTATTAAGGATACTGAAGAAAACCAATATGTACCTTTCTTGTATTTGCAAAACTTACCTCAGGTCCTATGTAAGGTGTTCCTTTAACTATTTCAGGCGAAGCATATAGGGGTGACCCACAAAATGTTGATAGTAAAGAAGTTTCTTTAAAAACGTTTGAAAGGCCAAAATCAGCTATCTATAAATTAAATATTTACATTATTTATCTGTCAAATAAATTTAATTTTAAATACTAATTATTTTTACACCCACCTTAGCACTACCAGTATCGTCGAGTAACACGTTTTCTAATTTTAAATCTCTATGGCATATTTTATGTATATGGCAATAATAAACAGCGGTCGCAATCTGTCGAAACAACCTGCAATTTCATTTTTATTAAACAATAGAAGAAATATTAAAATCCGTGTTAGTCGTTGTTTTCCCACCTTCTGGCTTCGTCCTCTTCTAATACTTTCTTCTGGCTGAGGTAGTCGTACAGTTCACCGCCAGAGCAATACTCCATCACAAGAATCATCTTCTCGCTATTTTCAAATACTGAAATTGTTTTAAGTGTCAAGCCTCACAAACTTTTGATTTTTAATAAAAACATTTTTAAACATTAAGTTTAACTTATAAAAACATTTTAATTAATATATTATTTTTAAAATTGTGGCTTAATTTTAAAAGGGGGAGGAGTGGAGAGGTGGGTGTCGTCTATGCTTTTTGTGATTAGATATCACGACAAAGGTTAAGAATTTTGATATATTTTCAAAATAAAATAGGCAAATGATTAATATGTATGCTATTTTTAATGTCGAAATCATTTATGCAGGGTGGGCCAAGTTTTTTTGTGACATTGTATTATATTTATTTAAATATTGGACTGAGCATGATATAGAGAGGGGAGAGGGGTTCAAAACGGTAACATTCGGAGTGACGTATTTTGGACAACCACGAAATAAAAATAAATAAAAAATATCTTTTGACTATAAATGTTATAATTATTTGTGCACAACAGGCGGCCCGCACTAGACAAAGCCTGTCCTGTACGATTACCTGTTGTTGCGTTACTGCGTTATGATTTATAATTCGTGATTATATATTATATGATTATGATATATAATTTGACGCTTATTTTAGTTATCATATAACTAAAGCAGTCTGACCGTAATTATTATGAATTATCGTCTTATAAAGCGTATGACAATATTAGCTTTTTGGTGCCAAAGTTAAAATTAGCGACTCGTGTGCCCACGCTGTAACACGATGTTGTGTGTAACGGCCTAATATTGTCCAACAGCAGGACAAAGACCTAACGAATGAACTGTTTATGTAAAAAAAAAAACGGGTTTCGATATTTCGATTTTAGTAATCAAGTAAATTTAACTTTAAAATTCAATAGAAAAAGTCTAAAAATGATGAGATACCTTCATAAATATGAACTATGTTCGGATGTCTGACGGAAGACATGATCTGAACTTCTCGCCTGATACGAATAAGATCTGCCTCAGTTTCAATTTTACATTTTTTAATCGTCTTGATCGCCACCTCCTGTCCTGTTTTCTTGTTGATACCGAGCTGTACTTTTCCATACGTTCCTTGACCTAGCTTTCTGACTATATCAAATCTGAAAGAATAAATAAAAAAGGGTTGTAAAAAAGTGATAATAAGTTTTTTATTAAAAAACAATACATACATTTAATTATTTCTATTACGACGTTTTTCTTACAAAATTAATTTACTAGTGTACATATTTGTATTCACAAATTTATAGGATTAGTGTTCCAGAAGATAAACTATATTATGAAAGGAAAACAGTTTATTACCCGACTGCCAAGGAAGGGTTATGTTTTTCGCGCGTATCCTGTATGTATGTATGTATGTATGTTTGTATGTAATATTTTTTACTACCTCATATTTCCAGAACCACTGAACGGATTTGCATAATTGAGGTATCGTTAGGTTCGTCTTAGCTGCCCAAGTGTTCTTAGATAGGTGACATTAAAAAAAATCAAACATGGCGGCTGCGCGAAGCCATTGTAGTTAATGAAAAAAAAAATTTTTTTCTCGAATACTACAATATGGGTATCAAATTGAAGGGCACAATACAAGGATTTTAAAAAGGTATATCGTGATTATTATTTTATTATTTTAAATAATAATTGACACAACGGATCAAAATACAAATAATGAACATATTATTGCTTAATTTATAATCAATATTTGACATAACGTTTATGACTGCATGCATAGTACCAAAATAAAAATTTATATTTAACACTAAATAAAGTAGTCGACGTGAAGGTGCGATATAGTGTGTGTGTTATCGTATAGTAATAGTGTGGTGCAGAGATTTCCTGATCTGAACCCGATCAGGAAATCTCATCTCATCCTGATCAGGTCCAGACCAATCATCTGCGTTACATGCCTTATCTAGCCCTGATCAGGCATGCCTGGTCCGGTCCTTCTAAGGAAGACGAAAAAATTTCTACTCGGGTAACTGAACAAGTAACAAAACTAATTTTATGTATAAGCACTTAAGCCGGTTAATTTTATTAGTTGATTGAATAAATAAATATTATGTCATATTAATATATATTAATACAAGATCAAGTTCTACCGCGCGCTTATGTCAATACATAGTGACAGGAACTTAAAACTACATCAACCTACATTTGGATAAAACATAAGTCTATAAAACTCAAGGGAAATACGTCGTTTGATTATATTAGATTTTCAGTCTTTTCTCTGTATTAAACGTATTCAGAGTTAAAATAACATTGACCTAAATCTCTGTAGAAGATCGGGATTTATTTATTATGCATTTATTTAAATTTAATATGTGCATAAATTTAGTAGGTAGCTTTTTAAAAGTTACATACATAATTGTTTTTTAGATTATTTTACTTAAAAAAAGAGTATTTATTTAAACTAAATTTCACATTGTATTCGAACAGTACAACTTGGTTATCAATAATACACGGGTGTAACCGAGGGATTATAAGCGTTGGAGCTATTTTTTTATTTCATACATAGTCATTACATAATATAATACCTTTGAATTAGGATTGAGTGTGGATGTGCGTTTATTTACTAGTTTCGATTTAGTTTATTGATTGTGGAAAAAGTTCCACCTGCACGTAAGTTGCAAATAGACTTTAACAGCATGAGATAGAATAGGCCATTAGGAACCACAATCTCCTCATTCCCTCATTCTCCTCAATTATTCACAATTACGAATATAAATATCTCATAAATAAATTAGGATTCGATAGAGTAAAAGATAATTGTGTTTGCTAGTACACGAAAAAAACCGACTTCAATTACATCGACAAGTAATACAACGCAAGTAGACGAAACAAATGAACAAACGCACTAGTCGCCACTAAGATTTTCCTCAATTTATATGGCATGATATCGTCAGATCCTGGTTTCCTTTTCATGGTACTACCTTTGCGATATTTCCTTTCTAATAAAAAAATCAGCAAAATCGGTTCATAAACGACGGAGTTATCCGCGAGCACACATAAAAAATATATACACGGTCGAATTGAGTAACCTCCTCCTTTTTTGAAGTCGGTTAAAAAATGTACTATAAACCTTTATCTGTTGGATACCGTCATACGCCAAATAGCGAAATCCACAATCAGTGTAATAGGCTCTAAATCCTATATAGTAGTCAACATATCAGTGTGAATTTTTTACGTAAGTATCCATATACAAACGAAATGAAGTAAATAGGTTATCTATTGAAATGAAACGGTGCATAGAATAAAGTCATTGCTGTTACATTTTTCTAAATTCGATTGCGGAGAACATAAATAGTTTCAGACATCACAAACTACGTACGTAAATTACTAAGTACTGACTTTTATAGAATAAACTTTACGATAAGATATTCATTTGTAATCCTGCCGCAACTTGCGGCATACTTGTAAAAGTCGCCGTTACAGACTGAAGGTTACGAGTATTTAAACAAGTTTAGTTTGCATAATCTAACGACCTCAACTGTTAAGCCTAATAATTATACATATTATATGTTCACTGTATTCCTTTTTTTTATGACAGAGACGATAAACAATTTATGTGTATATTGGTGTTTTTCGGTAGATCAAAAAACAAAATATCAAACATCAAGCCCACGTCAAACATTAATTAATAGCTTTCTATTACTAAAACTTAAATGTTCTGGAATAGAATCCGCCAATGCAACGCATATATCTTAATATATATAAATCTCGTGTCACAATGTTTGTCCTCAATGGACTCCTAAACTACTTAACCGATTTTAGTCAAATTTGCACACCGTGTGCAGTTTGATCCAACTTAAAAGATAGGCTATATTTTATTTTGATATATTATGTTATTATTATATTTCAGAAAAAAATAAGGTGATACGAAGTTCGCCAGGTCAGTTAGTATGTATATAAGGCATTAAGAGAAAATACTGTGCCTAAATGTAGATTATGCAACTAGGTTGGGTATCAAAAAAACATTAACGAACCAAAACAAACCGCATTTTTTTTTGGTTCGTTTAATGTCGCAAATTTCTTTTAAAATACGAAGATCAACTAAATATCATGTTTTATTCTCTCTCACTCCCTGGATAGCGGTACTTTAGATTCTATACCCCTCGTATATTATACATAAAGAACTCATAAATCGCCGGAAGTTTATTCCGAACGGAACGAGTTAAAGTATTCCTCGTGTTTCTTTATTAGGACTGAGTATTAAGACATGCATTTAAATTAATATTAAATCTATCTAATACTATTAAACGAGCAATTCTTGTATATATAGAATCTGAATCTCAGAAACGGCTCCAACGATTTCCATGAAATTTAGTATGCAGGAGATTTCGGGGGAGATAAATAAACCTAGCTATGATTCATTTTTAGAAAATGTCGTTTTATCCCAGTTTTTAGACAATGAAAAAATAGCTACAATATCGTTAGAATACCGCACTTGTTAATAACGTTGTAATAGCTCAGATAGGAAATAGCCGGTCGCGATCGACTGAAAAGACCACGGTTCAAATCCTCAAATTTCCCTATCGATTATTTTTTTCCTTTTTTTTTTTAAATTACACTCGTTATTTTTTATTTTATTTGCCAGTTATTATATTTTATTATTATGTCGGTAAAATCGATAAAATTTCATTCATATTTTACTATTATTATTTTTTATTTTTGATTTTCTATATTTTTTATTATTGTCGGTAAAAAAAATACTCATATTTTATAAATATTTAATTCGTATTTAAAATATGATTTCCAAAAAACACGATTTTCACAGCGTGTATTAAGCATCAAGTGAAGTGTCAAAACATAAGTAACTAAGATCATTGGGGGCTACATAAATGGTTCAAAATGGGCGTACTTCGCACCTATAATTACATGTTGTAGACTTTTCAAACACAATATACAGAAAAGATAAAAGTCGTAAGTTCTCAATGACGTCACTAAAACCTTTCCACCCACAATTTATCGGAGAAGCCAAGCGTAGGACGCGCATAAATCGAAACTTTAAAATGCGGTCAGTGGCTCACTGCGACTGCGAACGTTTGTAATAAATAGTCGAATTATCGCTCGTTTTCTTCGCTATTTAATTTTGTAAAGGATTCGATTACCTAAGTACTAACATAAATTTAGTTGCAACTACATTAAAACGTTAAAAATATAACTAGGCTGTACTAAACGTACATAAGATATAATTTGTCTTTGATGTTTTTTTATTGAAGATGAACGAAAGAGCTTTATTATTTTTACCTTGAATTACACGCACATGTCACGTGTACAAGTCATGTAATACATGATAAATCGTATATTACTTTATGATAAATTCACATAAATTCACTAGAGGACCTGATTCTTTCCCATTATATTATTAGTAATGCAATAAAAGAATTTATTACCTCTGTTTGAGACGGAGTCGGTGATCGTGGAGGCGGACGTCCCCCGTGTTCTCAATACCGTCCATAATGTTCGCGGTACGCTTGCTCTCACCCACCACCATTTTGTCTGTAAGATAAGAAATTATTTTATTTATTACTCCATAAATAATAGTAAAAAAACACACACAGGAATTTCGCTTTTAAAATAATGAAATAAATAAATATACTTTAATTGATTATCGTCTGCTCAAATAAGACTTTGTACATAAGTCTTAGACGGAATTCTTTAGTTGCATGCCGGCGACTATTTACGTTATTGAAAAATAAATAACAAAAAAAAAAGAGATAGAGCATGCAAAAGCGGCCTTAACCACAACAGCCTTATGTGGGAGGAATTAATTTAGTATGATGGTGGTGTCGAAGTAAATATTAAGATTAACATAATTGTTTTGAAGAAAAGCGAGAATGTATCAATTATATTTTATTATTAACAAGAATGCGCGAACATTCTCATTCCTTTTTTGTCACTATGAAATTGATGTGTCCTTACGTTTTCGTATCGTACTGAGATCATATCTATCGTTTTGCACGTTTTGTAAAATGTTAAAAATGTTATCTGTGGCTACGGCCGTAAAGAATATAATCAATCCCTTTCCGTGGGTGTCGTAAGGAGCGACTAAAGGATAAAACAGTTCCACTGCCACCTTGGAACTTTCTTTTAACTTCTTGGGCTTTCAAAAACACTGGACCGAAAATGGGTAGCAGCGTCTTCGGTACAACAAAGTAACCCGCCAGCGTCGTGACTAAGGGCACAACACATGAGTAGGGGCCAAAAATTTCGGTCCTCAGTTCCCAGCAGCCCCACTATTCCTTGCTACGGCAACAGTCGCGATAAAGGTAGGGCGATGGGTGCAATGAATTATCGAGTTACGGGAGGAAGATAGGGCGAGGACACGGTGATAATGGGCTCTCGGTACTTGTTCTACATCCGTGAAGGTGATGAGCTTTCCCAGGGTGGCGTCGGTTTTCTGGTCTCACTAGTAACTTTGTGGAAGTAAACAATGTGTTGACCCTGGCAGCGTACTTAAACTCACTGACAGGTACTCCCTAAAAGTGATATAGATACGCGCCGATCTCGTCACACTCTGACGAGAAGTCGAAGCTTTGCATGAAGATATTCAAAAGGGCCATACATCGAACTACTTCGGCCTTCTAGAATGTTGTTATGGGAGACTTTAACGCTAAAGTGGGAATATAAGACCGCGACGAATCGAAAATGATTACAAGGATTGAGACGCAGGAATCACAGGGCGCAGGTGCTTCTCAACTTCCTCGAAATGGATGGTTTTTTTCTGAATTCATTTTTCGAGAAGCTCCAAAGGCGGTGGACATGGCTGATACTGTGACGAGGAACGTAGTGGAAACCGTGTGTAAGCAAACGCAGTGTGGGACGTCCTCCAGCCCTTTGGACCGACGATCTACGTAACGGTTGCCGGTGGAGGCTAGAGAATTGCGGAAAACCGGGCTGTTTGGTGCGAACTTGAGAAGACCTATGTCCAGCAGTGGTCTGCGATAGGCTGAAGTGGCAGAATAATTTTCAAAAGGATTTAAAACCTTTTTTTAACTCTTAACTCTTTTTGTTTGAGTAAGTGTCAAGTGAATGTATCCCACTTTTCACTTTTTATATTATTTTATAGATACTGCCTGCTTTTATGTACCTAATTATGTTAGAATAATATCGTTTTTAAAAGTAAGACGATAATAAACTTAATAAGACTTTTTTTCCTGTAACATGGTAATTAAATCCTTTGTAACGCTGAAAGTATCTAACTTTCTAATATTGCTGCAGACTACGCAACCGTTCCACGTTTTATTCAAAATAGTCTATTTAGTAATTTCGACGCAATGCGCGATCAAGTTGCAACCGAGAGGCAACAATAAAAAAAACATAGTTTTGGATTCGAGTACTTTTTCAATATTTTCTATACAAAATTGAATCAGTTGTTTTGATTTCAATAATTTAAATTTTTGTCAAATTTTATTACAAATAGAATTAAAATTAATACTAATAATTCTATGTACTCAACACTATAATAACTGTGTTTGCAGGCAAACGAAAAAAAAATTGACTTCAATTATATCGACAAGTAATAAAACGTAGGTAGACGAAAAATTAGTCAAGTAAATACGCATTATCAAAGATTACTCCAAAAGTTGTAATCAGATCTCGATGAAATTTAAATGTGACCACATAATAAACATCGGCTTTCGATTAAATTAAAAATTATCAAAATCGGTATACCCAGTAAAAAGTTATGCGGATTTTCGAGTTTCCCTCGATTTATGGGATCCCATCATCAGATCCTGGTTTCCTTGTCATGGTACTACACCAGGGATATTTCCTTTCCAATAAAAAAATAATCATCAAAATCGGTTCATAAACGACGAAGTTATATATATACGGTCGAATTGAGTAACCTCCTCCTTTTTAGAAGTCGGTTAAAAATAGATAAAAGTTTCATATTTAATTGGAATGTATGTATATCCCTACGTAGACGTAGCTGTCGTATGTTTTATTTAAACACACAAATATTTGTTTTGTAACGTCCTTTTCGCTACTAGACCGACAGCGTGTGAACAAAAAGTGATGAGAGATGTAATGGGGTCATTGGTTTATAATCTTAATATATATACAAGTAAATAACGCGTCAGGCTGTTTGTCCGCGATGGACTCCGAAACTACTTTACCGATTTTAAACAAATTTGCACACCGTGTGCACTTTGATCCAACTTGAAAGATAGGTTATATTTTATTATGCAAGAATAAAAAATAAGGCTGCACAAAGTTCACAAGGTCGGCTAATTAGTAATTTACCTATATAAATGATCCTTACGTTTTTGTTCTTATTGTGACAGATAAATATTAAGTATGCAATTTTATTATTATTATGTATTTTTTTATGATCAGACAGCAGATTAAATAGCGTGTCAATTTTCTTTTTAAAGAGGTTTCAATTTTGACAAATTTTCCGTTTTCTGAGCAATTTTATAAACTACGAGCTGACTTGGCGAACTTCGCACAGGTTTTACAGGATTATTTCTTCTTTATACAAAGTTTGTCCTGACAATAACGTACAAAAAATTATCCAATATATTAGTTTTTTTTACGTTCGTTAAGTTTTTTTTATACGACTAAAGCGTCAAACAAGCACACAGCCTAGTAATGGTAAGCGATTATCGTAGCCTATAGACGCCTACAACACCAGAAGCATTGTAAGCGCGTTGCCGACCCTACCTATTGTTCAGTTCGCAGAGCCATAAAATAAATAAATTTCTAAAATAAAATTAGCCTAAGTTACTCCTTATTACATCAGCTATCTGCCAGCGAAAGTCCCGTGAAAATCGATCCAGCCGTTTCAGAGATTAGTCGGAAGAAACAGACAGACAAATAGACAGACGGAAAATGAAAAAAAAATGTTCATCTATATGCATTTAGTAAAAAAGCGGTTATTTTAATATTAAAAACAGACACACTCCAATATAATTTATTTGTATAGATACTAGATGACCCAGAGAACTTCATATCACCTACATACGAGTATATTTGTGAAAAAATATGGACAAGACTTTCTGATCGCACCAATAATTGTTTGATAACCAAGTGACAATTTTTTTGAAAAAAGACTTAATTATGTTTCACAGCAAGTACACTTGGTATTGGAAAATTAAATTGTTGTTTTTAGTATTTTTCGTTACTTATTATTTTTTTATCATCGTTTAAGCCTTCCCTGAGCTTCCACAACTATTTCAAGATCAAAATTAGTCAAATCTGTCCAGATTTCTCGAGTT